>NC_090446.1:23284027-23586728 GCF_031143425.1 Pleurodeles waltl
ACTTGGTGGCTGAGGTGCTGGGCAGGGTTTTGGCCACCCTGGCCCGAGGGGAAGGCTAGAGGGGGAGGGCGAGGGAACAGGTCAAAGTTTGCCAGGAAAAGCTTCTTAGGGACACTGGGGCAGGAAGAGGGAGAAGGTTTGGGAGTGGAGGAAGAGGGAGTGGTTGTAGGAGGTGTCTGCTGAGTTTGGGTGCAGGTGCATGGGCTTGATGCTGTTGTGAGGTGGACGGCTGTTGGGTGGGTGTGTGCTTGCGTTTGTGTACTTCGGGCGGAGGGGTCACAGACACAGTGGGAGAGGACACAGGGGACATGTGCATGGATGTGGGGGTGGTGACTGCCAGTGAGGGGTGTGTAGTGATGGGTGTGCTGGTGATGGAGGTAGTGGATGAGGATGTAGTGCATGCAGTTGTGAGTGTAGAAGCTACTGGGAGGGAGCTGGATGACGAGGAGGAGGGCGACATATTGATGTTGATGTGTCTGCATGTGGATGGTGCTTGTGTGAGTGCCTGTGAGATGAAGTGTGGTGCTTGTGTTTGCCTGAGCCACTTTTGTGTTTTGATTTGGGTGAATGCTGGTCAGAAGGTATGCTTTGGATAGGCTGGGGTTGAGGGAATTGGGACTGGGTAGAGGAAGTTGGAGGGGGGAGGCTAGAGACAGGGACAATGGCTGTCATCAGTGCGGAGGCCAGAGCCCGAAATGCTCTCTATTGGGCCGCCACGCCAGAGTGAATGCCCTCCAGGTATGCATTTGTTTATTGCAAATGCCTCTCGACACCCTGGATGGCATTCAGAATGGTTGAGTGCCCAACAGTGAGGGATCTCAGGAGGTCAATAGCCTCCTCACTGAGGGCAGCAGGGCTGACTGGGGCAGGGCCCAATGTGCCTGGGGCAAAGGAGATGCCCACCCTCCTGTGTGAGCGGGCACGGGAAACACACTGAGGGGCTGCTGGGAGGGCGGTGCTGGTAGTGGGGGTGGCGGCTGTATCTGTTGTTGGCATAGGCACAGATGTGTCTGCCACCACAGGGAGCTGCCATCGGAGGAGGAGTCGCTGCCTTTGGTGTCCCCTTCTGTCCCCGTCGTGGTGCTCCCCTCACCCTCCATCCCATTGGTGCCCTCACCGTCAGTGGATTTGGCCTCCAGGCCCATGTAGGATACAGCTCCCTCCATCACCAGTGCCTCTGCTCCTCTGCCAGATGATGCTAATGCACACAAGGACAGGGTGACAAAACAAAAAGGGGGGGAGAGACAGAGGATGCACTTGGTCAATGCCAGAAACAACACTACCGTTGGCGTACACAACACACAGGGAACAGCCCTATGCACTAGGCCATGCAATATCAGTTACAATGCTAGTCACCAGCCCATGGGTTGCAATGCCTAACGACATCAGCTGCTCTCCTGAAACCAACAGGTCGCTGCTCAGTAGTAGATGCCCACTAACACTATTGGGGTTGGAGAGCCTCAGAGCCTGCCCAACAAAGGACCTAGCCTGTCATGCTCGCCCTGGCCTATGAGCACCCACAGTCCACATCTCCATCCAGGTAACACCTTAATGCATGCAAAGTAATGAATCTGAATTTGTACTCACCCCCATGTGGCTACTGTGATGCCCTCAAGCGCACATCCAACTACGGATAGGCCAGTGCCAGGATGCGGAACATTAGGGGGGTCAGGGTACGATGGGCACCCCTTCCTCGTTGGGAGGCCAGCCCCAGCTGGGCCTCTGCCGTCTTCCTTGCCCAGCAGCGCAGGTCCTCCCACCGTTTGCAGCAGTGGGTGCTCTGCCTATCAAAGACCCCCAGGGTCCGCACCTCCTTGGCGATGGCACACAAAATACCCGCTTTCCTGGTGGGCGCTGACTTGCAGGAAAAAGACAGCAGAAGAGGGAATTAGTTAACCATCCGGAGCTTCACACTCATGGCCCACCATATCCCTCCCATCCCATGACGCACATACATTGACCACCATACATGCAGCAATCTGGCCAGGACGCCTCAGCCCCCCTACATGTGGGCTACACACACAGCACTCCATCCATTCATGGCCCACGCATCATGCTCACCTGTTTGTCTGGAGGACTGTAGAGTAAAGTGTACTGGGGTAGGACTCCATCCACCAGTCTCTCCAACTCTTCCGCAGTGAAGGGAGGGGCCCTTTCCCCAGATACATGAGCCATTGTCGCTTCCAGACACAGCATCACTTGCAGTGTAAGTCCTCTCCTGTTGAAGGTCAGCTAGCAAGTGAGTGAATGGATAGAAAATGCCAGTCACGTCTACAGCGGTGCATACCGTCACCGCCGGCGTACATCCCCATTGGCTCCTCGAACCCATAGGGCCCAATGATAACCAATGCGAAGGTGTGTGGTGGTCATCGACCGCCTACTGCAGCGGCACACAACGCCAGCAGAATTACCTCATTTCCACTTGTCCCTCCTCACTGGTCAGGCAGCCGCCATTTCAGGGGGCACAGGCTACGGCACCTAACTGCGTCACAGCAGACATTGGCACAGCAACTGACTCTCGGATTCACATACTGATTCTGTAAATGTGGAAATGCATCATTATTGCAATAGAGGTGTGATTATGACCCTCTGCTCACTGTTTTCCTCCATAGGCTTCGACTGCTGAAGATGAATATGAGATGGAGACATCCTCCAGTGTACAGACCCCTGGTGGACCTTGCGACATTGGAGGACAGACACATTATCCTAACCTACAGGCTTGATCAGGCCACAATCCAAGAGCTGTGTGCCTAATTGGAACCAGACATGATTTCAGCTATCCGCCAGCCCACAGGTATTCCCCCTTTAGTGCAGGTCCTGTCAGTGCTCCACTTCCTGGCAAGTGGCTCCTTCCAAACAACAGTGGCCATGGCATCAGGTATGTCTCAGCCAATGTTCTCTTACGTGTTGAGTGTTTTCTGCCCTGATGAAAAATTTGCAGCTACATTGCATTCCCACAGGTGGAGGATTTGGCCACAGTGAAAGCTGACTTCTATGTCCTGGGACATGTCCCCAACATCATTGGTGCCATTGATGGTACACATATTGCCTTTGTCCCCCCCTAGAAAAATGAACAAGTGTTCAGAATAGAAAAAGCTATCACTCTCTGAATGTGCAGATGGTGTGTTTGGCGGACCAGTACATCTCCCATGTGAATGCCAAGTATCCTGGCTCTGTGTATGACGCCTTTATCTTGAGGAATAGCAGCATCCTATATGTGATGTCTCAACTCTAGAGGCACCGGGTGTGGCTGATAGGTGAGCCCATGGTCCCTACCCAGTTGATATAGGTATATGGGTGTGGGGTTTGTCCCTAAGGGTGAGTGTATGTCTGACAGGTATCCCTCAAATATTTGCAGGTGACTCTGGTTACCCCAACCTCTCATGGCTACTGACCCCAGTGAAGAATGCTAGGAAAGGGCAGGGGAACGTTATAATTAGGCACATGGGCGAACAAGGAGGATAATTGAAAGAACCTTTGGCCTCCTGAAGGCCAGGCTCCGGTGCCTCCATCTAACAGGTGGATCCCTGTACTACTCACCCACGAAGGTGTGCCAGATCATCGTTGCATGTTGCATGTTGCACGTTGCATGTTGCACAACCTGGCCTTGAGACGCCAGGTGCCTTTTCTGCAGGAGAATGAGCCTGGAGATGATCTTGTGGCAGCGGTGGAGCCTGTGGACAGTGAGGAAGAAGAGTCAGAGGAAAAAGATGTGGACAACAGAAGAAATATCATACTGCAGTACTTCCAGTGACACACAGGTAAGACACTGTAACTTCACTTTACTTTTCAGTTTTCTTTTGGACATTGTACTAGGCAGCCTGATTTCCCTAGGTCTACGGCCACTTACTGTACCCTTTGGCATCTCTATTTTCAGATCTCTGTGGCCCCCTCTGGCTCCTGATATGATTACTGCTGCCCACTAAAGGTCATACCAATGTATATATACATGACTTGTAATGTTTTCAGAATGTTGTACTAATACATATTTAAATCATTTGACAGACTCCAGATTTGTATTTGTTCCAAGGGTGTTTATTTAAGTGCTAAGAAGTAGAGGGGGATGTGCAATGGGCTGGGGTGATGGTGGAGGGATGTCCAGTTAGAGTCCAGTCTCTTGGTATCACAGGTGCATTGTCCAATGGGGCATAGGAATGGGAGCAATGGCAGTTCAAGATGGATAGGGTGACAGAGTGGGACAGAAGGGTGACAATCAGGAGAGTCTTATTTCCTGGTGGGGGTTTGGCAATGTTCTCTGGCTTCTGCCTGGATCGCAGGGACCATTTGTGGGGTGGTTCTCCTTCTGCAGGGGGTGGGGTGCTGGTGGCCGGTTAGTCCAGTGGCGGGGCCTCCTGTCCACTAGCGCCGGCGGCGGTGGAGGGCTGTTCTTCGGTGTGGCTAGTGTCAGCGGCCTGTTGGTGTGCCACTGCCTCCCTCATGGTGTTGGCCATGTCAGCCAGCACTCCTGCAATGGTGACCAGGATGGTGTAGATGTGTTTGAGGTCCTCCCTCATCCCCATGTAGTGTCCCTCTGCAGCCACTGGGTCTCCTGAAACTTGGCCACTGTGTGGCCCAGGGTCTCCTGGGAATGGTGGTATGCTCCTAGGATGTTGGTGAGTGCCTCCTGGAGAGTGGATTCCATGGGCCTGTCCTCCCCCTGTCGCACAGCAGTCCTCCCAGCTTCCCTGTTGTCCTCTGCCCCCTGAACTGTGTGCCCACTGCCACTGACCCCAGGTCCCTGATCGTCCTGTGTTTGTGGGGTTGCCTGGGGTCCCTGTAGTGGTGGACACACTGCTGATTGACGTGTCCTGGGACAGTGGCATGGGCCTGCTGAGTGGGTGCTGTGATGGTGTTTCCTGAGGAGGGAGGCTCTGTGGTGGCATGGGACTGTGGCAGGGTAACAGACTGTCCAGAAGTCCCTGATAGGCCAGGTTGGTCATCATGATCCAGGCGTGCAGAGCTGCTGTCATCACTGTGGGCCTCCTTTTGGGGGGGCTGGATGTTGGTGGCAACTCCTCTCCACTGACGTTTAGTAGGGGTCCTGTGGGAATGCAAATGCAGTGTTATTGTGTGTGCCATCTTGTGCATAGGTGTGTTTCCCTGTATGGTAGTGATTACCCGGTCATCTTTGCCTTGTGTGCGTGTTGATTTTGTGGGTTAGGTGAGTCTCACTAATGGGCATGCTGTGGTGATGGGTGTTCCTGCAGGTCTCAATGGATTGGTGTAGCATGCAGGGCTAGGTATTGGGATGGATGAGTTGTAATAGTGGGGTATATGTGAGGAGGTGGAGTGATGGGGGTGAGGGTAGGGGTAGGAGTTTGTGATGGCATGCAGGTGGGGGCGTGAGAGTAGTAAAGATTTGACTTACCAGAGTCCAGTCCTCATGCTACTCCTGCGAGGCCCTCAGGAGCACCAAGACTTGCTCCTCCCATGTTGTTAGTTGTGGGGGAGGAGGTGGGGGTCCACCGCCAGTCCTCTGTACTGATACCTGGTGTCTTGCAAGCACAGAACGCACCTTCCCCCATAGGTCGTTCCACCTCTTCCTGATGTCATCCCTTGTTCTGGAGTGCTGTCCCTGTCCATGATTCTCCGCCATAGCTCCATCTTCCTTGCAATGGACATCTGCTGCACCTGTAATCCGAATAGCTGTGGCTCGACCCGAATGATTACCTCTTTGGGGGTGCCATGGATGTGGTGTGAGTGATATGTGTGAGGATGTGTGGGGTGATGTGTGGGGTGATGTTTTGGGGTGTGTGCTGTGAGGTGCGTGGATGGTGTATGGGTGATGGTGTTCTGTGTCTCAGATTGAGTGGGTGCTCCTGGCTTGTGTATCTCTCTGTTAGCAATCTGTTTTTTCTTGTACAGGGTTGTGGGTGATGTGGGTGTGTGTTTTATAGTGTTGTGGGGGGGTGTCAGATGTGTGTATTTTTAATTTTCTAATGTTGTATAGTTTTGTGTGTGTGTATTTTGAGCACAGCAAAACACAAATGATGGATGGAATGCAGAACCAATCAAACATTCACCCCCAGTCACAGATCTGGGTTTAATCCATCATTCTTTTGCTCATCATGCCACCCCAGTTTCGACCCAGCCATATGCAAATCAGTCTTGAAACAGTCCAGCCCGAACTGCCAGGCCAGGTCCTCCCTGGACCGCAAACAAGCATCCTGGGACTGGTTTCAGGGTTTCACCCTTCATCAGCCAGGCTAGCTTGAATCCAGTGGCATAGTGAGCCCGGGACCCATGTCTGGGCACACCCAACGCACTTATGGTGGCAAAAGCAAAGCAAAACAACAGATGATGGACAGAATGCAGAATAAATCAAACATTCACCCCCTGTCACAGATCTGGGTTTAACCCATCAGTTTTTTTGCTTGCCATACCATTCCAGTTTAGACCCAGCCATATACAAATCAGCCTTGACCCTGTTCCCCATGGGAACAGTCCAGCCCGAACTGCCAGGCCGGGTCTTACCTGGACCAGAAACAAGCATCCTGGGACCGGTTCTAGGGTATCACTCTTCATCAGCCAGGCTAGCTTGAATGTGGTGGCATAGCAAGCACAGGACCCACATCTGGGTATACCCTTCCCACTTTGGGCGACAAATGCAAAAACAACAGATGATGGACAGAATGCAGAATAAATCAAACATTCACCCCCAGTCACAGATCTGTGTTTAATCCATCAGTTTGTTTACTTGCCATACCATTCCAGTTTGGACCCAGCCATATGCAAATCAGTCTTGACCCTGTTCCCCATGGGAATAGTCCAGCCCGAACTGCCAGGCCAGGTCTTACCTGGACCAGAGACAAGCATCCTGGGACCAGTTCTAGGGTATCACCCTTCATCAGCCAGGCTAGCTTGAATCTGGTGGCATAGCAAGCACAGGACCCACATCTGGGCATACCCTTCCCACTTGGGGCGACAAATGCAAAAACAACAGATGATGGACAGAATGCAGAATAAATCAAACATTCACCCCCAGTCACAGATCTGGGTTTAATCCATCCGTTTTTTTGCTTGCCATGCCATTCCAGTTTGGACCCAGCCATATGCAAATCAGTCTTTCATGTATTTTGAGCGGTGGTGTGTACCGCCAGTGGTTTACCGCGGTTGAAAGACCGCTGCAGTGATTCATGGGTCGTGATTCTGTAGGCGTATTCCTGTTGGCGTAACGGTGTGGGTTTTGCTATCACCAGTTTATCACTGACCTTTGGTGTGGTAGACTTGTGAGGGTGTCTGTACAGTGGTGGATTTCTCTTTGATGGTCATAATATCCGTAGCGGTATACCGCCGCGGACACAGTATGTTGGTAGCCGTCAGCAGGGCGGTAGGCGGCATTTACCACCAAGGTTGTAATGAGGGCCTTAGTCTCCCACACCGCAGGCGATTCTGCCGCTCAAAATCCAGTAGTCTCATTAGAATAATGAGAGCATACGCGACAAAACTATATCTTGGCATGAATTGGGGCTAAAAGTCACGAGGGTGGCAATAAGGCAGAAACTCTTTTACAAACAAACTGGAACAACATGAGCCCAGAGGGCAATACTGGACATAAAACACTTTTGGACTATCCTAAACTGCTGAGGAGAGAAAACGGCATGCTTTCCAGGCTTACTCCCCACTGTGACAGAAAAAAAGGGCCAATATCTGTAGAAGGGGCATTGTAAGTGACCAAACACCTACCATTGGGGAAATCCTTTAGCCCTGATAGCGTTAAAGCAGAATTCTATAATACATTTGTACCACACCTTATCACTCAACCCAAGGAAATAGCATATGCCTTTTGCAGAGTTCTTTAAAGACCTCTACACCCTAGCGATCACCTCTGGTGAGCCAAGCATCACCAGCTTCCAGGGTAAGGTTTGTCTCCCACAAGTCATGATCACTGGAGAGCACTGCTCTCGGGCGAGATCACCAAGGATGAGACCACATAGGTCATCTCTGTGTCACCCTATATTAGAACTTCCAGGAAAGATGGCTTTCCAGTGGAATTTTGCAAATGGACAACACCCAACATAGCTGACTCTTTGTATATTGCCTATAAAGCTATAAAGAGGCTGACCTAATAGGTTAATTGGAACCAATTTTCAACAATGCTCTCATTACAGTACTCCCCAAGTTGGGCAAGGACCTACTACCTTGTAACAGTTCCTGGCCTATATTTCTCCTCAATGAAGACATCAAGATCCTGGCAGGCATATTAGAGTCCAGACATAAAAATGTTATCCCTACTCTCACCCACTCAACACAAGTAGGCTTTGTCTCAAGTCGAACCACCCACAACCACCTACACACCCTATCCCATACCCTCTGGATAGCCAAGGGCAGGCTGGAGGAGGCACTGCCCTGTCCCTCAAAGCTGAGAAGGCATTTGATCACACAGAATGGGAGTATCTTTTTCAGACCCTATGCAAATTCAGCCTAAGTGATGATTTTATCAAGTGTTTCTGGTAGCTGTACATGGCTACCTTGGTGCAGGTGAACTGCAGAGGTTTTCTGTCAGCTTCTTCCCAATATGGCATGGGATTCAACAGGGCTGTTTGCTCTCTCCGTTTCTCTATTCCTTGCCCTAAAATTTCTGGCCGCAACTATCTGCCAATCACCAGATTTTGTGGATATCGTCATGCCAGGAGGTCCATCCTCTATCCTTCTTCTATGTGGAGGACATGCTACTGACAATTACAGACTTTTCCAGATCCCTTCTGACCTGCCTAGGTCTCATCAAGGAGTTTGGAGTGATAGCAGGGTACAAGGTCAACTAGAAAAAAATGACACCCTAGCCCTTTCCATGATGAAGACGATAGCTGCCAAACAGGACTACCAATTCCACTGGACACGGTCCAACCTCAATTATCTGAGTATCAAGGTTAATAGAGGTGTAGATGACATGGTAAAGGTTAAACTAGAACCTCTTATAACACAAACCCAGGCTGACTTCACAAAATGGACACACCTCAACCTATCTCATTGCTCTGTGGCAGATAGCAGGCCATATAATGGTTACTCTCCCTAGATACACTTTCATCCTCAGCATGCTTCCTACATCAATCTTGCTACTACATTCAACAGAAGGAGAGATTATGGTGGTCATTCCGACCCTGGCGGTAAAAACCGCCAGGGCCGGGGACCACGGAAGCACCGCCAACAGGCTGGCGTTGCTTCCAGGGCCATTCTGACCGCGGCGGTAAAGCCGCGGTCAGAAAAGGGGATCCGGCGGTTTCCCGCCGGATTTCCCCTGGCCCGGAGAATCCTCCATGGCGGCGCTGCTTGCAGCGCCGCCATGGGGATTCCGACCCCCATCCTGCCAGCCTGTTCCTGGTGGTAAAACCCGCCAGGAACAGGATGGCGGGAACGGGTGTCGTGGGGCCCCTGCACTGCCCATGCCACTGGCATGGGCAGTGCAGGGGACCCCTAACAGGGCCCCACCATGATTTTCACTGTCTGCTATGCAGACAGTGAAAATCGGGACGGGTGCTACTGCACCCGTCGCACCCCTGCAATTCCTCCGGCTCCATTCGGAGCCGGCTTCCTCGTTGCAGGGTCTTTCCCGCTGGGCCGGCCGGCGCTCCTTTGGCGGGCGCCCGCCGGCCCAGCGGGAAAGCCAGAATGCCCGCTGCGATCCTTTGACCGCAGAGCGGTCATTCGGCGGTTTCCGCTTGGCGGGCGGTGCCCGCCGCCCGCCAAGGTCGGAATCAGTCCCTATGAGTCTTATGTGGAGCACCACCAGACCCGAACTGGCAAACGCCACACTTCTTCCGCCACCACCATAGCTATACAAGACCGACCCCCTCCTCCTTTTTGAACTTTCCTCCCCTCAATGGTTGTTTCGTTGACTGTCTCATGTTACAAGACTAATGCACTGGGCCCCAGGCCCCTCCCTATTACAGCTAATATTGATGTTATGCCCTGAAACACCTCATCAAATTGTGCCTGGACTCCACAATAATGAGACTATAAAAAAAAAAAATCTTTGTACCACAACTGCCTCCTTGCTTAGCCGATCTCTATAACAACCTGTGTTTCAATCAGGTCCCATCTTAATAAATGGCAGAGGCATCCATAGATTTAATTTTGAAACCCCAAAAGGACTCCAATCAATGCTTGTCTTATGGACTGATCTACTTGTTGAACATGGATATTAAACTGTTAGGTGCATGTGACAGCTAATGGCTGTCACATGCACACCCTCCCTGGTGACTATCATGATAACTGGCCATGAGGTTTGAATAACCCTCTGGTGAAAAGCATTGGAGGATTTTATTTTAAAGTCTGGGAGAGATGTGGAATTGATCCCAAGTCTCCCCAACAACCCTTTCCCGCCCATTTGTGGCATCAGTGTGCCGTGAGGCTCACTGATGTCACATAACCCCCACTGAGTGGCCATCGAGAAGCAGGTATGGTCTGCTTCCGCATCTGGTGAGATTTCTTGGGCTTTTAGATTCCCCCCATCTTTGTTGGAGGCATCGCTGGAAAGGGAAGAGTCTCCTCTTTCCAGTGATGCCTTTCACAAACAGATTCCTGATCCCTGATCTATGATCAGGAATCACTCTAGGCTCAACCAGGGGATGATAAAATTATTACAAAAAAAAGTTGAAATTGTCAAGGGGTCAGCCCTCCAACATATGAGCTGATCCCCTGTGGGGTCTATTTCTTTTATGGATGTTTGTTTTTCCTAGGGACTGCGATCAGTCCCTAGGGAAACTACACATTTAGAAAAAAAGAAAGATATATATATATATATATATTGTGCCAAAAAGAGAATACTAGAACACAAAAGGGTTATTAAATACAATGACCAAAGCTATCCACTAGCAAGACACTTCCATAAATATAATTTTGGTAATGAAAATCTACTCAAATTTGTAGTGATTGATCAAGTTGAGATAAACATCCGAGGAGGGGATAGAGTATGTGATTTAATAATCTTTAAATCAAATAATCCCTTAGGGCTGAATTCTAATGAAGAAATGAGTGTTCATTTGGGAAAATGATTGCATTAGTAATAATCAAATATCAAATATCCAATATCTGATATCTAGAATGTGATGTAGGTATCTGAAATTTTGTTAGTACTTGAGTTATAGACCAGAGCCTACATTAGTCAAGATTTTAAATGGTTTGAATCCTTTTTAGAAATAAGCATTGATTTAGGTGTGTGGGGATGATCTCACAATATGTTTTATTTTTATACAGATGGTGTGAATGTACAAGTCGAAGGTTGCATACTGGGTATTAAGTATCTACAAGGGCATGGTCCATTGTAATATGGTGAAGCAGTTTAAACAGTTGGATAAGTATTGATCTAGAAAGCTGTGAAACAATTATATCTATGTGGCCAAAAGTGATCATATTATAGTTTTACACCATGCATTCAACTGTCTCAAATGAGTAGGGCTTGGGTAGACATATATAGTATATATCTCTAATTATTATATATGGTAATTCTGTTTACACAATTTTGGTGAGGACAGGTTACTGAATCAAATTAGTACTGAAATGCCCACTTGGGCTGGACATGGTGGTATGTATTTTGGATAAAATTAATGATTGCATTATATTATAGTATGATAATCAGATAGGTGATATATAGTATGAGAACATGAGTATAGAGAATAATAGGATGTATACTTGATTGCTTGTGATTAACATTTGTAGTGATGCACAATGTCTTACACCCATACTTAAGCACACTTGGCCTTGAGCTATGTACACAATATTTTTACTTCATTAATATTTGGTTAATATTTCATTATTTCATTCAATTGGTTGTTAATTTATTATATATCTTAAGTAATTTAAAATGTGAATTGTTTATTGGCATAATAATCAAAATAATTAAGAATATCTCACATTGGTTGGGAAAATAAATGCTGGCCTCAGTTGTGATTACATTGCAAAAATGCATATCGAATGGTTAGTTCAAAATGGCCACCATTGCTGGGGGAACTAGACGAAGGTTATATTATGTGTGTCCTTATCTATGTCTAATATTTATTTGTGTGATTATCGTTCCCACTCCATCCGTGAACAAGGATACGGCTGAAACACGTTGGAGGGGAAATCTTCTCCTGATTAAATGATTTTCATCATCATGAAGTTGTCCTGGCATTTCCTTATCACTGAGGAAGTATATCTGAATATATATAGACCTAGGCCCTCATTATGGCAGTGGCGGTCTTTTGCCAACACCGCCGTGCACAATAGAGCCACCATACCACTTTCTTTTCTGGCACAATGTATTTCCGCTCATTTACAGGCGGAAATCCAACACCGTCTGCTTGACGGATGATGGGTGAGAGGCTGTTCGACTGCCAACACCGCCACGCCGCAAGGACTCTACCCGCTGTATTACAATATGAAATAAGGCATGGCAGACCCCTAATGGCGGTGCAGGGCTGGTCGTGGAACAGCTGATGTCTATCCCCTCCTGGACGACCACCTCGTCCAGACAGGTACGTGGACCGACTGAAAGGAGGGTGTGTGTGGAGGGGTGGGGATGTGTATGAAGGCTGTGGTGGAAGTGTGTGTATGAATGAGGAGAGGGAAGGGTATGTATGAATGTGGAGGGGGGAGTGTGTGGATGAATGCAAAGGGGGAGTGTGTGTGTGAATGCGATGGGGTGTGCGCATGTCAGTGTGAGAGCGGGGGGGTGAATGTCAGATGGAGAGTGAGTGGGGGTGTTTGTATGTATGCGTGCGGTCTGGTGGGGTGATGTCTGCAAGTGTGCAGTAGGGTGGGCGGGTGTATGCCAGTGTGTGAACGGGAGGGGGGTGTTGTCTGCATGTTTGTGGTGTGTGCGTGTATGTGTATGTGTAGCGGTATGGGTGTGCATGTGTGAGTATTTATATGAATGTGTGTGGAGAGTGTGTTTGTCTGCATATATGCGGAGGGGAGAGGGTTGTGTCAGGGTGCGACTGAGTAGGTATGTGTAATTTGAGGCATGCGAGTGGGAGTGCATCTGTGCAAGTCTGCAAGTGTGTAGGGGTGTCTGTGTGGATGCGTCCGGTCCTGTGGGAGTGTTCATATGGAAGTGGGGTGGTGGTAGGGGTGTCAATGATTGCAGAGGGAGTGGGGTGCGAATGATTGTGGAGGGGTGCAAGTATGGATGATTGTGAAGGGGTGTGGATGAATGCAGAGGGGTGTGTGTGTCAGTATGAGAGCGGGTGGGGGTGTTAGTATGGATGTGTGTGTTTAGGGGCTGTTTGGAAGTGTGTGGAGGGATCAGGTGTGTCTGCATGTGTGTGGACATGTGGAGATGCATATGCCGGTGACAGTAATGGGGATTCCTGTCACCAGGTGCCTTACTGCCAGTGTTTTCGTGGCGGGCGACCACAGTGAAAAGACTAGCAGTTTGCTGCCTTCTAATACCTCCAGCAGCCTTAGGCCTGCTGCCAGCCTGGAAGAGCTTCGGCCAAACCCCACAACTCATAATGCAGTGGCCTTTACCGCCGGGTCCGCGGGGGTTAGATTGCCGCAGTGAGTTCAGCGGTCTCATGACCGCCAAACACATAATGAGGGACCTAGTTTTTATATAAAAATGTTTTTTCACTTGCCAATATCTTTGACGCTGCTTGATGAATCTTTACGAAATTTTCTAAACAAATTTGCCAGTCCGGTCAGCTGCTGCCTGGAAAGTTTTGGGCTGGTCCGTCCAGGGGGTCCAAGAAAAAAGGGGAGTCCCAGAACACATTTTCCCCATTATTTTTTCCGTGGGGATTTTGAACAGCGATAGCACAAATACTACTGGATGAAATTACACCAAATTTGGCAGGAAGGTAGGTCCTGCTCCAGAAAGAGTGTTTCATTGTTTTGGTGTAATTTTGTTCAGTAGTTTTTGAGATTTTAAGAGGAAAAGAGATTTGTATATCTAGGGACAGAAAGGATTTGCAACCCCTGAACATCTTGTGCTCTGCTCTGATTGGCTGATAACACTTCAACAAAAGAAGCAGTTGAAGTATTGTCACCCATCTTGGGACTCAGTTTTAGCCAACTCCCAAAATAAAAGTTAAAAAAAAAAGGCCAGGCTACAAACACCCTGACCCCTTAGCTCTGTTGGTGGGGTCCCAAAGGGAGGCTGAAAAGCATTTTTTTTTTGTAGTTTACAAGCAGAGACGTGGTGGATCCACGAATATGCTCATAATTTTTATTTTTTAATGAAGTGCGGTCTCCTGCGCTTCTGCAGATAAATGCCCCTGGGTAGGCCACCTCATGATGCCCGGGGACCGCCACCTCCCCGGGACTTATTCTTTTGTATGCGGGGGGCCTGCGGTCCCCAAGCTGGCTTGGGGACCACACCTCCCCAGGGCTTTAATGTAATATGCCATGGTACATCCAACTGCCCTGGGCACCACCAAACCCCGGGCCAACATCTGTAGTTGGACTGCAGGGGCTGTGTAGCCCCCACACCCCGGAGACCACCACCCCCTGGGGCAAAATGTATTTTATTTGTGGGGGGCTGTGCGCCCCATACCCCTGGGACCACCATCCACAGGGCCTATCTTCACGTTGGAGGGTGGCAGTGCAGCCCTCCCTCATGGAGCCACACATGGCCCTGGAGACTGCCACCATCTAGGGCCTGCTCTTGCTATGTACTGGGGGTGCCCACCCCTGGGGCATAGCTTTTGCCATTGCTTGGCTGCAGTGCTACAGCTGCAGCCAAGCCACAGCAAATACTCTGCTGTTTGACAGTGGGACCTTTAAAGCAGCTCAGTGCTTGATGAAGCTTTTGCACTGTGAGGGCTTCCCCTGCATGGTGAGGTAGCACGTAAAGGGATTTAAAAAAAAAAAAAACGTATATATACATATAGGGGCATATTTAAGAAAAGTGACGCTGCACAGAGTGTGGCATCACTTTACTTGTGCCCCTTAGCACCCCCTAACAACAACATGTGTGCATCATATTGAAAATGCTAAGCCTGCAAAGCACATAGAGGCCAATTGTAACCAATAGAAGCCTCATTTTAATGCCTGCTCTGAGCAGGCGTTAAAATTGCCCCAAAAAATGATGCATTTTTTTGGCCCCCCTAATAGGGCAACACCCAATTTGCATACATTCTGCCTGGTGGAGGAAAAATATAGCGCAAAGGATTACAAAGTGGTGCAATGCATGCATTGCGCCACTTTGTAAATACGGCGCTGCGTTTTTTGCCTTCTAACAGCACATTAGTGTAAAAATGCACCCACTCACACCTGCGCATACACCACAAGCCTTCTTGCTGTGCCGTTATGCATCAAACGAAAAGGGCAAGAATGCACCGAATCTAGAAGATATGGTGCATCCTTGTCATTGTCCCATGCGCTGGTGCACAATGGGCTGACATGCACCAATGCAGGCACCCTTGCACCATGGTGCAAAGGTTCCTGCATTGTGGGGATGATTGTTTTTGTGCAAGAAGGTGTCTCTTCTTGCACAAAAACAATCACAAAAGGCCTTTTCCTCTTTCTATGTGTGCTGCGGCATGCATCACCCATAAAAAAGGAAAGAACAAAGAGAAATAAAGGTATTTCTCCTCCTTGCACCTCCCTTACATCTCGCCAGGGGAGGTGTAGGCTTTTGACGCATTCCCTGTTTTACAAAACCTTGTAAATCTGGGAATGTGTCAAAGTCCATAGGTGTTGTATGGCAACACTTACTGCAACACACATGGAACGCCTCTGTGATGCAAAGTAAGGCAATTCAGTGAGTTCCGTTGCATTGCCTTGCTCCATATCTACAAGGTCATTTAAAGCCACGCAAAGTGACTTTGAGTGGCCTTGCAAATATGGCCCTGCATCCTGTGCCACTGATGGATCACAAAAAGTGATACACCAGAGGCACTGGCCACTTTTAAACGTGGCCCTCAGTGCCTGAAAATAAATGTTTCCATCTGTGATGCAACTGATGCTTATGTATAGTGCTTCGATACCTTTGGGTCACGTTTGTGCTGTATAAAACTTCTAAAATAAAATAAAAAGTAACATCAGCTTGCAAATTGGCTGCTTTGCAGTTAGTGCAGTTTAACAATGTATACATAGTTTGAGATGAAGCCCCGCTGGGAGGTGAACAAGGGGATTGTAAAAACACAAGCACCTGTGTGGAGTGCTCACAGACAAAGAAACTAGTAGCTCCTAAAGCAGGAGCAGTTGGTGGGCGCAAGTACTTGGTCCATACCCAGGGGGAGAGCTAGACACCAAGGAGAAGCATGATGCATGCATGCCATGGACAAGTAGGACAAAGGATATGAGAGCGACAATGGACTGAACAAGTGGTAAGCCTATGGGGGGCTGAAGCCCACAGATTGAGCACAGAATGAGCACAACAAGTCTCTTTGAGACAGCACATGTGCTGTCTAGCCGAGGCATAACAATAAGGGTCATTTAGGTCCTTGATGTAATTTAAGAGCAGCAACAAAATGAGATTGTGAGTTGTGTCTACTGTCGTACGATAGTGTTTCCTCAGTGCTAGTAAATGGGGTCTGAACATAAAAGGAGTATAATAGCCAAGCAATTATAAGAGAAAAATGTATCACTCTAACATTCTTCTGATTACATTGTTTTCCTGTTAATCAAATTTAAATTGGAAACCTGGATCCATATTAAGCATAGGTTTTCCGTCTCTTTGCACCATGCAAAAGGGCACAAGGGTGACGCAAAACCTTGACTGGCATTTACCAAGCCACGCAAGGCCACCTTGTGTGGCTCTGCTTGGCTTGGTAAATATGCACATTGCTGCCTTGTATTACTCTGCCCCAGGAAGTCATTACATGGGTGGAGTGTGGATGTTTCCATGCATCCACCAACGTACTTTGGCGCGTTCCTAGATTTACCATTAGTGGAAGACCTGGGAAGGCATCAAAATGCTGCACCTCCCCAGGTAAGGCATAACAAGAATAATTATGTTTATTTCTTCTCGTTTTTTTTGCATTCTACATGTGCTGCATTCTGCAACACACATAGAAAGAGAAAAAGCCTCTAAGGATTATTTTTGTGCAGGAAGGTGTCTTTTCCTGCACAAAACCAATCCTGCCTACAATGCAGGCATCCTTGCACTATGCTGCAAGGGTGACTACATTGACACTGGGCAGCCAAAAGTGCACCAGTGCTAGGAAAGGGCAGGAATGCACATATATTGTTAAATACGTCAGATTCCTGCCCTGTCCCTACAGCACAGCAAGGTGGCTTGCTGCATTGCGTTGTCTGAATTGTTGAGACATATGGCCCCTGGTTTATTAAACCATATCTATCAGGGCCCCCGAGTACCTTAAAAACTGAATTAAGGGAATACAATTCCTTTTGGATGCAAAGGAAGCAAGAAGAGCATTAGTACCTCCTCGCCAGTAAAGCTCAGTTGCATAAGACTGGGCCCACAAAATGGATGTATTATGAGGTGCTGCTCTCCTGCTAAACCCTTCTTTTTCTTGATTAGAAGGAAGGTCAATTTGTAACTGAAGACAATCATAGTGAAGAGAAAGATATCTGCTTTTGTTAGGTCTCTTGAGTTTGGAGTTTGTGCGAGAGCACCCACCATGGCCAAGTCAAATGGAAGTCTGGCAGCATTCCTAGACCTCTAAATCTTTTTGGGATAAGGGCACAGTTATCCAGGTATTTAAATATGAGGTGATGGCTGAAAAGATCTCCAAGTTTTGGTGCCTGTGTTGTAAGAAAAGCGCAGATAAAAATTTGGGGCATTAATCACAAGTACATATGGGGGAGTTGGATTGTAAATATTATTAGAACATTGGAATGCTGGAGGCTCCATTTAAAACAATGGATTGCTGCGGGCTTTTACTGCCCGGTAAAAGCCCGCAGCGCCAACATTCCAATGTTCGCTTTGTTCACAGCAACAGCTGTGAACAAAGCCTCACGGAGCCCGAGGGGATTTTAATCCCCTCAGGCTCCGTGAACATTTTTTTTTTTAATAGAACATTCTGCCCTGAGTGGCAGAATGTTCTAATAGCCTTAGAACCTGCCGTGCCGGGCTCTACCGGCTATTAAAGGCCCTTTCCCTTGTTAAATGCCCTCGCCTTCGGCTCGGGCATTTAACGCGGGAGCGGGCCTTTAATAGCCGGTGGAGCTCGCTATGGCGGGTTCTAATGCTATATTTCACTTCCTCTTAAAATGATGTCACTTCTTGTTTTATGTAGGTTAGGATGGATGTCAGAATTCAAGCTAAGTGCAGGAAGACTGTGGGCATGAGGGACACCTGGAAATGAGACAATGGAAAACAGATCACTAGAAACTGAGAAAAATGGGAACACTAGACCTCTACCCAATAGGAAATCAGTCACTCATTTCCTGGGTAATTTTTGGGTTAATGGTGTCTGAGCCTTACATGGCTCATAGTCTTCTCTTGGTAATGTGTCATTAGTCAGCTTTTTCTTGGCTTTTTGCTCTCATGCTAGTGTGCACTTGTATCCATCGTACATGTTTATTGTTTCTTCCCATTTTAGTTCCTTTGGTTTCACCAGTTAGGTTCCTTGGTGTGTTTCATGTTAGGCCTGTCAGCCTTAGGATAGGCTTCCCCTAAAG
The DNA here is from genome assembly GCF_031143425.1 of Pleurodeles waltl. NCBI lineage: Eukaryota > Metazoa > Chordata > Amphibia > Caudata > Salamandridae > Pleurodeles > Pleurodeles waltl. The sequence continues at coordinate 23,302,538 of NC_090446.1, forward strand.
GTTTTGCCTTCCTAATTTTCTGAATTTGTCTTTGTTGGCCTTAGGACACTGCTAACCAGTGTTTGCGCTCACTTCCTAAAACATGTTAAAACTGACTTACATCTAATTGGCATATTTAATTTACTTATAAGTCCAGAGTAAAATGGTATAATATATAGTCAGGCCCATTAAATTGAATGCTACTAGTGGGATTGCAGCACCTATTGTGCCATCCACTTTAGTAGCCCTTTAAAACTTGTCTCTGGCCCCCCAGTAGTTTTAAACTGCCAGTTCAACTTAGCAAATGAACCCCTTCATCAAGCCTAAAACTCCTTTTGTAATACATATGTCACCCCTACGGTAAACCCTAAACAAGCCATAGGGCAGGGTGCATTGTAATTAAAAAGTTGGGTATGCAATTTCAGGTTTTTCATGCCCTGGCAGTAAAAAACACAAAAATTCGTTTTTCACTACTGCAAGGCCTACCACTCCATGCAATAATATTTGGTTAAATGTTTACATTTAATATCTGCTGACCCTTGACTGAAAGCAGGTAGGAAGTTATGTTTGGTGTCTGAGGAATTGTAATTTAAAATCCTCTTTAATGGTGATGTCACAATTATAAGTCTAAATCTAATATGCCAAAAATCAGATTTGACGTCATTTAAATTACTAAAATTTTGACAGAAAGGCAAAGTACGGGATGAACCCAGTAATGAATCCTATGTCCAGATGGTGAAAACATATTCAAAACTTAACATATCTATCAAATAAGAATTAGAGGTGTTGTTGAAAAGAAGAAAACATAAAAAATAAAAGAGCAAACTAACATACTCTGGAACTCATTTTGAGTATGGTAGGAGACCCCCACGCCCTAAAATGACAGAATTCAACTAAACAAAACCTGGAATCCTTTTTTTTTTTTACCATGAAGGGCATTGGCCAGTCCTAATGACGAATGCCGTTTAATGGAGATATTTTGTGATAAATGGAAATAACTTGGATTTTGGTGCCTACTCTATAAAAATCTGCATGTCCTAGACTTTACAGGTTATTTTTCTCCTAAAAATGTTCCCTTCTGAAATTTATCAAGGAGACACGATTTTTATAGCAATATAATGAGGCGCTGCAAGCGGAGTTACCACAATAATCGAAATTTAACAGTGAGCTTGTAATGCCGACCAGTTACTTCTGCTATAGAATAAGGCAGTAATAGATTTAGGGGCAGATTTAAGAAAAGTGGCCCTTTTCTGTTTGTCCACCTCAGGTTCTATATCAGGGCCATGTAGACCAGCCTTTAAACTTCCAAGAACAAAATACGTTTTTTGCGCCCAATTCACTGTTTAGTGCTCATAATGGAAAATAAAGTGACTGTGTCTGTTTTGAAGTGACAAGCTGTCAGAAGCTCAAACTTCAAGGCTGTTGCTCTCATTAACTGATGGTGGGAAAAAGGTGCCCAAAATCACTAGGGTCTGAGTGACCCCACCAGGACCCCTGTCCTTAAGCCAATTGTGCACAGATGGATTCTAATGACAGTAATGTCAGAATCAGGGTTTCCTTCAGCCAATCCCAGACATGTTTACATGTGTACATACAGCCAACCTAATGTGGCACTGATTCATATTTGAATTCATTTTATCTATATCTTTTTATGGTGTGCACCCTGAATATCGAACCCACATTATCGGTGAGACAGATAACCCAGGACAATATATCAAAACAAATATTGGCATTAGAAAGTCTCGATTTCCTGTTCCTAACTCCACATATTTGTACCAACATGGTGTATGTATGTATATCCTCGAGGTGCATAGGTGGGAAGTTAGGAATAGAAAATCCACACTTACTTGTCAATATTGTGGTCGATATTTTGTTCTGGATATTCTGTCTCAACAATATTGTGCATAGATTCAGAGTTAGGATTAGTACATCTGTCCCTCCCTATATGTTGGCACCTTTTGATATTCTGTCCTGGATATTCTTGTACACGATATTGTTGGTGTTGTTTTTCTGTAGTTCAACCCTTTTTAATAGTTTTGAGATTCTAATATATGATTTGGACTGGAAAGCTGTCAAATTAATTTCTGAATGAACCTCTAATAGGGATTATTTTCATTATGGAGAAATCAGATTCTCTGTTTCAAGGGATATAGTTAATTAAGATGAATGGTCTTATCAGTGTTGAAAAAACACCTCTGAGAACATGAAGCCAAAGTTAGTTACCAGAGGCCATTCTGAAGACCACAGTGCGCCTCACACCGGGATCACTCTGGCCCATGTTTATGGACTTTGCGGCACAAGTCACCTTGCTGTGCTGCCCTGCGTCACAGGGAAAGGGCAGGAATGCACTGTATTTAAATGAAGGAGCACCTTCCTGCGCAAAAACAATCCTGAGAGGCTTTTCCCCTTTCTACATGTGCTACAGAATGAAGCACACACAGAAAGAGGAAAAACAAGGACAAATAAACATGTTTCTCCTTGTTACGCCTCTCCTGCGGAGGTGTATTTTTTGGTGCATTCCCAAGACTACAAGTTCTTGCAAATCTGGGAATGAGGCAAAATCCATAGATGTCGCATGGAAACACCCAAGCAACACCCACTGAAATGCCTCCCTGGCGCAGACAAATGTTACATTACTTGAGATTTTTGAAGCCATGCACGGGTATATAAGGTGGCCTTGTGTAATTCCATAAGTCTCACTTAAGGTTTGTATCGCTCTAGACCCACTTTGCGTGGTGCAAAAGCAACGCAAACCAGGCCATAAAAGGCCCTACGAAAGATCCTAAAAAAAACATGAACATCTTTGAAAGTTGGTAAAACGGCCGTTATAGTTGGGTCAGGGAGTCACGCGAACGGCTCAGGAGGGACCCGCTTCCAGGCGCTGTGCTGCCTTCTGCAAAGTTTGTCCGACTCTCACCCCGTTAACAAGTTTGCAACCCGAGAGGTTTCACCAGTTCAATGGACTGAGATCCCAGAGCCCTGTTTGAGGTCAAGGGTAGCTTTAAAGTTTACAAAGGGGTCACGGTTACTTCCCAGGTGTGTTCTACTTGTGCCAAGGTAATTTACAAACGGTGCAGCAGTAACGCGCCAATCAGAACTGGGGCTTACCTGTCTGTAACTGAAGCTGACAAAAAACAGTAAAACCCGTATGTACTGTTTCAAACTTTTATCAGGCCACATTTACAATCATTATGCAAACGTCTTTTCCCATCTGGTCCATTATTTATTGCGAGCCTGACTCTGCAATTTATCCTTCCAGTGATGCTGTGTAAAATACCCTTTATGAAAAAAATGTAGAAAAAGAGAGAAGACACAGGATCTGCCACCAGAGAAACCTCCTTACAACAAATTCCACCTCAAACAAAACAATAAAACACTTAACCATACACCCAAAAACCACAAAGATTAAAGTCCCAAAAGAGCATAGGGTGTGATTTATATGTTGGTGGAGAGGGAACTCAGTCGCAACAGTGACGGAAGTCCTGCCCGCCAACATAGCTGTCCTCCTGCCTGATTTAAATCTGCACAGACCACAGTTTGATGATGAAGTAAACCAATCTGTCTCCACCGTGGCAAAACGTCTCCGATGGACTGACTGAGTAACAACCATCGGAGGTTTGGCTGTATTTACGCCCACCTAATTTAGATGGGTGTATATAAAGCTGTTATTCAGTGCCTGTAATTAGTAGGAAAAGCATGGTCATAAGAAACACTGAAAAGTTCTCAATGCCCCCTTCACCATGGAAAGAAACTCCCATGGTGAGAAGGGCGTTTTTTTAATTTCCAAAAAGAAAATCCCGCTTTAAGATTTTCTTACTGAAAAAAATATATATATATGTGGTTGATGTATGGAGGGGGCGTGAAAATCAGAGTTTAGGAACACAGAACCAGGCAGCGAAACAAACGTTGCAACATTTCAAGAATGATATTGTAAAAAACAGCATTGAAATATCCCCCATAAAATGACTTTTCAGATGCGAAAACGTCATGATTAATGATTGCAAAAGAAAAGTTCCAGATGATCAAGATTAGAGATCACAAGACTACAGGGGATGTGGTTACAGGAGCTGACGTCCCTTCTGCTTTGAGCCATCCTATGAAATTGACAAATGAATATGAACATGTTTCCCATCATGCCAGTCTCCACGGAGATCGCATGAATAAATGGGGCAGGTTCCATGTTGCTTCCATATTCTTTCATTGGTTGGATCATAATGGTGTTGTTGTGTCCTGTGAGTTGGTGGTCACGGGACCCTTCTGGTTCCTGATGGACTCTGTAGAACTGTGAGATAAGTGTTCAGGTGTGATAAACAGAGTTCATGTTTAGAATATTGAGTTTGCAGTTACGTGCAGAGCAATAAAGACGTGACAGACCAAGCTCTGTGTGTGGGGTCTTCATTTATAAGTACCCAGGCTGGGGAGGACGCTACAGGTGTATGCCCGACCATTCCCTTGTGATATTTCTGCCTTCGTTGACTTGTTTGCAGTCATTTGGTTGAGGCAATTGCGTTTGGTCAGCGTGTATGAATTCTATTCCCCATCTTTCTATCACGTCTGCACCGTTCCTTATGCAAATCAATATTTGAGAGCCCAGCTGAGCCCTGATGGCTACACCCTAGCCACCAGATTGTATTCTACCAGAAATTATATTAAAGCGAGAAACGTTTACATGATGAGCCAGGTTTGGGTTGCGTCAAGCGTGTGCCTGGAAGATGAACATAGGACATCAGATCCTGGACACTCCAGGGCAGAGTAATCCAGATCACCTCTTCACCACAGTAGCACTGTGCTAAGAGAGGTGGAACATTATGGTGTGCTTGAGAATATTCTCTGATCTGGCTTAGCTGGAAGCAAAAATTTAAAGGTACTACACATTTTGAGTGGGTCTTGACTCCTTAGCGGGTTTCAACTAAGTAGTTTTTAGTAATTTGAAGTTTAGAACCTGCTTAGCATCATTGGCTAAGAAAATGAGATGCCAACCAAGAAACAAAGCTCCAGCTTGTCCTCGGACTACGACCAAGATGACTTTCCTTGCACATTGTTGAAAGTTCCTGGAGCAGCCACCAAGTGCCATTGTGCTCCTCATTTCATTATTCTCTTCAACCTTGTCTGATTTTCATACAATACCCATATGATGGCCCCAGGTACCCCACATGCTTTTGTACATTGCCCCTCAACAGAGATCTAGGGCCTGATTTAGAATTCTGTGGATGGGTGTGTGAATGATATCCCGTCCACCAAAATCTAAATCCGAATATGTCCTTCGAGTTCTAAATCAGGCCCTTAGGGTCATTGTCCACACAAAGTGCTGTTTCTTCCATGGTGACCACCACCCACCTGACGAAGCCATGAAGTGGACACGACAAGGCCTTACAAGTCTCATTAATGGTGGGTAAGATGAGTGTTTACACAGTGTGTCCTTTCTCCACACAAAGTGTGACACCAACCACACTCTCTTCTTTTTTGCATGTGTCATCTCAGTTTGTGAGGCCTGGTGGAACAGCAAATGGATACTGACAAAAGCATTTTATTTGTAAGACTTTGGACCCACTTGCAAACTACATGGTAACCATGGTAACATCCAGTAACATGGAATTAGTGCATTAGCTCATGTTAGGAACCCTTTGGAAGTACACTACAGCACCTAGTTAATCACTAACCCAACTACATGCACAGAACAGATCAAGGCACATCCGGCACCTTAATGCAACACAGAACAAATACACCATTAGCATGTACATGTGAAAAAATGTATTGAGTCTGTAGAAAAACAATCACGAGTTGTAATATCTATAGCAAGAATTGGGAAAAATAACGTGAGAAAATGTATCATAATGTGAACGGTAGGCAAGAGAAAAAGCTCAAAGACATTACACATAAATATGAAGAAATCAGTAACTTTCTTCTGAAAAAATGATGCAGGACAAAGGGATGGCGAACAGGAGGACTAACAATTTTAATTTATAATTTTATAATGATAAACATGAATGCACCAGACACATAATATAGCAGCAAACTGCTCATAGGTATTATCCACTTATATAAATAAAACTTGAACATTATGCCTATAATTAGAGTTGTGTACATTTTTCTTGTGTGGCTAGCAATTGTGTGTCCACAAAAGATTCGCTTTGATATGTGATTGCACAAAGGCACCAGTAATTCTGTCTAAGGAATGATTGAAACAGGTCCCTTCCTCCATCAAACTTGCGCTATTTCAGAAACATCCATTCAATACAATGGTTGTCTGCTGTCATGCAACTGAAATTAACAAATCAACTACTCTGTTCAGTGGAACATTACATCAAGACAACTCTACATCAGGGCAGAAACGAGCATGAATGTTACAGAACAAGTGAATGCAAAAGGTGCAGGTAAGAGAGAAACATGCGATTAATGGCCAACCCGAGAGGAGCAAGTCCAGCATTTGACAAAAAAGGGAACTAATTATGTAATGATGGGACTATGTAGTCCGAAATAATGATTAGGAATTAGTCCTAGTGACATTGGAAATAGATTTTTGAATCAGTTGTCCAATAAGGACTGAGCAAGTTTTTTTGACTTCGTTTTCACATTAACAATTCACCCACATATGCATCTCTTTCAGTAAATGATATACTTAACAGAGAATGAATAAACTAAACTTTAGCGGGGTGAACAGGGAATAGAAATGATTAATCTCAAAATCACGTGGTGTAAATGGTTGATCCTGAACCAAGGACAGATTCCTTAGAGCATCTGTGAATTTTTCACATGAAGAAGTGCACAATCATTTTCCAAAAGTTAATAAACCCATGATAAACGCTTCTCATTCTATCATTTCCCAAAAATGACTTTAATATTTATTGTATATATCTTATTCCACCAAATTTCACTATGAACATTCAAGCTCTTCACGTTCAAAGTAGGCCCATAATTGAATGCATTTACCATCCATTTAGTACGATTTATGTTTTTTGTGCTACATGTCGCCCTCCAAGCCTTCCATCTCAGCTGCACCCCATTTGTGATAAAACGTCAAATCAGCATTACTCACCCCGGGTCAACCATGCAACAAAAAGAGAGAGCAATTTTGCAATGGCAGACCTTCTGATTCACAAAATCACATGGTTTGTAATTCAAAACATCTGTTGATTATGTAAAATAAAACAATTTTACAACTCAGAAAACGTTCTCTGACTTGTAAGATGGGGTTTGCAACCTATACCCAATCACAATTTGGATGGGTTACAAAAGGAGCTACAGTAGCAAACCATTATTCAGTTACTGACATCTGAAAGGAGTTGTTAACAGGTTTGCGAAGGAGAACGGGTCCGCCTGGGCTCCCTTTCCCTTTGGAACCATGCTGGCAGCCTTCTGCCCCACCGGATGTTTTTTCAAGCAAAAACTTGCATGTATTTGTTTTTAAGGTAAATCAGCTTTATTAAAATCAAAATACATATGGGTCTCATAATAACAAAACAAGATATCTGTCACAATCAATAATAATGATATAATTTTGAAAGGAATTGTAAAAGCTGTTTAGCATTTTAAAGTATAAAATGGGGGAAAACAAAAACCAAACAAGACCAATTAAAATAAGAAAGATACATTGGGTATTAAAAAGCTAAAAACAGTGATATAAAGCATAAAGTTGAGCTACATTTAAATTCAACCAAGAAAAGAGAAAACAAACAATTCATGGTGACTTAAAACAGCATAAAGATAATCAGTCAAAGGTAACCAATACAGATCTCTATTTATGGAGGGGCAGCATAAAGAGGTAAAAATAATATCTAGTCTATGGTAGTGGCAAACATTATACCACCAAGTCTTATAGAAAATGTTGGATGATTTTTTCCAATTAGGAGTAATTTGCAGGAAGGCTAAAGCTAACATGATCATCATCAGAAACAATGTCAGCAGAGAGGCTACCTAGAAAAAGCACTAAGGGAGATAATTGGGATCGCAAATGAAAAATGGAGGTAAGCTAATGCCAAACTTTTCTCCAAAAAGAGATAGTGGGAGGGCATTCAAAAAGGATATGCATAAGGTCTCCCTTTGGGCTATTGCAAGACCAACAGTTTGAAGTTGAGGATACAGAAACTTTAACTATAGTAGAAGGGGTAAAATAAAGTCTGTGGTAAAGAAAGAAAAGTGACTGTGTGGTAGAAGCTGATCTAGATATTTTATAAGATCGATGCCATATCTTATTCCAGAAGGGAACAGTCCAGGTACATCCCAAATCCAATTCCTATTGAGATTCAATTTTAGATTTATGTTGTGTCAAAGAAGGAGAATTCAAAAGTTCATAAATATTTGATGCCTTAAGAAATGAGGTAAGAAAGGAGGACAAAGAAAAGGGTAATTCCGAAGAAGAAGGAAGGGAAGGCAAGGAAAAAGTACATCAAAAATAATATTAATAAGAAGAAGATATTTAGGCATAAATGAATTGGGACAATGAAATAGAAGTTGGAATTGTGAAAAAGAAAGTGGAGTATCAATGGAAAATAAATCTTTGACCCACGCTATATTTCTTTGTCTCCAGGATTTCCAAAACAAAAGATTTTTTATTAATAGTGATGAGATGATTATGCCAAATAGTGGAATTCAGAAAAGAGGAATAAGTGACGGTTAGAGGTAAATAGTGAGAACGCAGAAGAGCACAAGTATGTTTAAGAAGCGAGGAGGAGATAAACGAAATATTATTAAAAAAAGGATACCACCTCACATGGAGAAAACAGTAGAAGAAAAGAACATTCAATATCCAACCATAAGGGAGTAAATGCAGGGCTTGACAAGGAGATCCATCTAGAAGCTTGACGCAAACAAAAGGATTTGTGATTTAGTCTGAAATCAGGAAAATTGGCTACCCCCTCCTGTTTAGAATGACGAAGGTGACTAAGAGAAATTCAAGATTTCTTATTGTTCCAAAGGACTTTAGACAATCTGGAGTCCAGTTGTTTAACGTAACAGGTAGAGGAATCAGAATCATGGATAGGATATATAAAATGTTAGGAGAAATCATCATTTTGATAGAGTCAAGGCGACCCCACCAAGATAAAAACAAGGGATTCCATGACAAAAGGGATCTATCAACCTTCTCTAAAGCATCAGAGATATTTACTTCAATGGACTTTTTAATGAATGAGATGAACCAAATACCTAAATATTTAATCTTGGAAGAATTCCAATGAAAGCAAGTAATATCGAACGATGATCTAAAACAAAATTTTGTTAGAGGAAGGATTTCAGTTTTATCCGAATTTATCTTATAACCTGAAATCAAAGAACAGTCTTCCATCTCCCGAAGTAGAGATGGAATCGAGAGTTCAGGGTTTGAGATATATAAAAGTATATCATCTGCATATGCCGTTAATTTTAAGTGTTTCTCACCATATTGGAAACCCTCAATTTTAATGTTATTTCTAATAAAGGATAGAAAGGGCTCTAGAGCTAGAATAAATAGGAGTGGAGAGAGCAGACACCCTTGACGAATGCCTCGATGTAATACAAAGTATCTGGACAATTTCCCATTCCCCAATATCGATGCCATTGGGGATCGATAAAGCAGAGAGATAAATGAAATGAAATGAGGCCCTAAACCATGCCAGGCTAAAGCTTTTAATAGAAAAGACCAATCTAACCGATCAAACAATTTCTCAGCATCTATGGAAATTGCTGCTAAGGAGTACGAAAGGGAGGGAGCTTTGCTGAGTACATTGAAAAATGTTCTAGAGTTGTCAGAAGCAAGTCTACCTCTGACAAAACCGGTTTGTTCCTTACTTATCAGTGCAGGTAAAAGGGTATCAAGACGTAAGGCTAACAATTTAGCAAATATTTTATAATCTGTATTAAGGAGAGAGATTGGCCTATAATTTTTACAGAAAGTATGATCCTTACCTTCCTTTGGAATTAAACAAATCGAAGCTTCTTGAAATGTTCCCCCTGTACATCCAGAACCCGTGAAGAATTGAAAAAGCTGTAAAAGTTTGGGAAGTAAAATGCCAGAAAAATGTTGAAAAAATTGCACCGTAAATCCATCCGGACCAGGAGTTTAACCTTTTTTTTAGAGATTAAAGAGCTTTAAAAATTTCTGACGAAGAAGTATCTACTTCAAGTGAAGAAACATCAACTAGCGTCTTATTAGGGTATGGAATGTTCTTTAAATAATCATCAATCTGTAAGGAGGTCGGGACTGATTCAGGAGTATAAAGTGTCTGGTAATAATTAACAAATTTAGCTAAGATATCATCATCTTTAAAAAGGGACTCACCAGTATCTGTAACTATAGACTTCACTGAGTGGCGTTGCTTTCGTACTTTTAAATAATTAGTCAGAAGTTTCCCCGATCTATTTCGACCTCCATAATAGCGGGCGCTACTACGTAAAAGAAATGAGGAGGCATTATCCATTGAGATTTTGTTAAATTGCAATTTTGCTTGAATAAATTCTTGTAGATTAAAATTAGAAGAGGAAGAATAATATTGATGTTCTAACCGTTTAATTTTGAGAAGCAGAGATTGATGATGTGCATTAAAAGTTTTCTTTTCATTAGAGACAACATTTATTATATGTCCACAAGCCGCAGCCTTAAACGAATCCCATAACAATTGTGGGGAAACATGAGAGTCATCATTATATCGGAAAAATTCCTCCGCAAAGGCAACAAAGGATGTGGAAAATTGAGAATCAAGTATCAAAGAATTATTAAATCGGCACCTATTGGATTTGGGATGCACCGGGAGCAAATCAAAATCTGTGATGACTGGAGCATGATCAGATATTACCATAGGTTCAATGGAGGAATTAATATGATTTTGGGATAGTGATTTTGAAACAAAAATATGGTCAAGTCTAGATAAGGAGCCATGTGGTGGAGAATAAAACAAAAAATCCCAACTATCAGGATTACAGGTTCTCCATGAATCAATTAAATAACATTGTGAGAGAAATGCTTTAAATTGTTTATGCATTTTATGAGGAGAACATTTAAGTACAGGTTGCCTATCTATAAAAGGATCAATAATTTGATTGCAATCCCCTCCAAGACGAAAAAAATCATCATTATAATGCAAACATTGTTTAGTAACGTTAGGCCAGAAAAGATAATCTGAGTGATTAGGACCATAAATATTACCACCAGTCATTATAATCCCATTAATACTTAGCTTCACAAAGAGCCATCTACCATCGGAATCCAAGTCTTGCGAAATAACATTAACTGATAATTTTTTATGGCAGAGCACAATTACAACATTTTTCTTTGTAGATGTAGGAGAAGTAAAAACATTGCCCACCAACCTCTTTTAAGTTTCAGTGTTTCAGAATCTGTCAAATGGCTCTCTTGTAAAAAATTATATTTAGCTAAATGGGATAAAATTCTCCGCCTTTTTATAGGGTTAATAAATCTTTTGAAATTCCAAGAAATAACTCTGAATTTTTACATCACATAACCATATATATATATATACACGAAAGGTCTTGTACCAAAAATAACTGAAAATACATATAGGGGAAAGGAAAACAAGAAAAACAAAGCGGGAGAAGAGTAAAGGGGAAACAGCAAGAAAAAAGATGGAAAATATTCAAGAAAAAAAGAAGAGACAGTACATGTCAAATAAAGACGACTACAAAAACATACCTGAGATGAATGAACAATAGGGGAGGGGTGGTGACAGCAAAGACTGAAGACGCCACAGGAAGGAAATGGAACGCATCAACAGACAAATGTTATGAGCAAAAATAATGATTATAGAACACCAGGAACCTGTGGAAAGAAAACAATACATTAACAAAGAGGACCTATAGTCACATCAATATAACATAATGTATAGACTGCATATGAAGGACCATCAACTGTATCGTAATAGTAATGAACAAGGGCATAATAGGTTAAGAAACAAATACAGTCAATGTGTAGAAAGACCAGCTGTTTCCATAGGGTTTGTAGAGTGTAGTCTTAGAAAATCGCAAAGAGCTGCAGGTAAAGTATATGGAGTGGTCTTATTTTGATACGTCACTTTGAACAAACATGGATGGAATAATCCAAAACAAGCTCCCAAGTCACAAAGCTGTGGACGAAGATCCAACAGCTATTGTGAGCAAAGCGCCATTAAAATTGAGGAAAAAACATTTCCAGCGGCGAAAATGCGTCCGACAATGCGCGGAGCTCTGAAATCAGACAGCCATCTTGGCTGGTGGCTGCCGGCTCGCGCGCCTCCCCTTGCATGTGTTTTTAAACCAGCAGAGGTTCCTTTAACCCCTTCGCTGCCAGGCCTTTTCCCCCTCCTGTGCCGAGCCTTTTTTTGGCTATTTGGAGCAGTTCGCGCTTAGGCCCTCATAACTTTTTGTTCACATAAGCTACCCATGCCAAATTTGCGTCCTTTTTTTCCAACATCCTAGGGATTCTAGAGGTACCCAGACTTTGTGGGTTCCCCAGAAGGAGGCCAAGAAATTAGCCAAAAAACAGTGAAAATTTCATTTTTTTAAAAAAAATTGGAAAAATGGGCTGCAGAAGAAGGCTTGTGGTTTTTTCCCTGAAAAGGGCATCAACAAAGGGTTTGCGGTGATAAAATCACCAGCTTCCCAGCTTTCAGGAACAGGCAGACTTGAATCAGAAAACCCAATTTTTCAACCCAATTTTGGCATTTTACTGGGACATACTCCATTTTTACGATTTTTTGTGCTTTCAGCCTCCTTCCAGTCAGTGACAGAAATGGGCATGAAACCAATGCTGGATCCCATAAACCGCAACATTTCTGAAAAGTAGACAAAATTCTGAATTCAGCAAGGGGTAATTTGTGTAGATCCTACAAGGGTTTCCTACAGAAAATAGCAACTGAAAAAGAAAAATATTGAAATTGAGGTGAAAAAAACATCAATTTTTCTCTAAGTTTTACTCTGTAACTTTTTCCTGCAATGTCAGATTTTCGAAAGCAATATACCGTTACGTCTGCTGGACTCTTCTGGTTGCGGGGATATATAGGGCTTGTAGGTTCATCAAGAACTCTAGGTACCCAGAGCCAATAAATGACCTGCACCCTGCAGTGGGTTTTCATTCTATGCCGGGTATACAGCAATTCATTTGCTGAAATATAAAGAGTAAAAAATAGCTATCAAGAAAACCTTTGTATTTCCAAAATGGGCACAAGATAAGGTGTTGAGAAGCAGTGGTTATTTGCACATCTCTGAATTCCGGGGTGCCCATACTAGCATGTGAATTACAGGGCATTTCTCAAATAGACGTCTTTTTTACACACTGTCTTACATTTGGAAGGGAAAAATGTAGAGAAAGACAAGGGGCAATAACACTTGTTTTGCTATTCTATGTTCCCCCAAGTCTCCCGATAAAAATGATACCTCACTTGTGTGGGTAGGCCTAGCGCCCGCGACAGGAAACGCACCAAAGCGCAACGTGGACACATCACAGAAAACAGACCTGTTTTTAGCAAAGTGCCTACCTGTAGATTTTGGCCTCTAGCTCAGCCGCCACCTAGGGAAACCTACCAAACCTGTGCATTTCTGAAAACTAGAGACCTAGGGGAATCCAAGATGGGGTGATTTGTGTGGCTCGGACCAGGTTCTGTTACCCAGAATCCTTTGCAAACCTCAAAATTTGGCTAAAAAAACACATGTTCCTCACATTTCTGTGGCAGAAAGTTCTGGAATCTGAGAGGAGCCACAAATTTCCTTCCACCCAGCGTTCCCCCACGTCTCCCGATAAAAATGATACCTCACTTGTGTGGGTAGGCCTAGCGCCCGCGACAGGAAACACCCCAAAGCGCAATGTGGACACATCACAGAAAACAGACCTGTTTTTAGCAAAGTGCCTACCTGTAGATTTTGGCCTCTAGCTCAGCCGCCACCTAGGGAAACCTACCAAACCTGTGCATTTCTGAAAACTAGAGACCTAGGGGAATCCAAGATGGGGTGATTTGTGTGGCTCGGACCAGGTTCTGTTACCCAGAATCCTTTGCAAAGCTCAAAAATTGGCTAAAAAAACACATGTTCCTCACATTTCTGTGGCAGAAAGTGCTGGAATCTGAGAGGAGCCACAAATGTCCTTCCACCCAGCGTTCCCCCACGTCTCCCGATAAAAATGATACCTCACTTGTGTGGGTAGGCCTAGCGCCCGCGACAGGAAACGCCCCAAAGCGCAACGTGGACACATCACAGAAAACAGACCTGTTTTTAGCAAAGTGCCTACCTGTAGATTTTGGCCTCTAGCTCAGCCGCCACCTAGGGAAACCTACCAAACCTGTGCATTTCTGAAAACTAGAGACCTAGGGGAATCCAAGATGGGGTGATTTGTGTGGCTCGGACCAGGTTCTGTTACCCAGAATCCTTTGCAAACCTCAAAATGTGGCTAAAAAAACACATGTTCCTCACATTTCTGTGGCAGAAAGTTCTGGAATCTGAGAGGAGCCACAAATTTCCTTCCACCCAGCGTTCCCCCACGTCTCCCGATAAAAATGATACCTCACTTGTGTGGGTAGGCCTAGCGCCCGCGACAGGAAACACCCCAAAGCGCAATGTGGACACATCACAGAAAACAGACCTGTTTTTAGCAAAGTGCCTACCTGTAGATTTTGGCCTCTAGCTCAGCCGCCACCTAGGGAAACCTACCAAACCTGTGCATTTCTGAAAACTAGAGACCTAGGGGAATCCAAGATGGGGTGATTTGTGTGGCTCGGACCAGGTTCTGTTACCCAGAATCCTTTGCAAAGCTCAAAAATTGGCTAAAAAAACACATGTTCGTCACATTTCTGTGGCAGAAAGTTCTGGAATCTGAGAGGAGCCACAAATTTCCTTCCACCCAGCGTTCCCCCACGTCTCCCGATAAAAATGATACCTCACTTGTGTGGGTAGGCCTAGCGCCCGCGACAGGAAACGCCCCAAAGCGCAACGTGGACACCACCACAATTTTGGAAGAAAACAGAGGTGTTTTTTGCGAAGTGACTACCTGTAGATTTTGGCCTCTAGCTCAGCCGCCACCTAGGGAAACCTACCAAACCTGTACATTTCTGAAAACTAGAGACCTAGGGGAATCCAAGGAGGGGTGACTGGCGGGGCTCGGACCAGGTTCTGTTACCCAGAATCCTTTGCAAAGCTCAAAAATTGGCTAAAAAAACACATGTTCCTCACATTTCTGTGGCAGAAAGTTCTGGAATCTGGGAGGAGCCACAAATTTCCTTCCACCCAGCGTTCCCCCAAGTCTCCCGATAAAAATGATACCTCACTTGCGTGGGTAGGCCTAGCGCCCGCGACAGGAAACACCCCAAAGCGCAACGTGGACACCACTAAAATTTTGGAAGAAAACAGAGGTGTTTTTTGCGAAGTGACTACCTGTAGATTTTGGCCTCTAGCTCAGCCGGCACCTAGGGAAACCTACCAAACCTGTACATTTCTGAAAACTAGAGACCTAGGGGAATCCAAGGAGGGGTGACTGGCGGGGCTCGGACCAGGTTCTGTTACCCAGAATCCTTTGCAAAGCTCAAAAATTGGCTAAAAAAACACATGTTCCTCACATTTCTGTGGCAGAAAGTTCTGGAATCCGAGAGGAGCCACAAATTTCCTTCCACCCAGCGTTCCCCCACGTCTCCCGATAAAAATGATACCTCACTTGTGTGGGTAGGCCTAGCGCCCGCGACAGGAAACGCCCCAAAGCGCAACGTGGACACATCACAGAAAACAGACCTGTTTTTAGCAAAGTGCCTACCTGTAGATTTTGGCCTCTAGCTCAGCCGCCACCTAGGGAAACCTACCAAACCTGTGCATTTCTGAAAACTAGAGACCTAGGGGAATCCAAGGAGGGGTGACTGGCGGGGCTCGGACCAGGTTCTGTTACACAGAATCCTTTGCAAAGCTCAAAAATTGGCTAAAAAAACACATGTTCCTCACATTTCTGTGGCAGAAAGTTCTGGAATCCGAGAGGAGCCACAAATTTCCTTCCACCCAGCGTTCCCCCTCGTCTCCCGATAAAAATGATACCTCACTTGTGTGGGTAGGCCTAGCGCCCGCGACAGGAAACGCCCCAAAGCGCAACGTGGACACATCACAGAAAACAGACCTGTTTTTAGCAAAGTGCCTACCTGTAGATTTTGGCCTCTAGCTCAGCCGCCACCTAGGGAAACCTACCAAACCTGTGCATTTCTGAAAACTAGAGACCTAGGGGAATCCAAGGAGGGGTGACTGGCGGGGCTCGGACCAGGTTCTGTTACCCAGAATCCTTTGCAAACCTCATATTTTGGCTACAAAAACGCATTTTCCTCACATTTGAGTGACAGAAAGTTCTGGAATCTGAGAGGAGCCACATATTTCCTTCCACCCAGCGTTCCCCCAAGTCTCCCGATAAAAATGATACCTCACTTGCGTGGGTAGGCCTAGCGCCCGCGACAGGAAACGCCCCAAAGCGCAACGTGGACACCACCAAAATTTTGGAAGAAAACAGAGGTGTTTTTTGCGAAGTGACTACCTGTAGATTTTGGCCTCTAGCTCAGCCGGCACCTAGGGAAACCTACCAAACCTGTACATTTCTGAAAACTAGAGACCTAGGGGAATCCAAGGAGGGGTGACTGGCGGGGCTCGGACCAGGTTCTGTTACCCAGAATCCTTTGCAAAGCTCAAAATTTGGCTAAAAATACACATGTTCCTCACATTTCTGTGGCAGAAAGTTCTGGAATCTGAGAGGAGCCACAAATTTCCTTCCACCCAGCGTTCCCCCACGTCTCCCGATAAAAATGATACCTCACTTGTGTGGGTAGGCCTAGCGCCCGCGACAGGAAACACCCCAAAGCGCAATGTGGACACATCACAGAAAACAGACCTGTTTTTAGCAAAGTGCCTACCTGTAGATTTTGGCCTCTAGCTCAGCCGCCACCTAGGGAAACCTACCAAACCTGTGCATTTCTGAAAACTAGAGACCTAGGGGAATCCAAGATGGGGTGATTTGTGTGGCTCGGACCAGGTTCTGTTACCCAGAATCCTTTGCAAAGCTCAAAAACTGGCTAAAAAAACACATGTTCCTCACATTTCTGTGGCAGAAAGTGCTGGAATCTGAGAGGAGCCACAAATGTCCTTCCACCCAGCGTTCCCCCACGTCTCCCGATAAAAATGATACCTCACTTGTGTGGGTAGGCCTAGCGCCCGCGACAGGAAACGCCCCAAAGCGCAACGTGGACACATCACAGAAAACAGACCTGTTTTTAGCAAAGTGCCTACCTGTAGATTTTGGCCTCTAGCTCAGCCGCCACCTAGGGAAACCTACCAAACCTGTGCATTTCTGAAAACTAGAGAACTAGGGGAATCCAAGATTGGGTGATTTGTGTGGCTCGGACCAGGTTCTGTTACCCAGAATCCTTTGCAAACCTCAAAATGTGGCTAAAAAAACACATGTTCCTCACATTTCTGTGGCAGAAAGTTCTGGAATCTGAGAGGAGCCACAAATTTCCTTCCACCCAGCGTTCCCACACGTCTCCCGATAAAAATGATACCTCACTTGTGTGGGTAGGCCTAGCGCCCGCGACAGGAAACACCCCAAAGCGCAATGTGGACACATCACAGAAAACAGACCTGTTTTTAGCAAAGTGCCTACCTGTAGATTTTGGCCTCTAGCTCAGCCGCCACCTAGGGAAACCTACCAAACCTGTGCATTTCTGAAAACTAGAGACCTAGGGGAATCCAAGATGGGGTGATTTGTGTGGCTCGGACCAGGTTCTGTTACCCAGAATCCTTTGCAAAGCTCAAAAATTGGCTAAAAAAACACATGTTCGTCACATTTCTGTGGCAGAAAGTTCTGGAATCTGAGAGGAGCCACAAATTTCCTTCCACCCAGCGTTCCCCCACGTCTCCCGATAAAAATGATACCTCAATTGTGTGGGTAGGCCTAGCGCCCGCGACAGGAAACGCCCCAAAGCGCAACGTGGACACCACCAAAATTTTGGAAGAAAACAGAGGTGTTTTTTGCGAAGTGACTACCTGTAGATTTTGGCCTCTAGCTCAGCCGCCACCTAGGGAAACCTACCAAACCTGTACATTTCTGAAAACTAGAGACCTAGGGAAATCCAAGGAGGGGTGACTGGCGGGGCTCGGACCAGGTTCTGTTACCCAGAATCCTTTGCAAAGCTCAAAAATTGGCTAAAAAAACACATGTTCCTCACATTTCTGTGGCAGAAAGTTCTGGAATCTGGGAGGAGCCACAAATTTCCTTCCACCCAGCGTTCCCCCAAGTCTCCCGATAAAAATGATACCTCACTTGCGTGGGTAGGCCTAGCGCCCGCGACAGGAAACACCCCAAAGCGCAACGTGGACACCACCAAAATTTTGGAAGAAAACAGAGGTGTTTTTTGCGAAGTGACTACCTGTAGATTTTGGCCTCTAGCTCAGCCGGCACCTAGGGAAACCTACCAAACCTGTACATTTCTGAAAACTAGAGACCTAGGGGAATCCAAGGAGGGGTGACTGGCGGGGCTCGGACCAGGTTCTGTTACCCAGAATCCTTTGCAAAGCTCAAAAATTGGCTAAAAAAACACATGTTCCTCACATTTCTGTGGCAGAAAGTTCTGGAATCCGAGAGGAGCCACAAGTTTCCTTCCACCCAGCGTTCCCCCACGTCTCCCGATAAAAATGATACCTCACTTGTGTGGGTAGGCCTAGCGCCCGCGACAGGAAACGCCCCAAAGCGCAACGTGGACACATCACAGAAAACAGACCTGTTTTTAGCAAAGTGCCTACCTGTAGATTTTGGCCTCTAGCTCAGCCGCCACCTAGGGAAACCTACCAAACCTGTGCATTTCTGAAAACTAGAGACCTAGGGGAATCCAAGGAGGGGTGACTGGCGGGGCTCGGACCAGGTTCTGTTACCCAGAATCCTTTGCAAAGCTCAAAAATTGGCTAAAAAAACACATGTTCCTCACATTTCTGTGGCAGAAAGTTCTGGAATCCGAGAGGAGCCACAAATTTCCTTCCACCCAGCGTTCCCCCACGTCTCCCAATAAAAATGATACCTCACTTGTGTGGGTAGGCCTAGCGCCCGCGACAGGAAACGCCCCAAAGCGCAACGTGGACACATCACAGAAAACAGACCTGTTTTTAGCAAAGTGCCTACCTGTAGATTTTGGCCTCTAGCTCAGCCGCCACCTAGGGAAACCTACCAAACCTGTGCATTTCTGAAAACTAGAGACCTAGGGGAATCCAAGGAGGGGTGACTGGCGGGGCTCGGACCAGGTTCTGTTACCCAGAATCCTTTGCAAACCTCATATTTTGGCTAAATAAACGCATTTTCCTCACATTTGAGTGACAGAAAGTTCTGGAATCTGAGAGGAGCCACATATTTCCTTCCACCCAGCGTTCCCCCAAGTCTCCCGATAAAAATGATACCTCACTTGCGTGGGTAGGCCTAGCGCCCGCGACAGGAAACGCCCCAAAGCGCAACGTGGACACCACCAAAATTTTGGAAGAAAACAGAAGTGTTTTTTGCGAAGTGACTACCTGTAGATTTTGGCCTCTAGCTCAGCCGGCACCTAGGGAAACCTACCAAACCTGTACATTTCTGAAAACTAGAGACCTAGGGGAATCCAAGGAGGGGTGACTGGCGGGGCTCGGACCAGGTTCTGTTACCCAGAATCCTTTGCAAAGCTCAAAAATTGGCTAAAAAAACACATGTTCCTCACATTTCTGTGGCAGAAAGTTCTGGAATCTGAGAGGAGCCACAAATTTCCTTCCACCCAGCGTTCCCCCACGTCTCCCGATAAAAATGATACCTCACTTGTGTGGGTAGGCCTAGCGCCCGCGACAGGAAACGCCCCAAAGCGCAACGTGGACACATCACAGAAAACAGACCTGTTTTTAGCAAAGTGCCTACCTGTAGATTTTGGCCTCTAGCTCAGCCGCCACCTAGGGAAACCTACCAAACCTGTGCATTTCTGAAAACTAGAGACCTAGGGGAATCCAAGGAGGGGTGACTGGCGGGGCTCGGACCAGGTTCTGTTACCCAGAATCCTTTGCAAAGCTCAAAAATTGGCTAAAAAAACACATGTTCCTCACATTTCTGTGGCAGAAAGTTCTGGAATCTGGGATTAGCCACAAATTTCCTTCCACCCAGCGTTCCCCCAAGTCTCCCGATAAAAATGATACCTCACTTGCGTGGGTAGGCCTAGCGCCCGCGACAGGAAACGCCCCAAAGCGCAACGTGGACACCACCAAAATTTTGGAAGAAAACAGACCTGTTTTTAGCGAAGTGCCTACCTGTAGATTTTGGCCTGTAGCTCAGCCGCCACCTAGGGAAACCTACCAAACCTGTGCATTTCTGAAAACTAGAGACCTAGGGGAATCCAAGGAGGGGTGACTGGCGGGGCTCGGACCAGGTTCTGTTACCCAGAATCCTTTGCAAAGCTCAAAAATTGGCTAAAAAAACACATGTTCCTCACATTTCTGTGGCAGAAAGTTCTGGAATCTGGGAGGAGCCACAAATTTCCTTCCACCCAGCGTTCCCCCAAGTCTCCCGATAAAAATGATACCTCACTTGCGTGGGTAGGCCTAGCGCCCGCGACAGGAAACGCCCCAAAGTGCAACGTGGACACCACCAAAATTTTGGAAGAAAACAGACCTGTTTTTAGCGAAGTGCCTACCTGTAGATTTTGGCCTGTAGCTCAGCCGCCACCTAGGGAAACCTACCAAACCTGTGCATTTCTGAAAACTAGAGACCTAGGGGAATCCAAGGAGGGGTGACTGGCGGGGCTCGGACCAGGTTCTGTTACCCAGAATCCTTTGCAAAGCTCAAAAATTGGCTAAAAAAACACATGTTCCTCACATTTCTGTGGCAGAAAGTTCTGGAATCTGGGAGGAGCCACAAATTTCCTTCCACCCAGCGTTCCCCCAAGTCTCCCGATAAAAATGATACCTCACTTGCGTGGGTAGGCCTAGCGCCCGCGACAGGAAACGCCCCAAAGCGCAACGTGGACACCACCAAAATTTTGGAAGAAAACAGACCTGTTTTTAGCGAAGTGCCTACCTGTAGATTTTGGCCTGTAGCTCAGCCGCCACCTAGGGAAACCTACCAAACCTGTGCATTTCTGAAAACTAGAGACCTAGGGGAATCCAAGGAGGGGTGACTGGCGGGGCTCGGACCAGGTTCTGTTACCCAGAATCCTTTGCAAAGCTCAAAAATTGGCTAAAAAAACACATGTTCCTCACATTTCTGTGGCAGAAAGTTCTGGAATCTGAGAGGAGCCACAAATTTCCTTCCACCCAGCGTTCCCCCACGTCTCCCGATAAAAATGATACCTCACTTGTGTGGGTAGGCCTAGCGCCCGCGACAGGAAACGCCCCAAAGCGCAACGTGGACACATCACAGAAAACAGACCTGTTTTTAGCAAAGTGCCTACCTGTAGATTTTGGCCTGTAGCTCAGCCGCCACCTAGGGAAACCTACCAAACCTGTGCATTTCTGAAAACTAGAGACCTAGGGGAATCCAAGGAGGGGTGACTGGCGGGGCTCGGACCAGGTTCTGTTACCCAGAATCCTTTGCAAATCTCAAAAATTGGCTAAAAAAACACATGTTCCTCACATTTCTGTGGCAGAAAGTTCTGGAATCTGGGAGGAGCCACAAATCTCCTTCCACCCAGCGTTCCCCCAAGTCTCCCGATAAAAATGATACCTCACTTGCGTGGGTAGGCCTAGCGCCCGCGACAGGAAACGCCCCAAAGCGCAACGTGGACACCACCAAAATTTTGAAAGAAAACAGAGGTGTTTTTTGCGAAGTGACTACCTGTAGATTTTGGCCTCTAGCTCAGCCGGCACCTAGGGAAACCTACCAAACCTGTACATTTCTGAAAACTAGAGACCTAGGGGAATCCAAGGAGGGGTGACTGGCGGGGCTCGGACCAGGTTCTGTTACCCAGAATCCTTTGCAAAGCTCAAAAATTGGCTAAAAAAACACATGTTCCTCACATTTCTGTGGCAGAAAGTTCTGGAATCTGAGAGGAGCCACAAATTTCCTTCCACCCAGCGTTCCCCCACGTCTCCCGATAAAAATGATACCTCACTTGTGTGGGTAGGCCTAGCGCCCGCGACAGGAAACGCCCCAAAGCGCAACGTGGACACATCACAGAAAACAGACCTGTTTTTAGCAAAGTGCCTACCTGTAGATTTTGGCCTCTAGCTCAGCCGCCACCTAGGGAAACCTACCAAACCTGTGCATTTCTGAAAACTAGAGACCTAGGGGAATCCAAGATGGGGTGATTTGTGTGGCTCGGACCAGGTTCTGTTACCCAGAATCCTTTGCAAACCTCAAAATTTGGCTAAAAAAACACATGTTCCTCACATTTCTGTGGCAGAAAGTTCTGGAATCTGAGAGGGGCCACAAATTTCCTTCCACCCAGCGTTCCCCCACGTCTCCCGATAAAAATGATACCTCACTTGTGTGGGTAGGCCTAGCGCCCGCGACAGGAAACGCCCCAAAGCGCAGCGTGGACACATCACATTTTTTCATTGAAAACAGTGCCTACCTGTAGTTTTTGGCCTGTAGCTCAGCCAGCACCTAGGGAAACCTACCAAACCTGTGCATTTCTGAAAACTAGAGACCTAGGGGAATCCAAGGAGGGGTGACTGGCGGGGCTCGGACCAGGTTCTGTTACCCAGAATCCTTTGCAAAGCTCAAAAATTGGCTAAAAAAACACATGTTCCTCACATTTCTGTGGCAGAAAGTTCTGGAATCTGAGAGGAGCCACAAATTTCCTTCCACCCAGCGTTCCCCCACGTCTCCCGATAAAAATGATACCTCACTTGTGTGGGTAGGCCTAGCGCCCGCGACAGGAAACGCCCCAAAGCGCAACGTGGACACATCACAGAAAACAGACCTGTTTTTAGCAAAGTGCCTACCTGTAGATTTTGGCCTCTAGCTCAGCCGCCACCTAGGGAAACCTACCAAACCTGTGCATTTCTGAAAACTAGAGACCTAGGGGAATCCAAGATGGGGTGATTTGTGTGGCTCGGACCAGGTTCTGTTACCCAGAATCCTTTGCAAACCTCAAAATTTGGCTAAAAAAACACATGTTCCTCACATTTCTGTGGCAGAAAGTTCTGGAATCTGAGAGGGGCCACAAATTTCCTTCCACCCAGCGTTCCCCCACGTCTCCCGATAAAAATGATACCTCACTTGTGTGGGTAGGCCTAGCGCCCGCGACAGGAAACGCCCCAAAGCGCAGCGTGGACACATCACATTTTTTCATTGAAAACAGTGCCTACCTGTAGTTTTTGGCCTGTAGCTCAGCCAGCACCTAGGGAAACCTACCAAACCTGTGCATTTCTGAAAACTAGAGACCTAGGGGAATCCAAGATGGGGTGACTTGAGGGGCTCTGACCAGGTTCTGTTACCCAGAATCCTTTCCAAACCTCAAATATTGGCTAAAAAAACGCATTTTTCACACATTTCGGTGACAGAAAGTTCTGGAATCTGAGTGGAGCCACAAATTTCCTTCCACCCAGCGTTCCCCCAAGTCTCCCGATAAAAATGATACCTCAGTTGTGTGGGTGGGCCAGGTGCCTCCAACAGAATAAGGCCCAAAACTTGTAGAGATACAGGGGATAGTACTGCGAGTTTATAAGGACATATTCTTTTATACATCTTTAGACTGACTCTGCTTTGGGGACCCACATACGTGAGGTGTCATTTTATTTGGGAGACTGAGGGGAACACTGGGGAGTAGGAATTTTGTGCTGGAGTGGTGATCGTACGAAGAAAAGTCAGGAAAATATGCTTTTTTTAAGCACATTTTGAGGTTTACAGAGGAGTCTGGGTAAGAAAATGTTGGGGGATCCACGCAAGCCACTCCTCCCTAGACTCCTTGGGGTGTCTAGTTTTAAAAAATGTCTGGGTTTGGTAGGTTTCCCTAGATGAAGGCCGCACACAGGACCAAAAACATAGGTGCCCTCTCCCCCCCCAAACACAGGTAGTTTTGTAATATATCGTTTTGATGTGCCCACATACGTCCGTGATGTGCCAAACACTAAAATTTTGAAAAGAAACACACTTAGGTTATGTGAAAAAGACCCCTCACCCACCAACCAAGTTGGTGGCATGCTTCATCATCGGGGTCCCACCTGAGGCACCTATCGTGTCATAGGTGTGCTGCGACGCCTGATTACAGCGGAGCAGGTTTGGTCATTTTTACCACACATACTGGTTGGATTTGGCACGAGGGTGAGTGATGGTTCAGTGGATCAAATTTTACTAACAAGAGCTTTCACAAAAATGAAAAGCACTGTTAGTAACTGAAAGGCAAAAAACTGAACCAATGACTCACAGCTCGTGAGCTGTAAAGCCGCGACAAGGCACCAACCGCTTTACAGTCCATTCACACAACTTTCATACATGACACACACAAGGCCATTCACACCGCCAGCCCCGGGCCCAGCACATTACAACACTCACATCGACAGACAGCGCCACTCAAGGGCCCATCACTTACATATGCCCACATGCCTGATACAACAATCACACCAGCTGATGGGTGTGTGTGGACTGGTGTTTGGCTTGCAGTGTGTTGCAGTAGCCAACATCAAGTCAATATGTACAGTCTCAGCCAAGCCCCACTCCACACACAATGGCATCATATATTTTTTTTTTTAACAGAGGAACCCCTAACTAAGTAGAAAGAATTACAAAACAACAAACACAAAAGCTCTAACTAACAACATGACAGAAATGCTAACCATGAAACTAAACACATGAAAATACAAAACAGACATGAGTTTACACTCATGGTTGTTCCCAGAAATTTTTCTGGGTGTGGTAATTCTTAAAACAAGCACCGACACACAGCCCAGGCTTTGAAGGACAATCTGGGCAGTACATTCGAGTCTCCCTCCGGATACCTCTTCGAAAACACACTCTACATTTCTTAGCTGGAAAGTCTTTTTTGGGTGTGGGAGGAATGTGCTCAGCAAAGTGGCGATCTTTCAATCTAGCCACATCCTCCACCACTGCTTCTCTAGGAACTCTGGCCTGTTCCACCACAATAAGGCTCTCTATCACTGACTCCTGAAATTTCACAAATGTCATCTTTGAGTCTGGAGACCTATCCCTAAACACAATAAAAGCATTGAAGGTTGCTAAGTGGAAGAGGTGAAGTGCTAACTTCTTATACCAAACATAAGACTTACGAATAGCAGTATAAGGTTCCAACCTCTGGTCAACTCTATCTACACCTCCCATGTGCTTATTATAATCTAAAATGCACACAGGTTTGCGCACTTCAGCAACCTGGCCCCAAACAGTCACAGGGGAAGTACTCTCATCATGGATGGTACTTAGCATGTAGACATCCCTCTTGTCTGAAAATTTCAAAGCTAGCAGCTCCTCGTTCCGCAAGGCACAGCACTGTCCCCTCTCAAGTTTTTTACAGACAAGCTCCCTTGGATAGCCTTTCCGGTTAGAACGGATTGTGCCACAAGCAACTGTGTCCACTCTAAACAATTCCTTGAACAACTGCACACCAGTGTAGAAGTTATCTACATACAAATGGTGACCTTTGTTGAACAGTCGTCTACCAAGATCCCACACTATTTTCTCAGTAACTCCAAAAGTGGGAGGACAACCAGGGGGGTCAATATTGGAATCCCTACCAGTGTACACACGGAAACTATACACATATCCTGTCCTACTTTCAGACAGCATATACAATTTAATTCCATATCGTGCCCTTTTGCTAGGAATGTACTGCCTAAAAACCAAACGACCCTTGAAGAGGACCAAAGACTCGTCCACACTTATCTCTTTGCCTGGAACATAGACCTCCGAAAACCGATCTACAAAATGATCAAGGACAGGCCTAATTTTAAAAAGACGGTCAGAATCTGGGTGATCTCGTGGCAAGGCTAATGCATTGTCAACAAAATGCAGCATCCTAAGAAGAAGCAAATACCGATTACGACTCATGGTAGCTGGAAATATAGCTGTTGCCATCAAGGGACTAGTAGACCAATAAGAAGCCAGTGACGGCTTCCTTATCAACCCCATCAAAAAAGTCAAACCCAAAAACTTTTTTAGCTCCTCCAAATTTGTGGGAATCCACTGGGCAGCTCTAGAGTGTGGCCTAAGTCTAGCAGCGTTGTCCCTCAAATGCTGCTCCGCATACAAATTAGTCTGCTCAACAATCTCTTCCAAAAACACATCATCCATGAATAACTCAAAGAAATTGATAGGCATAAAGTTCTCTGTATTGGCGTTACACCCCGGGAGACCAGTAAAGGCAGGCAACTCTGGCTGCTCCATGTTTGGGGCAACCCAGACATCAGGTCTTCTAACGGGAAACCTTTCAGCCCCAGGTTGCTGCACTATTGGCACATCAATGTCCTCCTCTAAAACAGAACCTTCATCTGCACTGAGTGTGGCTTCATCATCAGAAGATTCCCCTCCAACAGAAACATCACTGCCAGAATCTCTGACTTCCTCCTCTGCCTCAGATGCAGAGTCCGTCTCATAGTCATGATCAGACTGTGACTCAAAAAGCATACCAACCACCTGCTGAGCGGTCATCCTGCGGCTAGCCATGATCTCTCCTGCTAAAATTAACTGGACAAATTCACCACCAACAACCAGCACTGTGTAAGACAAGTAACAAAGTGTAGCTTTGTTAGTAAGAGTTACAAACTCAAAAACTATACCGCTCACTTGCCTGAAAAAGCTTGATTCACCAGCAACTACACAGCAATCATCAATGATATCCCACTAAAAAGAAAGAAAGAAAGGCAAATTAGAAATAAGACAAAACAAATATCATTGTGCACAAACCTAAGGACAATTTCACACACAATCCTGCATTTAGTACACCCCCTACAAACATGTCATTCATGCATGGCAACAATACTCCTTTGGAGTAAATTGTTTTTACTTACCTAAAACATGCAACTGTGCAAACTGCAGGTCAACCACCGCCAAAACCGCAAGGAGCCACAGCAAATAAAGCAAAAGCTTTGAACTAGAACAAAAAGGAGGATTTTTTTTTTTATCACAAATGCAAAGACTTCTTCAGTTGACAAACACCCCACCATCAAACATTTTAGAAATTGGTGCCTAAGTGGATTCTGTCATAGGGGCAGATGGGCCTACTAAAAAAATTGGCCTGTCTGCCCCAAGGAAGCCAGAAAATACCTTTAGTACTGTGTCCCCATGGAGAGCGACCCTTGCCAAAGGGGACAGCCCTCAAACAAAAAAAAACAAAAAAAACACACACAGCACTATCCCTGGTGCCTAAGTGGCTTCTGCCCCCTTGGGGGCAGGTGGGCCTAAGACAATAGGCCCATCTGCCCCCAGGGGGTGTAGAAATGGCCAACAGGTCAATGCCCCCCTTGGGGGGGCGCCCCGTGACCAAGGGGACGCCCCCCCCACAAAAATAAACAAATAAAAAAAAATCCCTGGCGTTCTAGTGGTTTCTGCCCCCCTTGGGGGCAGATCAGCCTAAAAATAATAGGCTGATCTGTCTCCAAGGGGTGCAGAAATGGCCTGGGTACATGTGCCCCCAAAGTGGGGGGCGACCCTTGCCCAAGCCCCCCCCCATCCACTAACACACACACACACTATCCCTGGTGTCTACGTGGCTTCTGCCCCCATTGGGGGCAGGTGGGTCTAGAAAAATAGGCCCATCTGCCCCCAGGGGGGGCAGAAATGGCCAACAGGTCAATGCCCCCCTTGGGGGGGCGCCCCGTGCCCAAGGGGACGCCCCCCCACAAAAATAAACACATTAAAAAAAATCCCTGCGTTCTAGTGGTTTCTGCCCCCCTTGGGGGCAGATCAGCCTAAAAATAATAGGCTGATCTGTCTCCAAGGGGTGCAGAAATGGCCTGGGTACATGTGCCCCCAAAGTGGGGGGCGACCCTTGCCCAAGCCCCCCCCCATCCACTAACACACACACACACACACACACTATCCCTGGTGTCTACGTGGCTTCTGCCCCCCTTGGGGGCAGGTGGGTCTAGAAAAATAGGCCCATCTGCCCCCAGGGGGGGCAGAAATGGCCAACAAGCCAATGCCCCCCTTGGGGGGGCGCCCCGTGCCCAAGGGGACACCCCCCCACAAAAATAAACACATAAAAAAAAATCCCTGGCGTTCTAGTGGTTTCTGCCCCCCTTGGGGGCAGATCAGCCTAAAAATAATAGGCTGATCTGTCTCCAAGGGGTGCAGAAATGGCCTGGGTACATGTGCCCCCAAAGTGGGGGGCGACCCTTGCCCAAGCCCCGCCCCATCCACTAACACACACACACACACACACACTATCCCTGGTGTCTACGTGGCTTCTGCCCCCCTTGGGGGCAGGTGGGTCTAGAAAAATAGGCCCATCTGCCCCCAGGGGGGGCAGAAATGGCCAACAGGTCAATGCCCCCCTTGGGGGGGCGCCCCGTGCCCGAGGGGACGCCCCCCCACAAAAATAAACACATAAAAAAAAATCTCTGGCGTTCTAGTGGTTTCTGCCCCCCTTGGGGGCAGATCAGCCTAAAAATAATAGGCTGATCTGTCTCCAAGGGGTGCAGAAATGGCCTGGGTACATGTGCCCCCAAAGTGGGGGGCGACCCTTGCCCAAGCCCCCCCCCCATCCACTAACACACACACACACACACACTATCCCTGGTGTCTACGTGGCTTCTGCCCCCCTTGGGGGCAGGTGGGTCTAGAAAAATAGGCCCATCTGCCCCCAGGGGGGGCAGAAATGGCCAACAGGTCAATGCCCCCCTTGGGGGGGCGCCCCGTGCCCGAGGGGACGCCCCCCCACAAAAATAAACACATTAAAAAAAATCCCTGGCGTTCTAGTGGTTTCTGCCCCCCTTGGGGGCAGATCAGCCTAAAAATAATAGGCTGATCTGTCTCCAAGGGGTGCAGAAATGGCCTGGGTACATGTGCCCCCAAAGTGGGGGGCGACCCTTGCCCAAGCCCCCCCCCATCCACTAACACACACACACACACACACTATCCCTGGTGTCTACGTGGCTTCTGCCCCCCTTGGGGGCAGGTGGGTCTAGAAAAATAGGCCCATCTGCCCCCAGGGGGGGCAGAAATGGCCAACAGGTCAATGCCCCCCTTGGGGGGGCGCCCCGTGCCCAAGGGGACACCCCCCCACAAAAATAAACACATAAAAAAAAATCCCTGCCGTTCTAGTGGTTTCTGCCCCCCTTGGGGGCAGATCAGCCTAAAAATAATAGGCTGATCTGTCTCCAAGGGGTGCAGAAATGGCCTGGGTACATGTGCCCCCAAAGTGGGGGGCGACCCTTGCCCAAGCCCCCCCCCATCCACTAACACACACACACACACACACTATCCCTGGTGTCTACGTGGCTTCTGCCCCCCTTGGGGGCAGGTGGGTCTAGAAAAATAGGCCCATCTGCCCCCAGGGGGGGCAGAAATGGCCAACAGGTCAATCCCCCCTTGGGGGGGCGCCCCGTGCCCAAGGGGACGCCCCCCCACAAAAATAAACACATAAAAAAACATCCCTGGCGTTCTAGTGGTTTCTGCCCCCCTTGGGGCAGATCAACCTAAAAATAATAGGCTGATCTGCCCTCAAGGGGGGCAGAAATGGCCCTAAAAGACATGCCCCCCAAAGGGGAGCGACCCTTGCCCAAGGGGGCGCCCCCCCATCCACTACACACACAATCCCTGGTGCCTAAGTGGCTTCTGCCCCCCTTGGGGGCAGATGGACCTAAAAAAAATAGGCCGATCTGCCCCCAAGGGGGGCAGAAATGGCCAGCAGTTCTCTGCCCCCTTGGGGGGGGCGCCCCTTGCCCAAGGGGGCACCCCCTCCCAACATACCTGCACAGAAAATATAAATCCCTGGTGATCCAGTGGTTTCTGCCCCCCTTGGGGGCAGATCCGCCTAAAAAGTAGGCCAATCTGCCCCCAAAGGGGGCAGAAATGGCCGTAACTAATTGCCCCCACAAGGGGAGCGACCCTTGCCCAAGGGGCCGCTCCCCGCCAGCAAGAAACACGAGCAAACAACAAAAAAAACAAATCCCTGGTGTCTAGTGGGCATTCCTGCTGCCCGATCGCAATGCGATCGGGCAGCAGGAATGCTCAAAGAGATACCGGGGGAAAGGAAAAGCCTTTCCTTTCCCCCGGTGCCTCTTTAGCCCAAACCCCCCACCCACGGGAAGAGGAACTCACCTCTTTCCTCGTCGCCGCACAGGAAGCAAATGGCTTCCTGTGCGGCGAAATCCCCATAATGAAGTCAGCGCGCGATCGCGCGCTGACGTCATTATGGGGGGGTGGGGGGGTCGGGGGTGGAAGGGGAAGGGCTTCCCCTTCCATCCCTGACTTTGGGGGGGTGGGGGGAAGCACACAGAGGGAGCGAGAGCGCTCCCTCTGGGCTGTGTGCCGAGGACGTAGTGGTTACGTCCTCGGCACAGCAGCACTGTGCCGCGGGACGTAACCACTACGTCCGCGGCACAGAAGGGGTTAAGGAACAGGGGAAAAAAATGAAAACACAAGGATGATGGCCTGCTGGTCCTTGCTCGTAGCCAATTGCAGGTGCGTCACAAATGGTGACCTGTCTATTTAATATTCATTAGGCATGCTGTTCTGCGACCCCCTGCGAATGGTGATTTTGTGAATTGACCTAATGGTCCATAGGTCACTCAACAAGATTGGATTTTGGTCTCAAAAAGTAATTGTCCAACTTTCAACCACTTTTTGTGACCACAACACTGGTACGTTTGGCCCTAAATTTCATGTTAGAAATCTTTGTTTGCTTGCATTGGCTTTTCCCCTGTCAACCCATGTCTCATTATCCAATGTGCAGTCACCATGTGACACCGTTGTAGATGCATCTGATAAAACTGGTCGATTGTAGCATCTTAATAACTGAGGACCTGATTTAGTTCTTGGTGGTGTTACTATCAACAATTAAATCAGGCCCTAAGCCATCTTTTCAACAAATCCATGACATTGTAATGAAAGTTTGAAGTGTGGCTTCTAATGACAAGTGTGGTTTATGGTCATCTGGCCTCACCTCTGGCCGTTGCCCAGCCAATCAAATGTCTTACACCCTTTTTTCATCTCTGCAGATTCAGAAAGCAAACTCCTATCCTCCTGATAAAACAGCTCAGAATGACTGGAACACTATGGGATCATATGAGCCAACCCCCAGTAGTTCCACACAGCTAATCGGGAGCCAGACACACTTCCTACTGATCTCTTTCTGCAGCTTTCCAAGGCATTCTCTCCAGGGGTCATCAAAAACACAGATGAAGAAAAGAAGAGCTTCTCTTAAATTGTTGAAGCCACGTCTGGGTCATGGACCAGAATTCCCATATTCCACACCCCATAGTTAAGATCAACATCTAGAACTGATACAAAAAAGCTGTTCATTCCATCCAAACCTCTATCCACAATATGTTTCATCACAAGCACCCACAATTGCTGTAGATCTTAACCCAACACATCTCCAGTCAAACCATTATGCCTCTTCAGATGCAAAATGATTACTTCTTGGGAGGAGATGTGGCCTAATGGCTTGTCTATTCAAAAACATGGGCCCAAATTTAGGAGGGTCTAGCGCACATTAGCTTAAGTTTTTTATGCTAATGTGGTGTTAGGCTTGCAAAATCACCGTTCCATATTTACAAAGTGGTGCAATGCATGCATAATGTATGCATAGGGGGTGTTCCGGCGCAATGAGGCCCCCAAAAATGGCACAATGAAATCTACAAGATTTCATTCCACCATTCTGGCATCATTTTTAACACCTGCTGAAAGCAGGCATTAAAAGGATGCACCAATTGTAATCAATAGGCCTCCTTGCACTTTGCTCCACTAGCTTCAGAATTTTTGACACTAGTGGAGCAAAACGCCACAATGGTGTCAACAATTTTGACACTATTGATCCAAGTTCATGGTAGGTAAAAAAGAAATAAATAAATATATAGGTAGTTATAGTTAGGACCATGTTTCCATAGAGAAAGTGTTTTTTGACTTGCCTATATCTTTAGCACAGTTTGCCGAATCTTCACAAAATTATCCAAAAAAAAAGTGTTCAGGTGATTTTTGTTCTGCACAGAAAGATTCAGGATGATCCGTCAAGGGGGAGCCGAGAAAAAGGGTGGTCATGTTTCCCATGTTAATTCCCATAGGACCTTTAGACAGTAGTACAGTCTGAACCACTGGGTGGAATTAAACCAAATTTGGCAGAAAGCTAGCTTTTGGTAAAAAGATTGTGCTTTTGCCTATTTGGAGTAAATCCATTGAGTAATTTTTGAGAACTTAAAGGGAAAATGCATTTGTAAATCTATAGCTGCGAATAAATAATCACAAATATTGGTATATTTTTGTAATTGCCAGTGCGAAAAGAAGCACTGTATTTGACTCACCACAATCTGACTAGAAAGTTGCGGCCACCATTTTATCTTATGGGAGAGGGTCCTTGGGGCTGAAAATAGAAATGATAAGTGGTATAAAGGGTCAGGGTCGAGGCACCCTGACCCCAGGGGTGTATCATAGGGGTGTTTTATGGTCAAATTATGGGTTTAAAATGATTTTTCTTCACCCTGCATGATATCTTTGAATATTTGAGGATAATCAAGGATATTCTTGAAATTCAAGGATATTCAAGAATATTTGAGAATAGGCAAAAACGCTTACACAAAAACATTCACAGACTCATTTATACACTAATTCATTCACTCATACATGCACTCAGAGACTCATATGCCCCCTCACCCACCCACTCAGATATTCATGCACTCACTCAGACCACTCATAGGCTCACACACCCACTTTCATATCCACTCAGACACTCATGCATCCACTCACAGATATATTGACAGAGACAGGCCCTGTGGCCAACCCCCGCTGCACACAGCCAAACAAAGGCCATGCACGGCGTGGGGTTAGGTGGTTATAAAGGCTTGGCTCCAAATGCGGTGGTGGTTGGATTATTGTATGGTAATTAAAATTACGTTATAAAACCATAGAAATTCTGACTTCACTAGTACAAAACCATAGAAATTCATCAGTTAGAGTTAGAGTTATTTCAAGCAACTATAACTTGCAGCCTAAGATAACTATAACTCACGCCCCTGCCATGCACAGCTTTCTTACCAAGAATTTTATTGCAAATGTTGCAATGATAATATCAAAGACGCCATAAAAGATGTCATCATTGATATAATATGTGGAGTAATTAGCTGTGCATGGCAAACGTGTGAGTTATAGTTACCTTAGAGCAGGAGTTATTGTTACTTGAAATAACTCTAACTATAACTTCTGAATTTCTATGGTTCCATACAAGTAAATTCAGAACTTAACTATAACGTCCCTGTAACCATTGTTTTTTATGTGAATATATATATATATATATATATATATATATATATATATATATATATATATATATATATGTGTGTGTGTATATATATATATATGTATATATATCCAAGAAAGAAGTGACTCAAATATACATATATATGGAGAGAGAGAGAGCACACATTGTTTTTCAACCACCACCCTGCAATTCACCATACTGCTGACACTGATGTTAACAATGACTACATTAATGCTATATATCTCACTAACATGTGTTGTCCCCACCACTATGCTGTCTCATGCTTTTCTGAAGATGAAACTGCCAAATTCTTTCAAATGACCACTTGCTTATTCTGCATGATTGTCAAACATTCACAGTACATGATTGATCAAGGTTACCAATTGATAGGATATCTCACGCTCTGGAAAAACTTTCAGCACAAAGGCCTACTTGCTCCCACGTGAGGGTCAGGTATGTAAATATTCAATGATGTCCATAAAGCAGAGTGGAGGATCCTTGTGGAGAGGTTCAGCTTTAACTCCTCTCATCAACAGTGTATAAAAGGGTGGACCCTTAAGTACAGACTGAATACAGAAAGCATTGGTTTACAATTAGTTGTAAACTAAGACTGGTGTTGAACTTTGGTCCAGGACGAATGGATCCATGGTAGATTTTCAAGATATCCTGATAAGATAAATCTTCTTACAATGAATCAAGTGATTATCCTCAAAGTCTGGTATCGGTCTTTCCTGTTGGACAAGGTAGGACACCTCTGCTGTACTTAAAACAATTCAACAATAAAATGAACAGATGAGGATGGATGAATTGGCAATAAGGATACAAGAGGCAGATTTTACCTATCTGCAAACGTCGTATGTTCATTTGGTAAGAGTGTTTACTTTATAGAAAACGTGACCACTCTTTCATAATTGACAGAAGGACAGGAGTCAGGGTGGGATACAAAACCCTTAAAGTGGGATAAATCCAATGTGTGAATAGCAAACAAAGTGTTGATGCTACACCTTATGAAAAAGAGCAGTAAGCGCCATAACCGTGATGTCAGGCGCCTGGTCTCCGAGAGCAAGAAACTAGCCCAAACATCAAGAGCAGTGCCTTCTCCAGTTTAAGGATCCTAAGGATCAAGATGAATGAACACATGGCTGGGGCTTAAGAGAACACAAGGATACACATAAGGTGGCTTGGGCTGTTATGGGGGAAGATTTCTAAATACTTGGCACACTCATTAAAAAACAGTAAAAAATAGAAAATGATCAGAGAAGTCAATGTTTTCACAGCACTTTAGTGGACATCCAGACGTGGGTTCCTGAAGTTTTCTGCATTCTGTCCCATCCTCTTCATGTTTCTGCAGAGGGTGATGAGGGTTGATACAGCTGAAAAGATGAACATTGAAAACAGAAAAACTACACTGATGGAAAATGCAATCTGCTGCTTGTCAAACTTCTTCTCTGAGTTACCCTTCATGGAACCATTGTAGGACACATCGTATGTTACAAAAATTTAAGTATTAGATGGCCTATTGGTGGCTGTTTGAACCTCCATATTAAAGGCTAATGGAATACACATTGCTAAGGAAACAAAAACAAATGCATAGGAGCAGCAAGGGTACATTCAGCAGTACACACAGAACCAGGTAGCGAAACAAAAGCAGCAACGATAGAGGACTAATGTAGTGAAAAACAGTATTTTATAGCATATACCTCATGGAAAGTCTTTTCAGAAGAGAAAACATCATAATTAACAGTGGCAAAGTAAAGTGCCAGTTGACCAAGATTAGAGACTGCAAGGCTGGAGAGGATGAGATCACAGGAGCTGAGGTCACTGCTGCTTTTGAGCCATCCAGTGAAATTGACTCTGAGGATGAACATGTTTCCTATCACTCCAGAAACTAAGGAGATCACACGAAGAGTGAACAGGGCCGGTTCCATGTTAACACCACTCCAAGATGCAAACAAATGTCTTCCTTGAATCCCCACCAGGGATAGTTGGCAACTCTGTTGTTTGTTTTTCTTTCTCTGTTGACCTGTCTGTCTTCATCTACATTCCACTGTATGATTTTACTGCATTGGTTTAGTTGATGCAAATCAGTATCTGTCACTTTTATCCCTGTAAGCACTGCTCATGTTCCTCATCATGTGATTACATCTCTACCCTACTGCTCATAAAAAATGATATTTAAGAAGCCAGATAAGATCCCATTTACCAACCTCTGATGACCCATTCCTACTTAAAAATTAGT
Organism: Pleurodeles waltl; assembly: GCF_031143425.1. Lineage (NCBI taxonomy): Eukaryota > Metazoa > Chordata > Amphibia > Caudata > Salamandridae > Pleurodeles > Pleurodeles waltl. The sequence goes on from NC_090446.1 coordinate 23,338,040, forward strand.
AATAGACTTGCCATGTAGGTTTTCACAAGACGCAGTTACGTTTTGTCATTATTGAGACCATCACATTTTTTGGAATTAATTGGTTAATCAATTTTCCAATTTTTACTAGAACTTCCTTTCAGTTTGAAAAAGCTTTCCTGAATTTATAACAGTAGTAAATAGTAAATATAACTATATATTTAGTCATCAGTACAACAAAAACAATGCAATATACAGTATACAGTAGAAGGCAAAAATGAAATAAAGCTATACAACTATAGAAAAAGAATAAAAAATATAAACTGTAGTACTTTACAATATACCATTTAAAAATGTTTTCTTTTTTTCTTTTTACAATCCACAAAAATACGAACATTTACTAGAATTCTGACCCAGCCAATTTCTTAAAGTACATCTATATTCATTTTCTCATGTATGTGATTGTATGATTAAAAAGATGTATTATAATTTCATCAGACATATTGTTAAATTAAAACATTTTCATAATAACATCAGATTTCTTCATGTAATTGTCCTTAGGGGATACATGAACTGTCTCATCCTTGCACAGTTGCTTTAAAGGTATAACACTTAAAATTATATTTCTGAATTCACACCGAGAAGTTGCCACATTTTCAGGTACGTAATTGCTTTTGGTCCTGATTCAAAGTCTATGAGGGAGATTTACCAAATTGTCAGACAACACAGCGCATCAGCCAGAAATGCTGCGTTGAGTGACAGAGAGGGAGAAGGAGAGGGCCATATCTACAGATATGGCCCTCTCCTCTGCTCTCCGTATACCAGTGCTGATTCTAGCTGCTTTGCGCCATTCACACATATTTGCGCAATAGTGTAAGGGTGTGTGCCTGGGTCTAGCATAGGTTTTGTACTGGAAGGCTTTCCTTCCAGTACAAAATACTAAGCATAGACAACGTTTAAAACTTGTCCTACTTATTATGTGTGCTGCAAAGTTCAGCACACAGACAAAGTAGGAACAGAAAGGAGAAATTACAATATTTCTCCTTTTAACACCTGGTTTCAAAAGATGTTGTTTTTTTATGCAAAACCCGTCCCACATTTTTGATAGATGGATCTTCTGTAAAAAGAGTGGGTGGCTGCATGGGAACACCAATGCAACGCCCCAATAATGTAAAACCAAGCAGCGCTTCACACTACTGTGTTACCTTTAGTCATTTTCCAATGCAAAACATGTTTTGTGCTGGAAAGTAAATAATAAAAAATCATTTTGTACTGGTTTGAGTCACCACTTTCATGACACAAACCCAGAGCAAATGTTAGTAATCATCCTCTATATGTCATAACAAGTCTCTTTGTTCCTTTTTTGTTTCACCACTCATCAAAAAAGAACTGTCAAAGCATTTCTGCAATTAATATCTTGGTCTAAGTTTACAACTTTCAGGATTCACAAAGGGCATTTACCAGTAGTATCTTTATGTCTGCACTCGGGTGGAGATTCCACTCCAGGTACAGAGATTCCATTACGGATGCTGAGAGTTCATTTCAGGTGCAGAGAGAACACTCAGCACCCAGCGTGGAACCTCTGACCTGAGTGCGGGTCTTAAAGATACTATTCGTACATGCCCTTTGCGAATACTAAAAGTCATAAACTTAGACTTTTGGTCTAATTTAAATCTGTACTGTACATAGGGAAAAGGTTGTGGAAGACATTGTGACGTGAAAAGATTAACTAGCTTAGGTAATCTTGATGAGTGGAAATGCATGCAGAAATCCTGTGTGCTGCACTGAGACTATGATGCTTGTTTTTTACATTCAACAGGTGCACCCATTCATCAAAATATTCCTTTTATCGTATCAGGCTGCACTGAGCTTGGGATACTTTTTTTCAGCATTCCGTTGACATCACCATTTATTGAGACCCCGTATTTACTGTACCAGGCAGCCATGTGAATCGTGGGAGAGATATATCCTTGAAGATGTACTGACCCTGAGACGGCTTTGGAGAATGATTGATAGGTCTAAGCCAGAGCAGGGTATAAACACTGATAATGCTAGAACTTGAGAGAAGCTAATAGAATGTTTTACAGTCCAACTTTTAGTGCATAAAAGGCACAGGTGCCAACCGTTCAGGAAAGCTCACAGATGGAGTTGTGCAGAGATGCCATCACCCACCGTTGTCCCTTGTCACTGTTTCCGAGGGAGGGAGAGTAGACTAAAAGAAATGGGCTTCCTAGTGTTAAGTTCCAGCGAAGAAAGGCCAGATTCTCATGTTTTATCTTGATCTATAGAATTGTTATGATACTTTTAATTTACTGCATCTTGAAGGATTCAAGATGGTTTCTTTCTCATGTTATTGTTGTTCCAGCATTGTGCTATATATATACATGCCACTGTTCTGCTACTATTCATCCATTATTGAATCCAGTGTTAATTATGCAACTTAGTCATATTTGTTATTGCATCTCTGATTAACTGCACTGCAGTTGATTCTAGACTGTGGCCCTCATTACAACCCTGGCGGTCAGGTGTTAAAGCAGCAGTAATACCGCCAACAGGCCGGCAGAAAAAAAATGGGATTACGTCCGTGGCGGAAACCGCCAACATAGACAGCCACTTTAACACTCCGACCGCCATGGCGGTACAAACAAACAGCGCGGCAGACACCGCCAACAGACAGGCGGGAGACAATGTACCGCCCACCCTATCACAACAGGCCTATCCGCCACCTTTTCCAGGCGGAACCAACGAGAATAAAAACACAGCAGAAACAGTACACAGACGGGAAAACACTCACCTCTCCACACCCCACGAGGAACCAGGATGCCATGGAGCCCGAATTGCAGATACTGCCGCTGATTGTCTTCCTGCTCCTCTATCAGGAGCTCCAACGATGGCGGCAACAAAAACGGTGAGTACTGCACCTACAACACAGGGGAGGGGGGAGGGAAAAGAGAGTGAAACACACATGCAACACACAACACGCAACACCCCCACCCTCACCCACAACACCAAACACACAACCACATGCACCAACATTACATATACACTCCCCCACCCACTGGAAGAACGCAAGGACAAAAGGAAATGATTTGAACGAATGTAATCATGTGAAATGTCATTATCAAATTGCAAAATCCAGTATATACAATTATGTACACCAACTACACAAGTCTCGATAGTGCACCAATCATTGTCCGTGGACCACTGGGCCCAAAATGCATGGGTGAGGCCTACACTAGATACCTGACTCCAAACGGAGGAAACACTGGAGGGGCATCACATAGAAAAGTCTTTCGAGTGGGTGGTTTGCCCACTGCTTTATCCTGGGGAGTGCAAAGCCACAGACTCTCAAGTCTCGCCAGTGGGTGGTTTGCCCACTGCTGCATCCTGGGGAGTGCAAAGCCACAGTCTCTCAAGTCTCTCCAGTGGGTGGTTTGCCCACTCCTTTATCCTGGGGAGTGCAAAGCCACAGTCTCTCAAGTCTCTCCAGTGGGTGGGTTGCCCACTGCTGCATCCTGGGGAGTGCAAAGCCGAAGTCTCTCTAGTGGATAATAGTCTCCACTGGTTCTGGAGGGGGCATGGTGCCTTGAGTGCTTCATCCTGCCAAGGACTGAGGGAGTGGATGTCATACTCCACTGGTTCTGGAGGGGGCATGGTGCCTTGAGTGCTTCATCCTGCCAAGGACTGAGGGAGTGGATGTGATACTCCACTGGTTCTGGAAGGGGCATGGTGCCTTGAGTGCTTCATCCTGCCAAGGACTGAGGTAGTGGATGTGATACTCCACTGGTTCTGGAGGGGGCTTGGTGCCCAGAGTGCTCCACGTGCAGTGTGGCCAGAACAATACATTCACCTGGGTGTGTGTGCCACGAGATTGCCGAGCTACAGGTAGCATGATACGCCATGGAAGCAGAGACATAACCCACACTGCTGCGGCTTCGCATTCCATATGCAGGTGACAACTGTGATGACAGTGATGCTTCATGGAAGCTGCCCAGGGTCCTGGAACTCACCACCAGCTTTGGACGACTGACCACTGGGGATGGTAGCCATGTCTGCGGTGGTGCCACTGTCTGAGGACGTCGCAGGGCCGCTGGTGGTGCTTGCGGCGGTGTCAGTCGCGGCAGTGCTTTCGGCGGGGTATGTGGCGGTGGTGCTGGCTGCGGGGTCTGTGGCGGCGGTGCTGGCTGCGGGGTCTGTGGCGGCGGTGCTGGCTGCGGGTCTGTGACGGCGGAGCTGGCGGCGGGGTCTGTGGCGGTGCAGGAGGCAGTGCAGGTGGCAGAGCAGGTGGCGGTGTTCTCCGCTGTACAGGTTGGCGTCGACATGAACATAAGGTGTGACACTGGTCCCTCAGTAGGTGCCACCATGCCCTCTCCTGACCTGCCCTTCAGTTTTTGTCCCTTCCCCACCTTTGATGGTGGTGCAGCTGTCTTGCCACTATTCCTTTCATTTTCCCTGACCCCTTGATGGCAGGTGTTTTTGGCTTCTCCCTCCGGGATGTGGGCACCTTTTTCACCTTGGCAGGTGGCAGAATGTCCTCGCCCTCGCTCCGTGGCACACTGGCAGCCCTGATGGTTGGCGCACTCCATGACCCCGCAGTTGCTGGCACCACTGTGCCTGGGGATGTGGTGGCTGAGGTACTGGGTTGGGACCTGGAAAGCTTGGCCCTAGGGAAAGGACTGGGGGGAGGTGTAGGGAAGAGGTCATTGTTAGCCAGGAAAAGTTTTTTAGACACACTGGGACGGGTAGATGGAGGGGGTTTGGGAGTGGAGGTAGAGGTAGTGGTTGTAGGAGGTGTACGTCTGCTGAATTTGGGTGAAGGTGCATGGGCTGGAGGCTGTTGTGAGGTGGATGGCTGTTGGGTGGGTGTGTGCCTGCATTTGTGTACTTTGGGAGGAGGGCTCACAGACACACTGGTAGAGGACACTGGGGATGTGTGAATGGTAGTGGGGGTGGTGAGTGCACGTGAGCGGTGTGTGGTGATGGGCATGCTGGTGATGGAGGTAGTGGCTGAGGATGTAGTGCATGCAGGTGTGAGTGGAGACGAGACAGGGAGTGAGGAGGGAGACGTGGAGGAGGGGGACACAGTGGAGGCAGTGGATGTTGGTATGTGTGCATGGGTATGATGCTTGTCTGAGTGCCTGAGAGATGTGTGGTGCTTATGTTTGCTGAGCCACTCTTGTGTGTTGATGTGTGTGCATGCTGGTCTGATTGTGCGCTTGGGATAGGCTGAGGTAGAGGGGATTGGGTCTGGGTGGAGGAAGTTGAAGGGGGGAGGCTGGACACAGGGACAATGGCTGCCATCAGTGCTGAGGCCAGAGCCTGAAATGCTCTCTGTTGGGATGCCTGGCCAGAATGAATGCCCTCCAGGTTTACATTTGTTTGTTGCAAATGCCTCTCAACACCCTGAATGGCATTCAGAATGGTGGACTGCCCAACAGTGAGGGATCTCAGGAGGTCAATAGCCTCCTCACTGAGGGCAGCAGGGCTGAGTGGGGCAGGGCCTGAGGTGCCTGGGGCGAAGGAGATGCCCACCCTCCTGGGTGAGCGGGCACGGGACACACGCTGAGGGGCTGCTGGGAGGGCAGTGCAGGTAGGGGGGGTGGCGGCTGTACCTGTTGATGCAGTGGGCACAGAGGTGCCCGCCACAGCAAGGGAGCTCCCATCAGAGGAGGAGTCGCTATCGCTGGTCTCTGCTCCTGTCCCCGCCGTGGAGCTCCCCTTGCCCTGCGTCCCACTGGTGGCCTCAGACTCCGTTGTTTCGCCCACCAGGGCCAAGTGGGATGCAGCTCCCTCCTGCTCCGGTGCCAATGCTCCTCCACCTGATGATGCTATTGCACACAAGAACAGGGAGACCACAAAAAGGGGGGGGGAGACAGGAGAAAGACATGTTCAGTACATGCAACACCACTACCGTTGGCAGACACAACAGACACAGCAGCCCTCTGCACTACGCCATGTACTTATAGTTTCTAGATTAATCACATGGCCATGGGGTACAAGGCCTAAGCCCGATTGCTGCACACCTAGAAGTCACAGGAGCCTCACTAGGTGTAGATGGCACTAACCACTAGTGGGGTTGGGGTGCCACATAGCCTGCCTCACAAGGGACCTTGCCTACAAATTTTGCCCTGGCCTAGGGCAACCCACTGCCCACCTCCCCCACCCAGACACCTCGTAATGAGCGCAGAGTCAGCTGAATGAGAGTGTACTCACCCCCTTGTGGCTGCTGTGATGCCCTCAAGCGCCCATCCAACTCAGGATATGCCACCGCCAGGATCCGGAACATCACGGGGGTCACTGTGCGACGGGCACCCCTCCCACGTTGGGAGGCCATCCCCAGCTGGGCCTCCGCCGTCTTCTTGGTCCAGCGGCGCAGGTCCTCCCATCTTTTACTGCAGTGGGTGCTCCATCAGTGGTGGACCCCCAGGGTCCAGACGTCCTTGGCGATGGCACTCCAAATAGCCTTCTTCTGGTGGGCGCTGACCTAGAGGAATAGTACAGGGGGAAAGGGAAATCATTACCCATCCGTACCGTCATACTCATTGACCCACGTTCCCACCCTTGCCCTGACGCACATATACTCAGCGTCCGCACATGCAGGCCTCAGCTCCCCCCATTTATATTACATCCACACCACTCCAAACAGGCATTGCCCATGCAGCATGTTCACAGTGTACTCACCTGTTTGTCTGGAGGACCGTACAGTTGTGTGTACTGGGGGAGGACCCCATCCACTAGTTTCTCCAACTCCTCCAAAGTCCCCAGACACATCAACCATTGTCGCTTCCAGACACAGGTCACAGCAGCACTTGCAGTGTTGGTCCTCTCCTGTTGAAGGTCAGGTATCAAGTGAGTGAACAGACAGAAAATGGCGGTCACGTCCGTGGTGGTGCGTACCGTCACCGCCGGCGTACATCGTCATTGGCTCCTCGGACCCATAGGGTCCAATGTTAACCAATGCAGGATTGTGCCGTGGTCTTCGACAGTGTACATGGCCAGCGCAGTTACCTCATATCCCATTGTCCCACCTTACAGGTCAAGCTTCCACCATTTCAGGGGGCCACATGACATTATTTTTAAATGCGTCACACATATCTAGGCCTTGCATACACACTAAGACAGGCACATAGCGGATTGACAAATGTGTGCAAAAAAGTTGTGTTTTCGTACCTCAGTGTTAGCTGACCCTCTGCTCGCTGTTCTCATCCATAGAGCACGTCCGCTGGGGCAGTACATAGTCATTGGCTCCTCGGACCCATAGGGTCCAATGTTAACCAATGCTGGATTGCGCCGCGGTCTTCGACCGCCCACTGCGACGGTGTAGAATGCCAGCGCAGTTACCTCATATCCCCTTGTCCGCCCTTACAGGTCAGGCAGCCGCCATTTCAGGGGGCCACATGGCATTAATATTAACTGCGTCCCACCAATGTAGGCCATGAATACACACAGTTACAGGCACATTGTGGATTACTAAATGTGTGCAAATGACATTTTGTGATACCTCAGTGTTGGCTGACTCTCTGCTCGCGGTTCTCCTCCATAGGGCACGTCTGCTGGGGCAGGTGATGAGATGGCGGGATCCTCCAGTGTACAGACCGCTGGTGGACCTGTCGACAATGTAAGAGAGACACATAATAGCCACCTACAGACTTGATTGTGCAACAATCCATGAACTGTGTGCCCAGTTGGAGCCAGACCTGATGCCAGCTATCCGCCATCCCACAGGAATCCCCCCTCTAGTGCAGGTCCTGTCAGTACTCCATTTCCTGGCCAGTGGCTCCTTTCAAACAACAGTGGCCATTGCATCAGGGATGTCCCAGCCAATGTTCTCTAACGTGTTGTCCAGAGTGTTGACCTCCCTGCTGAAACACATGCGCAGCTACATCGTGTTCCCTCAGGTGGAGGATTTGCCCATAGTGAAAGGTGACTTCTATGCCCTGGGACATATCCCCAACATCATTGGGGCGATTGATGGGACCCATGTGGCCTTGGTACCCCCCGCAGGAGTGAACAGGTGTACAGAAACCGGAAGAGCTACCATTCTATGAATGTGCAGATGGTGTATTTGGCAGACCAGTACATCTCCCATGTGAATGCCAAATTTCCTGGCTCAGTGCATGACGCTTACATTTTGAGGAATAGCAGCATCCCTTATGTGATGGGGCAACTCCAGAGGCACCATGTGTGGCTAATAGGTGAGGACAAGGACCCCATACAGTGTGAATAGGTGTCTGGGTATGGGGTTGTCCCTAGGGGTTTAGGGTGTGTCTAACAGTTGTCCCTCCATATTTGCAGGTGACTCTGGTTACCCCAACCTGTCGTGGCTACTGACCCCAGTGAGAAATCCCAGGACAAGGGCAGAGGAACGCTACAATGAGGCACATGGGCGAACTAGGAGGGTGATTGAACGCACCTTTGGACTCCTGAAGGCCAGATTCCGGTGCCTCTATATGACAGGTGGTTCTCTCTACTACTCACCAAAGAAGGTGTGCCAAGTCATCGTGGCCTGTTGTATGCTGCACAACCTGGCTTTGCAATGCCAGGTGCCTTTTCTGCAGGAGGATGGGCCAGCTGGTGGTCTTGTGGCAGCTGTGGAGCCAGTGGACAGTGAAGAAGAGGAGGGAGACGAAGAGGATATCGACAACAGAAACAACATAATCATGCAATACTTCCAGTGAGACACAGGTAAGAAGATGTCACTGCCTCCCATATCTCATACTATTATTGGAGCTAGCATAAGTCTGTCATTTTCACTCAGTGTATGGACCCTGACTTGTCACTTTGCCTTTCCATTTCACAGATGTGGGTCCCACTTTGTGCCCTCTGCTATATTTCCCCTGGCCTACAGCTGTGTTACATCGGTATGTGCACAAGTAAATTGACATTGCTATATTCCATGGTTATTGCAATTACACAATTGTGAAAGCACAGACTGACTCCAGATTGTTTTGTAATTGAAGTGTGTTTATTTCTGTGCAAATAAGTGGAGGGGGTTGTAAAATGGGCAGGGGGGGATGGTGGAGGAATGTCCATGGCAGAGTCCAGTCTATTTGTTTCACAGGTGCATTGTCCAAAGGGGCATAGGAAGTGGTGCAATGGCAGTTTAAGGATGGACAGGGTGACAATGTGGGACAGAAGGGTGACATTCAGGGGGGTCTCATTTCCTGGCAGGGGTCTTGGCAATGTTCTCTGTCTTGTTCCTGGATCACAGGGACCGTTTGCGGGGTGGTTCTCCATCTGCAGGGGGTGGGGCGGTGGTGTCGTGTTCCTGTGGTGGTGCCTCCTGTCCACTAGCGCCGGCGGAGGTGGAGGGCTGTTCATCGTCCAGGCTAGTGTCAGGGGCCCCTTGTTGTGCCCCAGTGTCCCTCCTGGTGTTGACAAGGTCTTGCAGCACCCCTTCAATGGTGACCAGGGTATTGTTTATGGACTTTGGGTCCTCCCTGATCCGCAGATAGTGTTCCTCCTGCAGCCGCTGGGTCTCCTGAAACTTGGCCAGTACCGTTGCCATTGTCTCCTGGGAATGATGGTAAGCTCCCATGATGTTGGAGAGGGCCTCGTGGAGAATGGGTTCCCTGGGCCTGTCCTCCCCCTGTCACACAGCAGTCCTCCCAGCTTCCCTGTTTTCCTGAGCCTCTGTCCCCTGAACCGTGTGCCCACTTCCACTGCCCCAGTTCCCTGATTTTCTTGGGTTGGTGGGTTTGCCTGGGTTCCCTGTAGTGGTGGACACACTGCTGATTGACATGTCCTGGGGACAGAGTGATCGGCCCGCTGGGTGGGTGCTGTGCTGGTGTTTCCTGAGGGGGGAGGCTCTATTGTGGCTTGTGACAGTGTCAGTGGAACCGACTGTCCCGAGGTCCCTGACGGGCCGGGCTGGTCATCTTGAACCAGTTGTGCAGAGCTGCTGTCATCACTGTGGGTCTCTTCTGTGGGGGGACTGGATATGTCTGGTAACTGCTGTCCGGTGACGTTGGGTTGGGGTCCTGCAGGGGTGTAAAGGCATGATTATTGCATCTGTGTGTGCCATCGAGTGCAATGGGTGAGTGACCCTGTATTCCAGTGCTTGCATTCTTGTTTTGGTCCTTGTGTGATATTTGGTTTGGGGTCTGTGTGGGTATCTGTAGTGGACATGCTTTGGTGATGGGTGTATATGCTTTGGTGTTGCATGCAGGGCTTGGTATTGGGATGGGTGGGTTGTGATAGTGGGGCATATGTGAGGTGTTGCAGTGATGGGGGTGAGGGTGGGAGTATGTGATGGCATGCAGGTGGTGGGGGGGATGAGGTAGTAAAGATTTGACTTACCAGAGTCAAGTCCTCCTGCTACTCCTGCGAGGCCATCAGGATGCAGTATTGCCAAGACCTGCTCCTCCCATGTTGTTAGTTGTGGGGGAGGAGGTGGGGGTCCACCGTCAGTCCTCTGTACAGCAATCTGGTGTCTGGAGACTACGGAACGCACCTTCCCCCGTAGGTCGTTCCACCTCTTCCTGATGTCATCCCGTGTTCTTGGATGCTGTCCCACTGTGTTGACCCTGTCAACAATTCTGCGCCATAGCTCCATCTTCCTTGCAATTGAGGTGTGCTGCACCTGTGATCCGAGTAGCTGTGGCTCTACCCGGACGATTTCCTCCACCATGACCCTGAGCTCCTCATCAGAGAACCTGGGGTGTCGTTGATGTGCCATGATGTGGTGTGGGTGATGTGTGAGGTGATGTGTGTTGTGATGTGTGAGGGGATGTGTTGTGTGTTGTTTGAGGTGCGTGGATGTTGTGTAAGTGATGGTGTTGTGTATCTGTGGATGCTGGTGTTGTTTATGGTGGTGTCTCTCTCGGGCTTGGTTTCAGAAATCTGGTAGTAAGGGTTTGTGGGTGATGTGGGTGTGTGCTTTATATTGGATTGGGTGTGTGCGTGTGGTGTGTGTATGTGTGTCAGGTGTGTGTATTTCGAATTGTCCAATGTGGTTGTGTTTTATAAATGTGTGTGTATTTTGAGCGATGTGTACCGCCAATGGATTACCGCGGTTGAATGACCACCGCGTTGATTTGTGAGTCGTGATAGTGTGGGCGCATTCCTGTTGGCATGATGGTGGAGGTTTTGTTTTCGCCAGTTTATCACTGACCTTTGGTGTCGTGGACTTGTGTGGGTGTCTGGATTATGGCGGATTCTGAGCTGTGGGTCGTAATAGCTGTAGCGGAATTCCGCGGCCGCAGCGTTATGTTGGCGGTCTTCTGCACGGCGGTAAGCGGCATTTACCACCAGGGTTGGAATGAGGGCCTTAATCCTTAGAAAACAGTGAGAATTCTGATATTTCACAAAAGGACCTGGGTAGCGTCAAAACAAGGACACACGGGCGAGTGTGCATTAAAAAAGGGCAGCGATGCGTCGATTTCTCACCCGCAAGCGAGACCGTGCATCCACTTGCCAAACTGAATTTCCAGTTTAAAACTGCACACACAGACACCGCAGAGGCAGGTCTGAGCCATGTTTACATGGCTACTCCTGTGGGTGGCACAACCAGTGCTGCAGGCCTATTAGTAGCATTTGATTTACAGGCGCTGGGCCCCTTTAGTGCACTTACTAGTAAATCAAATATGCCAATCATGGATAAACCAATCAACAATACAATTTCCACAGAGAGAATACGCACTTTAACACTGGTTAACAGTGGTAAAGTGTCGAGTGTCCTAAAGCCAACAACAACAGGTCAGAAAAAGTAGGAGGAAGGAGGCAAAAAGATTGGAGATGACCCTGAAAAAGGGAAAAAGTCCAACAATAATCATTATCAAATTCATATATACTAGTGTTATTCCTGCAACTAGTCTACAGTGTAACTATTGTTACAATATATGTGCTTCTGCTAGTCTTTTATTAAAGTCATATTGCATTAGCTAGATGTGTGTGTTGTGCCTTATTGAGCGTCTTTGGTGATTTGTACCTGATTGACAGCACTTGGGTTGGCTGCCAGCATCAAGTCCAAGACAAGACCAAAAGTCGAAGTTTACCATGGTGAATAAGGTCCTCTGTCATAATAGTTAGTTTTATCAGAAAGAGGGATTTCTCAGATTTTTGTCCCTTAATAACTTTGCACCTGTTTGATAAATCAGCATGCTACTATGCAGACCTGTTGCACCCATTTAATTTTTGGAGGATTGGAAGTTTTGCACAGTTTGGTCCAGGGGGTTCGAAGGAGAGTCCCAAATCAGGCTTAAAATGCAATGCATTTTACATAGACCTTTCTATTTCACATAACGTGACAAGAGCCAGTTGGATTTTGATTAAATGTGGCAGCATTATATATTAGGGTGTGCTGGTGATTTTTTTCAGCAATGCAGGTAGGGTAGAGTAGGCCTGAGTGCAATTCGCAGAATTTAGCTTCACGGACTTCCACGCAGGGCCAAAATATTCAACAAGATTCTGCAGAACTCCACGAACAGGCAGAAGAATGCTTGTCCCCCCTTTTGTGCTGCTTTTTCAGGCCAGTATTCGGATCTACAGTGAAAATGCAGCATGACCAGCACCACGCAGTGTGCAGGGGTGCCCCCATTTTGTTTTACCTGCTTTCTCTGCTGTTTTGTGCATGGTCTTTCTCTCAATCTACTTCCATCTGTGCCAATCCTTTTCCCCATCTCACTCATCCATCCCTCATTTACATTTTTTAGCAGAGTGTCTTTCTGTGGGTGCATTGTACATTACTGTCATTTTTTCACGTTTTCGTGACATATTGTACTTTTTTTGTTTTCCCTTTTCTTCATTGTGTTCCACTTCCTTTAGTTCTTCCTTTTTGCTTTGCTTTTATCCTACTTTTTTTTCACTCAGTCTATGGGCATAACAGGCAGCAAGCGGTGTCACCAGTGCAGGAGCAACTGCAAGTCACACACCTTGTGGTCACTGGTACTGTGCAGGTGTGCAGCTGTAACACATTTTTACAGTGGTGGAGATGGCCGAGCTTGTTTTCTTATGCAGTGCTATCTCCACTACATGCTGGAATGGGGCAGCAAGCCTTGTGGACGGTATGCCCTGTGGAAGCATCAGCTGCTGTGGGGGAGAGTGCAACCATGCATGCACTGTAGCACAGGGGTTCAGTGTTCCACACAGCCGCTTATGCACCACAGGTGGACCTAATTCATCATGAATAGTCCTCCTCGACCTGATGGGTGTTGAGGTTGCGGGGCTCATTGAGTAAATATTTTTTGTTTTCTAAAAAGTTTAATTTTGTTCCCAAATAGCATGCTACTCACACTCAGAGGTGTGTAAAGGTTATGTTACGGATAATATCTGATCCAGGTTGAGCTTGCCAGGTTTTTAACGCAACCTACTCATACTCGTCAGCACTCGCTTGGGCTGATTATTTAAGTGATGCAGACTCCTCTATCCTACCAGTAAGATATGGATAGTAGTATATTAGAAAGAGAGCTTTCTCTCTGCCTTTCTGTTGTAGCTATGTTCTATTGGAATGTTGAACACTGGATTCTCGAGCTCCGGGGTTTCAAGTGAACGAGCATGTGGAGCTGCGGTAGGTGAGAATACGGGATGTGTCGTGGGGTGGCTCTTTTACATTTGTGCTAAATAAACATCTATAACTACTCACCATCTGTGTTCCAGTCCTTGCCAGAAAAACATAGATTTGGCGACGAGCGGTTGGAGCCACCTGAGAAGCCCACGCATTGTTTTCAAAAGTTGAGGCTTCTCGTCCCATCACAGCACTCTGCCCAACTTCTTCTTACAGATCCAAGGTACCTCAATGGGGAGCACTTTCTCACCAAGTTTGGCATGCTTATATGTGAACCACTTCGAAAACCTACCAGTGGGTCAGTTCCTCCGCCTTCGGCTGAACTGCACCGAACTAACAGACTACAAAAGACATGCTCAGCAACTCACTAACAAACTCCGAGCAAGAGGGTACCCGGATTACCTCTTGAGGAGAGCCGATAAACGTGCTTGCCTCAGTCCTAGAGAAACATTACTTCAACCCACCACCAGAACCAACAAGGGAGACACACTAATCTGTGTGACCACTTTCAATCCAGCATCCAATACTATCAAAAAGATAATAAACGATGACTGGAAGATTCTTACTTTTGGAGGCCTTCCCTTTCAGTTACCTATGAATGCCTATAGAAAGGCCAAGAGCATCCGAGACATGATCGTACACACCCGCCCTCGGGTTGTTCCCACTGGGAACAGACAAGGAACACTGTGGGATATACCACCCCCTAAAGGACACTTCCCATGCGGCAACTGTAGCGCGTGTGCATTTACCAAAAAAAACCTTACGCTGGAGTTGGGCCTAAAAACACCGTGGGAATTAAGACAGATGACCAATTGCAACAGCAAGAATGTCGTCTATATGATCACCTGCCCCTGCGGTTTAAAATATATTGGGATGACAGCAAGAAGAGTGGGCACACGCATCTGCGAACACAGAAGCACCATTCGCTGTAAAAGAGACGCCACAAGACTAACAGAGCACTACGTCACCAACAATCATCATCCCGACCACATGCAACGGGTGGTGCTAGACCAACTTAAGACTACAATGACTAATGTCAAACAGAAGCTCTTATTATACGAACAGAGATGGGTATGGAGACTGCATACCGATACCATTGGACTTAATGACAATATCCAGTGGTCAGCCTTAGGCTAATGGCCATACCACAAAGAAATGTATTCATACAGATATATACCTTGTCCAGCATAATTACCATCCTTTCTGCTGGGACATTTCTCCCTGTGTTTCTCCATTTGCCACGCAGGCAACTCCCCACTGTCCCAGGGGGTTTCTAATAAAACCCACCTTTTGATACATCTATCTATTGTCACTGTCTTTCTCTTTCTTCTCTTTCCTCTCGCCTTTTTCTTTTCTCTCTATTTATATTTTTTCCTTCTATACCTACTCTGGCCGTTTCTCCCCTTTTGTTCTCTGTTCCGTTCTTCTTCTTCTTTCCTTCTTTCTTTCTTTTCTCTCTGTTCTTCCCTCTGTCCAGCTTTGGCTTGATCTTTTCGTTTTTCACAATCTTTTCCTTCCTTTCTTTCTCTTTTTTCCATTTCCCGTGCTCCCCTTCCTTCAGCTTTCCTCTTTTACCTTCATCTTCCCCCCCCCACCCACCCCTCTTCCCTTCCAACCTTTATTATTTTCTATCTTTCTGTGTTGGCTCCCACGGGATCATCACTCCCGGGGAACCTTAGTGCGTGCCGCGCATCACTCGGCGCGCTACATCTTTAGCACATCACCTCGTCCTCACCACAGGATGCGATGGATGTGTGCTACGGGACTCAATTTCCCAGAGTCCCGTGGAGCCAGGGATGCGCGCCACGCACCCCGCGGCGTGTCATCCACAGGCGCCCGGTCGCGTCCCAGGGGCAGGATGCGATCGGAGCGCTCACTCCTGGATTTTACCGGCTTCTCTACCGCGCCTTGAACAGACACAGTGCTCTAGCTCTTTGACGCTTTGTACACACACCCATTTCCGGGATCAAACGTATGATGAACGCCGGAACTTGCCGGTTCAACGGGCATTGGCCCATTCTTCTTCAATACTACCTTAAATACCGGGCCCACCATCCACTCGACATCAGAGCTGTCTGGCACTGGCATGTAGGTACTCTCCCCGGGTATTCTCTTTGGAGGGGTAAGTTTGGATCTTGGTTTTTCCTGCATTTTGGGTCACTTTTTTACCATGGTCCCACGGCAACCCCACTAGATACCAGCTTTACTCTCTACTTCCCTTCTGCCCTGCCTTTTCCCTCATTCGTTTTCTTCCATCCCTTTTCTTAATTTATATTTTTCTATCTTTTTATTCCTTCCCCTACCTGGACACTTCCTTTCATGGCATCTTGCCCCACCACCCCCCTCTAATCTTCTTTTCTTCCCCACTTCCAAGAGTGTGACTACAAGGGAAAACCCCACCCCCGGCATTACCCAGACCAGAGGCCATTCGCCCCTATTTCCGGGGTAAGTCAACACTGCATGTGTGTTTGAGTGTTTTGGCACTTTCTATCGTATATTACCACTATATATTGCTGTGTTGTGTGGAGTGGTGTGCCACCCCTCACCCTTTATAATCTGCTGTTTATTTATTATACATTACAGACCTACCATACCATGAACCACCTGTGCAGGTAGGCTTTTAGAATTCACCTTATGAACACTTCTGAGCAATCCACTTAGCAGTAGTGCTCCGGGATCCTAGACCCTGACGAATGCCCCGACCTACCAGCACTTCGAGAGGGCAGAAACATGTTGGTCATACATAAACCCTTTTAAGACTCCGAGAGACATTATTCTCTAGCGAGCCTCCCTCCCCGATCTTAACCTTACCAACATGCACCTCCATTAAAGCTTAATTAACTGATATAGGTGACATGTATGGTAATTTTATTTCCACCCTATCTGGATCCCTTTGATTTATCCAGCCAGTTTAATTTCAGCACTCCCTCTTGTTCTTTTAACTAAGAGGTTGAGTCCGCCCAAGTAGTACCATCTTACTTGGGTGGGGCTAGGTGGTCAAATGATGAAGCAAGACACTATAAAGTGTGTGAGACCACCTAGTCCGTAAGGGGACTCCCCCCTTATTCAACACAGTCATCCGTTCCAGAGACACTCCGCACATATGCTCCTCTTCCTTTTTTTCTCCCCCCCTTTTCTCTCACGAAATGCGACCTAACCGGTACTGACAATTGAGGGAACAGAGATCCGACTCCACCCTCAACCCCAACTATTCCACACCTTTAGTGGTTATATAGCTTTTTCCCGGGAGGTGGCGTGGGATAGTAACACTCCCAGCACTCTCCCTTTGTGTTTTATAGTTTCTTGTATAGTCTGTATAGGTTTAAGAATGGGTTATTCCTATGTTAAGACTTTTCTATGTTCTTAATAGTTTTATGAATGTTGTTTTAGCTATGTAAAAAAAAAAGGAAAGAGATAATGGGCCAGATGTATCAAGCAATTTTGCATTCGCAAATGGTGCGAATTGCAAAATTCGGCCATTTGTGAATGCAAAAATGCCTTTCAAGATGTATGAAAGGCATTCGTTGTGCAATTTTAAGGAATCACAGAACTAGTGATTGCTTAAAATTGCGAGCCCATTTAGAGAATCACAAATTGGGATTCTCTAAATAGGAAATCGCAAATAAGGAATTCCTATTTGCGATTTCCAAAGCACATGTATCATGTATCATGTATGTGTGTGCTTCACATGTCCGCAAATATTTTTTTGGGGTGCATCAGAGTGGGCCTTAGGCCCCCAGCACCCTGGGGTTTGCATTACCTAATTTGCAAATTCCTAACTGGAATTCGCAAATTGGGAAATGCAAAACCATTCGCACCTAATGGGCCTACAGGCCCATAGGGATGAATGGTGCCCCATTCCCTAATTGCGATTCGGTAATAGCGATGTGAATTTTAAGAAATCGCTATTACCGAATCGCAAATTTCATACATCCCATTTTGCATTTCTTGAATAGCGATTTCTTAAAATTCGCTATTTAAGAAATGCAAACCGGGAGCTTGATAAATCTGGCCCAATATGTTTTAGCTAAGTTCTATTGGAATGTCGAACACTGGATTCTCGAGCACTGGGGTTTCGAGTGAACGAGGATGTGGATCGCAGTTGGTGAGAATACGGGACATGTTGTGGGGTGGCTCCTTTACATTTGTGCTAAACAAACATCTACAACTACTCACCATCTGTGTTCCAGTTCTTACCAGCACAACACTTTCCTTATGTAACTCATATGTAACTGGCTCTCCCAGCCCCCTCCAGCCCAGCCCGCCCTAACCTGGCTCCAGATAAAAATAAAATGATAATAACATTCCGTTATAATAATGTTATTTTTCCTTCTCCTGAAAGCAGTGGGGTGATTAAAACTGTGTCAGCTGCACTGAACACACGCTTAGCAGACACACTGGCTACAGATGAAGCCAGATCTTTTATTGCCAGGCTGCTGAGCTCCGACCATTGGTGCATCTTTCCACACCAATAAGCCAATGGGTTTTGGTTCATGTAGATCTCTTTTGGGTCATCCAGATAGTCTTGGACCATTCTCTGAATGGTTATTCGTGCTGCTACTTGCTTCGCCTCTGTTGCCTTCACCTCTGCACTCGACTTAAGCCCTGTCACTTGAAACCAAGCCAGTGCAGAAATTGGGCCGGATTCTTCTATTGTTGCTGTTGTTGTTGCCGGTGTTCTTGTTGCTGGTGTGGGCTGCTGCGAGATAACAGCACTGCCCTCTTCCTCTTTGGAGGTTAAAGGCTGCAGGCCAGAAATTCTGCCTGGAACTCTAACTTTCTGCTGTTCTTCTTCCAGGTTTCTCACATGCTCAACTATCAATCAATCAATCAATCACTACTTGTAAAGTGTGGCTACTAACCCATGAGGGTCTCGAGGCACTGCATGAGGGTCTCATCCATGTCTGGTACAGCGAAACATGCCCTTATGAAAAAGGAATTCAAGTGGCTAGTATTTTTTTGTACCATTGATCAAGTATTTTCACATCAACAAAACTTTGTAACACCTTTTTTTAATTAGTCCTGTAGCACATGCAACAACAGGATAGCTTGGCTCATTGTATTGTCCTCCTTGTGGACTTCCCATGTGAAAACCTTAAAAGGAATTAGCATTTGTGGAAGGCATTTGAATAGTCCCCATTTGTCAAACTCCATGGTCATGTTTTTCCCAGTAGCATCCTCTCCTCTTTGGATGACATAGTCGTTGATCGGTTTGCACTGCTCAAGATATTGGATTGATCAGTGACAATGCACACAACAAGAAGACATTTTTATACAAGAATGATACATTTTCATACAGGAACAAAGTCACATCATCTCTGTTAGATTCCCCCTTTGTGAACTCTCTTTCAACCCCACATGTAGGTAAGTGGTCAGGCAGGCTCTGACACCCGCCTGAAGGTTAATGACTGACAAGTCACCAGTGGGTAACACTTAGCTATTAACCAAACGCACAAACAGGAAAAGCTAGAACCAATAGGCAGCAACACAACAATGGTGCCCAGAGGTTGGCACCAATAAAACACACATGGGCAGAGGGATGAGTGCATTCCCAAAAACACCATAAAGTTAGATGCCACATGTAGTCAGGTACACTTAGTCAAACAGGAAACAGCACAAATAGAACTATGCACACCTCAGGCTGGACATCTAGACACATACACGCTGCCCCCCATTTTGTCCACCCCAGATCGAGGGCCACCTGCATTCCTTATCTGGAAGTATGTCTAAGACTCAGTGACAGCTGTTTGCATTTTTATGGTTTATTGCACCCAGAGAAATGTATAAACCTTACTTCAATCTGATGTACAATGAGAGACAGTCCTCAGACACCGGTTCTGTAACTGCTTTCCCAGCCATAATGTTTAATCAAATGAACCGTTTCCTGTTATGCCCGGTGCCTCTTGTCTTTTGATTTTTAAGACAAATTCTCATTCAAGCAACATTTTAGTGAGCCAGCCAGGGACTGATTGGTTCTTCGGACCCGACTGCAACCAAAGGAAGGGGACCCTACCCGAAGAATTCACATTTGCACAACAAGAAAGGAGAGCAGACACTGCAATTGATTGCAAGTTCTGCTGGATCCATCGAGCAAAGAGCTATCCTGAAGCCACCGTCGCCAGGGTAAGAGACTACAGCAGAGCCTTGGTTCTACTATTTGGTGTGTCAACTAGGAAAAAGCATAATCCATGTAGGTCACTTTCTTGATTGTCGGGAAGGGTGATTGCTTAGGCCGCTTGACGTAACACAGACAACATGATTGACCCCTCGGTATGATACAGGGTTTTTGGCCTGCTCACCACTTAAACCACTGAGGGGATGATAAGCAAAAAGCTCTGGGTGTGACATAGGGCCAGCTTTCTGCTTTAAGAGGTGCCTTTGCTTGGACCACTGGGCATGATGCAGATGGTATGCATAGGCTCTGGCTGTGATATAGGGCCCACAACTCGATCTTATTAGGCTACCCTTGTTTTCTCAATGCCACCGGTTTCTTAACACTGGTGGTATTTTAAAGAAGTGAGAGGTGTCCTTCGCTTGGAGCAATGGGCGTGACACAGATGGTACGCAGGACCCCAGGGTATGATATGGGGAGAATTTGGATGTTATGGTACTAGAACGAGTGGGATCCAGGACATTAGGCATAGCTTGTGTTTTTTCCAAGAAGGGTCTATGGTCATTGAAGTAAGTCCTTTCTTTCGCCACATATATTGTTGCAATATTTACCCCTGAGCTGATATCAACAGGATCGTCAGGCTCTCCTAGTCCTGTGCAACACAGAGCTTCCCTTGGTAATAGGATTATGTGCGATAGCAGTGGGCAAGCCTAAAGTATTACAGGCCATTCCCCTTATTCTTCGAGGCCTAGTCAACTTTTCCCCTGACAGTTGAAATGGATTGTTTTGATATTATGATACTGGTAGATCTATGTGATTGAGCTGGTGTTAAATGTTGAATGTTGTGTTTTGTCAATGTTTTAATGCATCATAAGGGTATTGCTGATTCATACAAATTGGCATTTGATGCTAAAATAGGGCTTGCTATTTTGTCACCAAATTTCAACTTGCAATGAGTTAACAATTTCACCTTTTCCTAGGATTGTGATTATTCATGCATTTGTTTGTTAAATGTTTATTATGATGCATCTGTGAATTACGTTGAGCTCATTAGATCTAGGAATCCTTGTGTGTATACCCTCCCCCACCAGATTAGATTACATAAACTCCTTGTGTATATTTGTCCCACTACTGGAGTTGATCCAATAATATCTTTGTGCATATTTCCCTGTCACCAGAGTAAAATTAAAAAATCTATAAAAACAGAAAAGTTAGCAACTTAGAAGAGAAAATCCTATGAAAAATTAAAAGTTAGAATGTGTATAACTTTAAAATCCCCTAAAAAACATAAAACTAAAAGAGTAACTATCCCTTAAAAGACTACCCAAATTCCATTATGGAATCCCCATTAGAACACAGGCAGAGTAAGTTTCCCACTGAGACTAGGGCCCAAATTTAAGAATGGCCTTGGGTCATCTAATGCCACATTAATGTAATTTTTCTGACACTAATGTGGTGTTAGATTGCCAAAAATGCATTGCGCCACTTTACGACCCTTTGTGCCACATTATGCATGTGCCATGCATAATGTATGCAAAGGCGCAAGGAGGCCCACAAAAATGGTGCAATGAAATGTACAAGATTTCATTGCACCATTTTGGTGTCATTTTTAATGCCTGCTGAAAGCAAGCGTTAAAATTATGCACTCATTTTCATAAATAGGCCTCGTTGCACTTTGCTCCACTAGAGTCAAAATTTCTGACGTTAGAGGAGCAAAGCGCTACAATAGTGTCAGAAAGTTCCTAATACCATCATGGTGAATTGTATCTCACACATTTTGGCATTAGGGAGCACCGGGGGGTGCAAGAAAAGTGGCACTTCACAATGTGAAGTGACACTTTTCTTAAAAATGGGCCTAACTATCTTAGCAACCTCTGCCATGAGTTCCACACACACCAAGGCACACACATTTCCCTGGCCAAAAGAGGGAACGTTCAACACTAATATCATAGAACACACAAGAACATGCATACAAAAAAAATACACAGGGCAAAACAAGGACAAAAGGGAAGTGTTATTAGAACCATGGGCCATCTTTGAGAAAGTCCAGGCCGATAACATTGACCCTCCATCATCAAGCAAGGGGTCCGCACCTCCCCTGACAAATATAGGTATTCAGGTGCTCTTCCACATCCCTGCTTTCCCTGTGCTAGGATATACTAACCCGCCAGTCAAGGGAGCCCAAGGTGCCCCCACTGAACAGCAGGGTATTAGGTCTAGGCATGGAGCACCAACAGGCAAAGAGGCCCCGACACTCCCTGCACGACCCCAGTCTGGCACTAGAGCACCCCCAAAGCTCAACCACCTGTCTGTCGTGATCGGTGGACCGAGTCTCAGCGGCATGTACAGCATACACCCCTGCTTGTTCCTGGAAGCAAACTCGAGGGAAAGTTAGGTTCATAGCAGTCTTAGACAGTGATATCACTAATGAGAGTAAAGGAAGAGGTCCCAGTCCTTAGAGATCTAGCGGTAGGGACAGAGCCACAGGGTATGCTCAGTTAGCCGAGGAAACCATGAGAGCGAGCATGAGAGCAGGCCCTGACTCAGAAGGACAGCATATAAATCACAGCAAAGGAGGCAATAGATATGGGAGTCAGAGGAAAGGCAGCCATTAAGGAGGGAGAGAGAAAGAGCTTGCGCCCTGGAAGCCCAACAACAGAGTAGAGTAGTGTGCCCTCCACCTCAGGAGAGCAGGGGTAGGTAGAGGGCCACAGGTTACAGAAGAATCAGAGATACAGTCAGAAGGTAAGATTTTGACTAGGGTCCGTGCTTTATCAGAGTGTCAGTGAAGGAGAGGGGCTCACCAGTAAGTTAGGGAGCAAGGCAGCCTGGGGAGAACCCAGCTTAGACATAGGAGGACCAAGATGGCACCTCTCCATATGCCCGAGGAGAGCAGTGACAAAGACGTTCGCTACTCCCCCCGAATGCGCAGGATGGGTAAACCAACCCCAACGGGTCATAGTAGCTCAGGAGGAAGGTGAAATCTTCACCCAACCTTTTTGTCACCTGCTAGTCCAATGAACTAAGAAAAGTGATCAATACAATAGGCCCAGGAGGGATTCTTCAAACAGGAGTACATAGCAATTGCAGAAGACTGCATCTGGCATGGAGGGGGAGATCCCAAGTTGAACTTCCCTTACATGCTGGAGTGTCTGAGGAGATGGGAAGGCCAGTGGAGCTGCCAGAAATGACAATGAACAAGGAGGGGCTAACAGCCACCGTTTTTGGATGGGGCCAGGAAATAGATCTCACGCTTTGAGAAGAGCACAGTGGGGATCACCCTAGTGATAGGTGATGTTAAGAGTCTGCCAAGCATCATTATCGAACAGCAGACCAACGGTGTTCTTCCGCGCTCACAGCCCAGTGGTCACGCTACTCAACTGGGCCACATTTAATTCATAGAGGCTCCAGATTTGGATAGCCCTGAGCGAAATGTTCCCTGACTGCCCAGATGTAGGTGGGTTGATGGCAGAAACCATGAAGCCCAGGAAGACCATAACACACTTCCTAGATAAGATGAGAGAACTGTGGGGACATTTGACATGACAGCCATGGATAGATACAGGCCCTCAAATTGTCTTCTTTCACAACATCCTCAAGAAAGGGCTGCCCACCGAAATACAAAGCAGGTTAGACAGCATAATAGGGCTAGACACTAAACCCTGGTGAGAGATACAAGAACACATACTGCATTTCCACAAACGGAAACAGGAAAAGGATAAAGAGAAACAGAAGCAAGCCCAGAGGGACAATGCTGAATTGACCAAACATAAGCTGAGGAAGGCTGCCCTCGAGGGGGCCACGTTGGCCGCAAGTGTGCAAATGGCACCAATTATGCTGTGAACTCCACCACAGGATCCCTGAGGGTTCCAAAATGGCTACAGGGTGGTTGATAGCAGCCAAGCCCCATGCAATGCTACTACTTCCATAGAATGGGCCACATGGCCGACAGATGCCGACTGAAGGCACACCATGAGCAGAAGTCAATGAGCCCAGACCAGGCCCGCAAAATTCCCATCTGCAAAGTCAAGCCCAGGGAAACCTGAATGGACCTTATATTCATCCACAGGAAAGCCAGTTCTTTACTGAACCACTGCAACAGGGGTTAGGTAGCTGGACCAACGCATTGTATCAGCTGCCACAGACAGGGGATCCATCCCAACAAGCACCAGGGCCACAGCGGGATGGGTAGCTATTTGGGGAAGCAATGCATTCACACAGATGCAGAATCCAAATGCACAGTGACCATTAGTATCCCCAATAAATAACATAACCTTCACAAACACCTTAAAATTTACTACAGTAAAATTCAAAGAAAAATGAGGGAATATCAGAGATTCAAAACCTTTACTTGCACTTGAGGAACTCAGGGTTGTTGAGTGACTGTCCACCGGGTGCCCTTGCTAGAGTCTACCATCCAGGGTAGTTGTGGCTGTCAATCGGGTATCCTCACTAGAGTTTGCCATTCAAGGTGCCTGCCACAGCCTAGGCCTCACTCTGCTGCTGTTCCCCCAGCGTGGGGCTAGGCAGCCACACCCCAGGAGGAAGGCAGTCTGACAAAGAGGGCAGGCTCAGCTTAAAAGGCACACACAGCAGGTCCTTAAACCCACAAGCAAATGGGACAGGTTCATATTACCAGGTCAAAAGGTCTGCATTCTCTGGCCCCCACCAGGGACCAAAGAGTCTTTTAGTCCCAACAGCAATAGTCCCTCTAGTTGCCCCCCAGGCAAATGGGGCCCCCCATTTTGGTTCCAAAACAAAGCTGTCCTCCAGTGTCAGGAGACAGGCTTCCCATGCACTTGGGTTAGCAAAGACCACATAACCCTCACAGCGCACCATGAGTTCCAACAGAGCACTGCACAGCTTCGAGTCAGTAAAGAAGGGGTTCACCGGGACATCCAGCTGCCCCGATCCATTCTCAAAATCCAGGCAAACTCCAATGAGTTCCCGGCTTTGCCCCAGACTCTCCATACCGCAATGTCTTTTGCCTCCTCCTTTCTCTCAGAACTTCCTAACTGTAACCGGGAACCATAGGCCCAAAAGGATAATGTCCGAAGGGGAGGGTGGGTGCCAAGTAAGGGAGTCCAAAACACCCATCGCAGCTCCGAGCAGAGTAGAATGCAGGAGTGTGCTCACATGCGCAGCAGGTCTAGCAATGGGGCAACATTCAAGGCCTCATACCATTTAAATTGAGCAACAATACGATTTTTGAACTGCAAACGTCAGTGGCACATGGGGGCCACGGAACAACTCTCCAATACCCTATGGGTTACAACGGTAAAGATCAGAGGTCTAGTGAAACACCCAAAAACCAAACAAAGAAGCCCATTGCTAGTCCAAAGGAAGCCTCAAAAAAAGGGTGTAGTTAGGACACCTGGCACCACTTGGGGAGGTTCACATTGCGCTCCACGTGCTGGTACCAGAGGAATACACAGTTGAACTCAGGACACATTGTGATCGCCGACCAACGTTCAATGCAACACACCTCCTCTTTTACATTCCCCTTACATGTGTAGGTCAGAAACACAGCTTGCGCTGATGACACCCCCATGCACACACTAGGGCACCAAAGGGCTGCTGACGCCAACAGTGCACCAGTTAAAAGTTAAAAAAACTGCCAGAAAGTACGAGAATCACCCCATAAAGCATACAATTCAAACGTATACTTGGTCAAACATGGAGAAGGGGAAACCCCACAACGCAAAAAACATAAAATGTTCATAAAATATAACCTATTTTTTTTCCAGGACCAGATATCCCGAGTGAGGTCACCAAATTCATGGAAAATACAGAAATTACTAAGGAATAATTGGCTACATAGAAAGATGGAAAGGTTTTCTGCATTCTGCAGCACACATAGAAAAAGAAAAATGCCTCTCAGGCTTGTTTTTGTGCAGGAAGGTGTCCCTTTCTGCACAAAAACAATCCTGTCTATAACACAGTCACGCTTGCACCACAGTGCAAGGGTACCTGCTTTGAGGCCAGCAAGCACAATGAGTGCCAGCACAAGGAGAGGACAGGAATGTACCATATAATATTAAATAAGGCACATTGCTGCCCTCTCCCTTTTGCACAGTGCAGTGAGGTGGCTTGCTGTTTTGCATTCCCTGCAGGTTTCATAAAACTCCCCCAGAGTATCACATCAGAAATCTAACTTTACATCTTCATGAACAGGCATTGCCTTATATCTACAAGGATCCATAGACCGTAAACATTCATCATTTAACACCCAACCTCATTATTTACATAACCACTGCACTGACTAAACCTGGATGACGGCTGCATCTTCTCAACAGGTTCACTTTTCATCCATCGTGTGAGATGGTGGTGAATGTTCAAGAGATGCATGGTCACCTGAACAACCTCAAATCACAGAATCACAAATATGGTGTGGTGTCACAAGTGCCCAATCCAAGTAGTCCCAACCTGTTAATCAGAAGCCAGAAATGTCTCCAAATGCTCTCTGTCCCTGCAGCCTGCATGGACATCTTCTCCAGGGGTCATCAACAACCACATATGAAGATAAGTGTGTCTCCTACTTACTTTGTTAAGGTCAATTAGGTCATGAACCAAATTCTTAATGTCCACACCTAACAGTTCACAACAATAGCAAGCACCTGCACACGAAGGAACCTTTCTGACGTTAGAGGAGCAAAGCGCTACAATAGTGTCAGAAAGTTCCTAATACCATCATGGTGAATTGTATCTCACACATTTTGGCATTAGGGGGTACGGGGGGTGCAATAAAAGTGTCACTTCACAATGTGAAGTGACACTTTTCTTAAAAATGGGCCTAACTATCTTAGCAAGCTCCGCCATGAGTTCCACACACACCAGGGCACACACATTTCCCTGGCCAAAAGAGGGAATGTTCAACACTAATATCATAGAACACACAAGAACATGCATACAAAAAAAATACACAGGGCAAAACAAGGACAAAAGGGAAGTGTTATTAGAACCATGGGCCATCTTTGAGAAAGTCCAGGCCGATAACATTGACCTTCCATCATCAAGCAAGGCGTCCGCACCTCCCCTGACAAATATAGGTATTCAGGTGCTCTTCCACATCCCTGCTATCCATGTGCTAGGATATACTAACCCGCCAGTCAAGCGAGCCCAAGGTGCCCCCACTGAACAGCAGGGTATTAGGTCTAGGCATGGAGCACCAACAGGCAAAGAGGCCCCGACACTCCCTGCACGACCCCAGTCTGGCACTAGAGCACCCCCAAAGCTCAACCACCAGTCTGTCGTGATCGGTGGACCGAGTCTTAGCGGCATGTACAGCATACACCCCTGCTTGTTCCTGGAAGCAAACTTTAGGGAAAGTTAGGTTCATAGCAGTCTTAGACAGTGATATCACTAATGAGAGTAAAGGAAGAGGTCCCAGTCCTTAGAGATCTAGCGGTAAGGAAAGAGCCACAGGGTATGCTCAGTTAGCCGAGGAAACCATGAGAGCGAGCATGAGAGCAGGCCCTGACTCAGAAGGACAGCACATAGATCACAGCAAAGGAGGCAATAGATATGGGAGTCAGAGGAAAGGCAGCCATTAAGGAGGGAGAGAGAAAGAGCTTGCGCCCTGGAAGCCCAACAACAGAGTAGAGTAGTGTGCCCTCCACCTCAGGAGAGCAGGGGTAGGTAGAGGGCCACAGGTTACAGAAGAATCAGAGATACAGTCAGAAGGTAAGATTTTGACTGGGGTCCGTGCTTTATCAGAGTGTCAGTGAAGGAGAGGGGCTCACCAGTAAGTTAGGGAGCAAGGCTGCCTGGGGAGAACCCAGCTTAGACCTAGGAGGACCAAGATGGCACCTCTCCACATGCCTGAGGAGAGCAGTGACATAGACGTTCGCTACTCCCCCCGAATGCGCAGGATGGGTAAGCCAACCCCAACAGGTCATAGTAGCTCAGGAGGAAGGTGAAATCTTCACCCAACCTTTTTGTCACCTGCTAGCCCAATGAACTAAGAAAAGTGATCAATACAATAGGCCCAGGAGGGATTCTTCAAACAGGAGTACATAGCAATTGCAGAAGACTGCATCTGGCATGGAGGGGGAGATCCCAAGTTGAACTTCCCTTACATGCTGGAGTGTCTGAGGAGATGGGAAGGCCAGTGGAGCTGCCAGAAATGACAATGAACAAGGAGGGGTTACAGCAACCATTGTTGGATGGGGCTAGGAAATAGATCTCACGCTTTGAGAAGAGCACAGCGGGATTCACCCTAGTGATAGGTGATGTTAAGAGTCTGCCAAGCATCATTATCGAACAGCAGACCAACGGTGTTCGTCCGCGCTCACAGCCCAGTGGTCACGCTACTTAACTGGGCCACATTTAATTCATAGAGGCTCCAGATTTGGATAGCCCTGAGCGAAATGTTCCCTGACTGCCCAGATGTAGGTGGGTTGATGGCAGAAACCATGAAGCCCAGGAAGACCATAACACACTTCCTAGATAAGATGAGAGAACTGTGGGGACATTTGACAAGACAGCCATGGATAGATACAGGCCCTCAAATTGTCTTCTTTCACAACATCCTCAAGAAAGGGCTGCCCACCGAAATACAAAGCAGGTTAGACAGCATAATAGGGCTAGACACTAAACCCTGGTGAGAGATACAAGCACAGATACTGCATTTCCACAAACGGAAACAGGAAAAGGATAAAGAGAAACAGAAGCAAGCCCAGAGGGACAATGCTGAATTGACCAAACATAAGCTGAGGAAGGCTGCCCTCGAGGGGGCCACGTTGGCCGCAAGTGTGCAAATTGCACCAGTTATGCGGTGAACTCCACCACAGGATCCCTGAGGGTTCCAAAATGGCTACAGGGTGGTTGATAGCAGCCAAGCCCCATGCAATGCTACTATTTCCATAGAATGGGCCACATGGCCGACAGATGCCGACTGAAGGCACACCATGAGCAGAAGTCAATAAGCCCAGACCAGGCCCGTAAAATTTCCATCTGCAAAATCAAGCCCAGGGAAACCTGAAGGGGCCTTATATTCATCCACAGAAAGCCATTTCTTTACTGCACCACTGCAACAGGGGTTAGGTAGCTGGACCAACGCATTGTATCAGCAGCCACAAACAGGGGATCCATCCCAACAAGCACCAGGGCCACAGCGGGATGGGTAGCTATTTGGGGAAGCAATGCATTCACACAGATGCAGAATCCAAATGCACAGTGACCCTTAGTATCCCCAATAAAAAACATAACCTTCACACACACCTTAAAATTTACTACAGTAAAATTCAAAGAAAAATGAGGGAATATCAGAGATTCAAAACCTTTACTTGCACTTGAGGAACTCAGGGTTGTTGAGTGACTGTCCACCGGGTGCCCTTGCTAGAGTCTACCATCCAGGGTAGTTGTGGCTGTCAATCGGGTATCCTCACTAGAGTTTGCCATTCAAGGTGCCTGCCACAGCCTAGGCCTCACTCTGCTGCTGTTCCCCCAGCGTGGGGCTAGGCAGCCACACCCCAGGAGGAAGGCAGTCTGACAAAGAGGGCAGGCTCAGCTTAAAAGGCACACACAGCAGGTCCTTAAACCCACAAGCAAATGGGACAGGTTCATATTACCAGGTCAAAAGGTCTGCATTCTCTGGCCCCCACCAGGGACCAAAGAGTCTTTTAGTCCCAACAGCAATAGTCCCTCTAGTTGCCCCCCAGGCAAATGGGGCCCCCCATTTTGGTTCCAAAACAAAGCTGTCCTCCAGTGTCAGGAGACAGGCTTCCCATGCACTTGGGTTAGCAAAGACCACATAACCCTCACAGCGCACCATGAGTTCCAACAGAGCACTGCACAGCTTCGAGTCAGTAAAGAAGGGGTTCACCGGGACATCCAGCTGCCCCGATCCATTCTCAAAATCCAGGCAAACTCCAATGAGTTCCCGGCTTTGCCCCAGACTCTCCATACCGCAATGTCTTTTGCCTCCTCCTTTCTCTCAGAACTTCCTAACTGTAACCGGGAACCATAGGCCCAAAAGGATAATGTCCGAAGGGGAGGGTGGGTGCCAAGTAAGGGAGTCCAAAACACCCATCGCAGCTCCGAGCAGAGTAGAATGCAGGAGTGTGCTCACATGCGCAGCAGGTCTAGCAATGGGGCAACATTCAAGGCCTCATACCATTTAAATTGAGCAACAATACGATTTTTGAACTGCAAACGTCAGTGGCACATGGGGGCCACGGAACAACTCTCCAATACCCTATGGGTTACAACGGTAAAGATCAGAGGTCTAGTGAAACACCCAAAAACCAAACAAAGAAGCCCATTGCTAGTCCAAAGGAAGCCTCAAAAAAAGGGTGTAGTTAGGACACCTGGCACCACTTGGGGAGGTTCACATTGCGCTCCACGTGCTGGTACCAGAGGAATACACAGTTGAACTCAGGACACATTGTGATCGCCGACCAACGTTCAATGCAACACACCTCCTCTTTTACATTCCCCTTACATGTGTAGGTCAGAAACACAGCTTGCGCTGATGACACCCCCATGCACACACTAGGGCACCAAAGGGCTGCTGACGCCAACAGTGCACCAGTTAAAAGTTAAAAAAACTGCCAGAAAGTACGAGAATCACCCCATAAAGCATACAATTCAAACGTATACTTGGTCAAACATGGAGAAGGGGAAACCCCACAACGCAAAAAACATAAAATGTTCATAAAATATAACCTATTTTTTTTCCAGGACCAGATATCCCGAGTGAGGTCACCAAATTCATGGAAAATACAGAAATTACTAAGGAATAATTGGCTACATAGAAAGATGGAAAGGTTTTCTGCATTCTGCAGCACACATAGAAAAAGAAAAATGCCTCTCAGGCTTGTTTTTGTGCAGGAAGGTGTCCCTTTCTGCACAAAAACAATCCTGTCTATAACACAGTCACGCTTGCACCACAGTGCAAGGGTACCTGCTTTGAGGCCAGCAAGCACAATGAGTGCCAGCACAAGGAGAGGACAGGAATGTACCATATAATATTAAATAAGGCACATTGCTGCCCTCTCCCTTTTGCACAGTGCAGTGAGGTGGCTTGCTGTTTTGCATTCCCTGCAGGTTTCATAAAACTCCCCCAGAGTATCACATCAGAAATCTAACTTTACATCTTCATGAACAGGCATTGCCTTATATCTACAAGGATCCATAGACCGTAAACATTCATCATTTAACACCCAACCTCATTATTTACATAACCACTGCACTGACTAAACCTGGATGACGGCTGCATCTTCTCAACAGGTTCACTTTTCATCCATCGTGTGAGATGGTGGTGAATGTTCAAGAGATGCATGGTCACCTGAACAACCTCAAATCACAGAATCACAAATATGGTGTGGTGTCACAAGTGCCCAATCCAAGTAGTCCCAACCTGTTAATCAGAAGCCAGAAATGTCTCCAAATGCTCTCTGTCCCTGCAGCCTGCATGGACATCTTCTCCAGGGGTCATCAACAACCACATATGAAGATAAGTGTGTCTCCTACTTACTTTGTTAAGGTCAATTAGGTCATGAACCAAATTCTTAATGTCCACACCTAACAGTTCACAACAATAGCAAGCACCTGCACACGAAGGAACCTTTCTGACGTTAGAGGAGCAAAGCGCTACAATAGTGTCAGAAAGTTCCTAATACCATCATGGTGAATTGTATCTCACACATTTTGGCATTAGGGGGTACGGGGGGTGCAATAAAAGTGTCACTTCACAATGTGAAGTGACACTTTTCTTAAAAATGGGCCTAACTATCTTAGCAAGCTCCGCCATGAGTTCCACACACACCAGGGCACACACATTTCCCTGGCCAAAAGAGGGAATGTTCAACACTAATATCATAGAACACACAAGAACATGCATACAAAAAAAATACACAGGGCAAAACAAGGACAAAAGGGAAGTGTTATTAGAACCATGGGCCATCTTTGAGAAAGTCCAGGCCGATAACATTGACCTTCCATCATCAAGCAAGGCGTCCGCACCTCCCCTGACAAATATAGGTATTCAGGTGCTCTTCCACATCCCTGCTATCCATGTGCTAGGATATACTAACCCGCCAGTCAAGCGAGCCCAAGGTGCCCCCACTGAACAGCAGGGTATTAGGTCTAGGCATGGAGCACCAACAGGCAAAGAGGCCCCGACACTCCCTGCACGACCCCAGTCTGGCACTAGAGCACCCCCAAAGCTCAACCACCAGTCTGTCGTGATCGGTGGACCGAGTCTTAGCGGCATGTACAGCATACACCCCTGCTTGTTCCTGGAAGCAAACTTTAGGGAAAGTTAGGTTCATAGCAGTCTTAGACAGTGATATCACTAATGAGAGTAAAGGAAGAGGTCCCAGTCCTTAGAGATCTAGCGGTAAGGAAAGAGCCACAGGGTATGCTCAGTTAGCCGAGGAAACCATGAGAGCGAGCATGAGAGCAGGCCCTGACTCAGAAGGACAGCACATAGATCACAGCAAAGGAGGCAATAGATATGGGAGTCAGAGGAAAGGCAGCCATTAAGGAGGGAGAGAGAAAGAGCTTGCGCCCTGGAAGCCCAACAACAGAGTAGAGTAGTGTGCCCTCCACCTCAGGAGAGCAGGGGTAGGTAGAGGGCCACAGGTTACAGAAGAATCAGAGATACAGTCAGAAGGTAAGATTTTGACTGGGGTCCGTGCTTTATCAGAGTGTCAGTGAAGGAGAGGGGCTCACCAGTAAGTTAGGGAGCAAGGCTGCCTGGGGAGAACCCAGCTTAGACCTAGGAGGACCAAGATGGCACCTCTCCACATGCCTGAGGAGAGCAGTGACATAGACGTTCGCTACTCCCCCCGAATGCGCAGGATGGGTAAGCCAACCCCAACGGGTCATAGTAGCTCAGGAGGAAGGTGAAATCTTCACCCAACCTTTTTGTCACCTGCTAGCCCAATGAACTAAGAAAAGTGATCAATACAATAGGCCCAGGAGGGATTCTTCAAACAGGAGTACATAGCAATTGCAGAAGACTGCATCTGGCATGGAGGGGGAGATCCCAAGTTGAACTTCCCTTACATGCTGGAGTGTCTGAGGAGATGGGAAGGCCAGTGGAGCTGCCAGAAATGACAATGAACAAGGAGGGGTTACAGCAACCATTGTTGGATGGGGCTAGGAAATAGATCTCACGCTTTGAGAAGAGCACAGCGGGATTCACCCTAGTGATAGGTGATGTTAAGAGTCTGCCAAGCATCATTATCGAACAGCAGACCAACGGTGTTCGTCCGCGCTCACAGCCCAGTGGTCACGCTACTTAACTGGGCCACATTTAATTCATAGAGGCTCCAGATTTGGATAGCCCTGAGCGAAATGTTCCCTGACTGCCCAGATGTAGGTGGGTTGATGGCAGAAACCATGAAGCCCAGGAAGACCATAACACACTTCCTAGATAAGATGAGAGAACTGTGGGGACATTTGACAAGACAGCCATGGATAGATACAGGCCCTCAAATTGTCTTCTTTCACAACATCCTCAAGAAAGGGCTGCCCACCGAAATACAAAGCAGGTTAGACAGCATAATAGGGCTAGACACTAAACCCTGGTGAGAGATACAAGCACAGATACTGCATTTCCACAAACGGAAACAGGAAAAGGATAAAGAGAAACAGAAGCAAGCCCAGAGGGACAATGCTGAATTGACCAAACATAAGCTGAGGAAGGCTGCCCTCGAGGGGGCCACGTTGGCCGCAAGTGTGCAAATTGCACCAGTTATGCGGTGAACTCCACCACAGGATCCCTGAGGGTTCCAAAATGGCTACAGGGTGGTTGATAGCAGCCAAGCCCCATGCAATGCTACTATTTCCATAGAATGGGCCACATGGCCGACAGATGCCGACTGAAGGCACACCATGAGCAGAAGTCAATAAGCCCAGACCAGGCCCGTAAAATTTCCATCTGCAAAATCAAGCCCAGGGAAACCTGAAGGGGCCTTATATTCATCCACAGAAAGCCATTTCTTTACTGCACCACTGCAACAGGGGTTAGGTAGCTGGACCAACGCATTGTATCAGCAGCCACAAACAGGGGATCCATCCCAACAAGCACCAGGGCCACAGCGGGATGGGTAGCTATTTGGGGAAGCAATGCATTCACACAGATGCAGAATCCAAATGCACAGTGACCCTTAGTATCCCCAATAAAAAACATAACCTTCACACACACCTTAAAATTTACTACAGTAAAATTCAAAGAAAAATGAGGGAATATCAGAGATTCAAAACCTTTACTTGCACTTGAGGAACTCAGGGTTGTTGAGTGACTGTCCACCGGGTGCCCATGCTAGAGTCTACCATCCAGGGTAGTTGTGGCTGTCAATCGGGTATCCTCACTAGAGTTTGCCATTCAAGGTGCCTGCCACAGCCTAGGCCTCACTCTGCTGCTGTTCCCCCAGGGTGGGGCTAGGCAGCCACACCCCAGGAGGAAGGCAGTCTGACAAAGAGGGCAGGCTCAGCTTAAAAGGAACACACAGCAGGTCCTTAAACCCACAAGCAAATGGGACAGGTTCATATTACCAGGTCAAAAGGTCTGCATTCTCTGGCCCCCACCAGGGACCAAAGAGTCTTTTAGTCCCAACAGCAATAGTGCCTCTAGTTGCCCCCCAGGCAAATGGGGCCCCCCATTTTGGTTCCAAAACAAAGCTGTCCTCCAGTGTCAGGAGACAGGCTTCCCATGCACTTGGGTTAGCAAAGACCACATAACCCTCACAGCGCACCATGAGCTCCAACAGAGCACTGCACAGCTTCGAGTCAGTAAAGAAGGGGTTCACCGGGACATCCAGCTGCCCCGATCCATTCCCAAAATCCAGGCAAACTCCAATGAGTTCCCGGCTTTGCCCCAGACTCTCCATACTGCAATGTCTTTTGCCTCCTCCTTTCTCTCAGAACTTCCTAACTGTAACCGGGAACCATAGGCCCAAAAGGATACTGTCTGAAGGGGAGGGTGGGTGCCAAGTAAGGGAGTCCAAAACACCCATCGCAGCTCCGAGCAGGGTAGAATGCAGGAGTATGCTCACATGCGCAGCAGGTCTAGCAATGGGGCAACATGCAAGGCCTCATACCATTTGAATTGAGCAACAATACGATTTTTGAACTGCAAAAGTCAGTGGCACACGGGGGCCACGGAACAACTCTCCAATACCCTATGGGTTACAACGGTAAAGATCAGAGGTCTAGTGAAACACCCAAAAACCAAACAAAGAAGCCCATCGCTAGTCCAAAGGAAGCCTCAAAAAAAGGGTGTAGTTAGGACACCTGGCACCACTTGGGGAGGTTCACATTGCGCTCCACGTGCTGGTACCAGAGGAATACACAGTTGAACTCAGGACACATTGTGATCGCCGACCAACGTTCAATGCAACACACCTCCTCTTTTACATTCCCCTTACATGTGTAGGCCAGAAACACAGCTTGCGCTGATGACACCCCCATGCACACACTAGGGCACCAAAGGGCTGCTGACGCCAACAGTGCACCAGCTAAAAGTTACAAAAACTGCCAGAAAGTACGAGAATCACCCCGTAAAGCATACAATTCAAACGTATACTTGGTCAAACATGGAGAAGGGGAAACCCCACAACGCAAAAAATATAAAATGTTTACAAAATATAACCTATTTTTTTTCCAGGACCAGATATCCCGAGTGAGGTCACCAAATTCATGGAAAATACAGAAATTACTAAGGAATAATTGGCTACATAGAAAGATGCAAAGGTTTTCTGCATTCTGCAGCACACATAGAAAAATAAAAATGCCTCTCAGGCTTGTTTTTGTGCAGGAAGGTGTCCCTTTCTGCACAAAAACAATCCTGTCTATAACACAGGCACGCTTGCACCACAGTGCAAGGGTACCTGTTTTGAGGCCAGCAGGCACATTGCTGCCCTCTCCCTTTTTCACAGTGCAGTGAGGTGGCTTGCTGTTTTGCATTCCCTGCAGGTTTCATAAAACTCCCCCAGAGTATCACATCAGAAATCTAACTTTACATCTTCATGAACAGGCATTGCCTTATATCTACAAGGATCCATAGACCGTAAACATTCATCATTTAACACCCAACCTCATTATTTACATAACCACTGCACTGACTAAACCTGGATGACGGCTGCATCTTCTCAACAGGTTCACTTTTCATCTATCGTGTGAGATGGTGGTGAATGTTCAAGAGATGCATGGTCACCTGAACAACCTCAAATCACAGAATCACAAATATGGTGTGGTGTCACAAGTGCCCAATCCAAGTAGTCCCAACCTGTTAATCAGAAGCCAGAAATGTCTCCAAATGCTCTCTGTCCCTGCAGCCTGCATGGACATCTTCTCCAGAGGTCATCAACAACCACATATGAAGACAAGTGTGTCTCCTACTTACTTTGTTAAGGTCAATTAGGACATGAACCAAATTCTTAATGTCCACACCTAACAGTTCACAACAATAGCAAGCACCTGCACACGAAGGAACCTATGTACCCAACAGAAACTCCATGCACCATCCCCAACATTACATACAAACACAATCAACCCATGAAACCTCATCAGCATGACACTAACTATGGCCCACATCAAACACACTTAGCTCATGAAAAGGCACTCTGTATTCATTGTACTGCAGACTTTACACACAACATCACCTCACTTGACAGTAATTACCTCTTCCTAACATATATGGGTCCACCCTCTCATGACAGCATTCAGAGTATCTAGCAATCCAACAAAACAGTGTGATGCACAGTGTTCATTCTCAGATCATTGTCGGAGTAAAAGTTCCAGCGCCACCACCTATGGACAGGATCAACTGTACAGCAATTTAAAGGTACTCCCATGCAACCAAACAAGGACAGCTGAACACAAACAATATAAAGTTTTGCTCACTGAAATACTTTTTTAATTAACATTGAAGAACATCTTTATTGACATTGTCCATGAGGATATGTGACCTTGCACCATCATAGACTGAGCTGATTATATCTATTTGTGCTCTTTTGACTCACTTACACCCTCCACACTATTGCAGACACCTGCATTTGAATCAAAACCCTCTAAAATAAATTCAAGCCCTCCACTTCATGGAACTCTAACGAGGTGCTGGGCAGCAATCAATCCATCGGAAGGCATGAGAAGGAGTGGTGTCTAATTCAATTCATCATAATATTCCAAAAGATTTAACAGTACTTGGGTTCCCTGCTAGGATTTCCTTTATCTCATGAAGTGATCGTCAATGAGCATTCATTATGTCAAACCGTAACAAAAACAAGGAGCACTTTGGCATCTTCTTCAATTAATGTCTTTCTTCCAGTTTCCGGAACAACTGGATAATTTTTAGCCTGTTCCTGGTCTGGGTGCCCGTTGTGAAGCACACTGCATGCTCTGAGAATGTTTAGCAGTCTTCAGTAGACAATGGTCAGTTCCAACCCTCGCCATAACTTGCCAACGTGGGAATTGTAGTTCCCTAGTGAATTGTAGTTCCCTGGTGAATTTGTCAGTATGTGATCTTCTTCCGCTTCCTCATCGACAGAAAATGGTTCCTTTGTGCAGGCCCTTGTTGCTGCATTTTCAAAGAGATTATGACCTAGGAGGCAACACCAATGTGTTTTAATCATTACGTAATATTTCTATATCCAATAAAGGTCCATGAAATTAAGACCCCTGGTGGGGGGATGTTCATTGTGTTTCTTGAGAATCCTTTGCACTGAAAGGTAGTGATGACCACAGCACAGTGCTTAATTTGTAAATAAAAACGTGCCGGTGACCAAAGCCCTACTCCTGCTGCTGCTTTTAAATGTGCAGCACGGAATACTGAGGCAGCGTAATCCGGAAGCTACCTCGGGCTTCTTCAATCCATTAAAGCCACTCCCTGCCCCTTCAGCTCACTCTGGCAGCTTTCTGCTTTGTACCCAAGTGACGCGTTTTCCTTTTTCTCTTCTTCCGTCTTTCCCAAGTGTGTCTTTTGCTCGCAGCAAAAGCTTGAGGGAGAAGAATAAGCGCCGGCCCTCAAAAATAAGTGCCGGTGCACAGCACCGGCAACAACAAGCACAAATTAAGCACTGCCACAACATAATAATTTTGCTATTGTTCCTAGGTGGTTGGGTTTGGATTTACGCAGATTGAAGTCAGGCATTCCTAGAAAGGAGGGAAGAACCATCCTCAAGATGGAGAGGTGACTATGGGACTGCTGGAGTTTGGTGCAGTGGTGTTGTGGAACAATGAATCCTGCTACTTGTTTATCTGCTTCCTGAGGAGCATGAGCTATTTTTTTCTTCATACAGCCCTTCCACAAGATATTGCATAATTTCCTCATTGAGTGTCCAAAGTAGAGAGACCAGCTAACTATACTTCACAGCTCGCACATGAATGAATTATACTAACCGTTTGCATCCCAGCATAGATATTTGCAAGAGGTGAAAATAAATCCTGCCTAATCCACATTACTGAGGCAGGAGTTATTTTGCATGCCATATGATTGTAAATGCAAGGATTGAGACGTGCAAGAAACAGCAGAATCCCCATTGCTGTCTTTGCACTTGTTCATTGAGAAATTTGTTTAAATCCTCCATGCCCTTTAAAAGCTCACCAATGCTCTAAAAATTATTCATATTGAAGGAAAGATATTGAGGGCAGAACATAGTGGTCTCCTGCATCACTGGCTGCTGTGCCCAAGGCCAACCAACTAGGGGCCTTATTTAGAGCTTGGCGGAGAGGAATACTCCATCACAGTCACAATGCATATCCCATCCACCATATCACAAACCCATTATATCCTATGGTGATGGTAATACTGCAGACAGGATATCCGTCATGTTTGAGACAGAGTATTCCATCTGCCAAGATATAAATCAGGCCCATTATTCTGAAATTACAGGGACCTCTTTCCCTTTTAAAATCAATTTCCACTCCAATTCATCAATGGTTTGCTGAAATAACTGATCACAGAACACCAGGGCACACCATTACGGCTTGCAAAAAGGTGAGAGACTGCTCTCTCATGGCCCCTCCGATCTGTGAATCGTGATGGGTCACGAATGCCATTTTGCAAATCAAAAATGCTTTTCTCTGTCTCACCAAGTGGCTTTTACACTTACTCCAATTGCATTTTGTATTCACAAACAATGTGTTTTTGCAAAGCATTGGCATTGTGACAGTAAAATAAAATACCTGTCTACTTAGGGCCATAATTTTCTTGGTTTATACACGTAACAGCTGGCAACACAATTCTGTGCTAGGTTAATTTATTTTTCATTTTATTTGTAACTACATTCTTGTTTTATGGAATTGATTGACAAATGTCATTAATTGGCAAGAGCATAGCTTGGTCAGTAAGACTGGGTGGTTGTGAGCTTCAGATTTTCTGACAATTAGGCTGGCATATAGGGGGTCATTCTAATCTTGGCGGGCGGCGGGAGCCGCCCGCCAAGCGGGAACCGCCAGAAGACCGTACCGCG
Source organism: Pleurodeles waltl (assembly GCF_031143425.1). Lineage (NCBI taxonomy): Eukaryota > Metazoa > Chordata > Amphibia > Caudata > Salamandridae > Pleurodeles > Pleurodeles waltl. Next base: position 23,377,038 of record NC_090446.1, read on the forward strand.
GTCAAAAGACTGCGGCGGTCATTCTGATTTTCCCGCTGGGCTGGCGGGCGACCGCCAGAAGGCCACCCGCCAGCCCAGCGGGAAACCTCCTTCCATGAGGATGCCGGCTCTGAATGGAGGCGGCGGAGTGGAAGGGGTGCGACGGGTGCAGTTGCACCCGTCGCTATTTTCAGTGTCTGCTTGGCAGACACTGAAAATCTTGGTGGGGCCCTGTTAGGGGGCCCCTGCAGTGCCCATGCCAGTGACATGGGCACTGCAGGGGCCCCACGACACCCGTTACCGCCATCCAGGTTCTGGCGGTCAGAACCGCCAGAGCCAGGCTGGCGGTACGGGGGTCGGAATCCCCATGGCGGCGCTGCCTACAGCGCCGCCATGGAGGATTCCCCAGGGCAGCGGGAAACCAGCGGGACACCGCCGGTTTTCCGTTTCGGACCGCGGCGGTACCGCCGCGGTCAGAATGCCCATGGATGCACCGCCAGCCTGTTGGCGGTGCATCCGCGGTCGTTGGCCTGGCGGTAGTCTACCGCCAGGGTCAGAATGACCCCCTATATCTTGACCACATGAGGTTTATTTGGAAATGAATTTGTTTGTTGGTTAATAATTCTATAAATAGTGAGATGTCCTCCTGGTTATGTCACACGTGCCTTTCAAACACCTATCAGTGACTGTGGGGGTTATTACAACTTTGGAGGAGGTGTTAATCCGTCCCAAAAGTGACGGATATACCACCAGCCGTATTACGAGTTCCATAGGATATAATGGACTCGTAATACGGCTGGTGGTATATCCGTCACTTTACCGTCACTTTTGGGACGGATTAACACCTCCTCTAAAGTTGTAATAACCCCCTGTGTTTCATATATGGTAAGGATCCCTCTGATGATGTTACTCCTGTGATCCATATTCAATCAGTATTTAGATAGTTCAATATTCCTGCTTGTAGGGACAATGAGTACACCATTTATACAAAAATAAATTGATACTTTACCTCAATTTATAAAACATTGCCTAATGAGCAGTTCACTAACATAACATTTGCAATCCAAAATTGTGAGTGTAAAACAGGATTGTAGCTCAGTGTGTTTCAAACACATCAAAGTATTAACTGTGTAAGTGATCAGGCGTAGTTGTTTAAATTTATGTTGTTTGAGATACATAAAAAAATCTACATTTTATTCTGGCTGCTACCTCAACACTCCCTTTAGTACCAGCAGTCTACAACGCACTGATATGTTTGACTCTGTGATGGACTAAAACCTGATCACCTGGACAGCACTTGCTACGTCTTCTCTTTGATTTGAGGGTGGTTTACAGTCAATTTGTATGTTTTCTTCTTGGATGTCTTCATGAATGTATTGTGCCTTTATTAGTACCTCGGGATCTATATTTTCTTAGGTTTTTAATTATTTGGGCGTATGCCATCTGCTGGAGGTACATCAGTCCTATTAGGATACAGGCAAGGGACCTCTGGGAGCTATATTTGGTCTGCAAAATGGAAAAATCTATTGACTGACTTGATCTGTCTTATTGAAATATGATTATCGAACAATTGCAAGTAGCATTACTTACTAGTATGGTTTCAGTGAGTTATAAAATATTTTTCAGAACATGATAGCTATAGAGGAGGCACTGACCTGCGTTTAGGGAGATTTCTTCTCTGTCAAATTATATGACTTTCTCAGCCCTGTTGCATGGTACTCTTCAGAACAAAATTAATATTTTCTGAGTCCTAAAATATATTTGTATTTGTACAAAATATTGGGGGATATTTACAAGAAAGTGGTGCATGATAGGTGATGCACCATTATTCTTGCACCCCACCTACAGGCACCTAACGACACCATGGTTGTGCTGCATTTACAATACGGTGCACCATGGGATTCGTTAGCAAACTAGCAAACATTTTGACACTAGTGCAGCAAAGTACAGGGAGGCCCTTCGAATGTAATGGGTGCATCATTTTAACACCTGCTCTGATTAGGCGTTAAAAATGACAGAACAAATGGTGCAGTGAAATCTTGTAAATTTCACTGCACCATTTTTTCGGAACTCCATGTGCTGGAACACCTCCCCTTGCATACATTTTGCCTGATGTGGGCATAATGTGGTGCAAGGGTTTACAAAATGCCGCAATGCAAGCATTGCACCACTTTGTAAATATGGTGCAGCAGGAAGGCCACGTTAGCGCCGCCTTAGTGTCAAAAAATGATTCTATGGTGGGGCTAAGGTAGTGCAAGGAGCTTGTAAATATGCCCTGGTGTGTTTTCTCTCTGCGTAGTCCGACCAATCCACATTCCTCTCCCTTTCCACTGTCCCCTAGTCCCCTCTTATGCACCCTGCTTGTCATATAATGTATTGAAACATTATGGGGGTCATTCCGACCCTGGCGGTCATGGACCGCCAGGGCCGGGGACCGCGGATGCACCGCCAACAGGCTGGCGGTGCATCCAGGCCAATTCTGACTGCGGCGGTAAAGCCGCGGTCAGAAAAGGGAAACCAGCGGTTTCCCGCCGGTTTTCCCCTGGCCTGAAGAATCCTCCATGGCGGCGCTGCAGGCAGCGCCGCCATGGGGATTCCGACCCCCATCCCGCCAGCCTGGTTCTGGCGGTTTTGACCGCCAGAACCTGGCTGGCGAGAACGGGTGTCGTGGGGCCCCTGGGGGCCCCTGCAGTGCCCATGCCAATGCCCATGCCAATGCCCATGCCTGGCGGCCGGTGACAGTGGCTGTCACCGGCCGCCAGGGTCTGAATCAGGCCCTTAATAACCTGGGGGACGGTTGCCTATTTAATACGGCAAGGCTGCTCGATGCAGCATGGATTAGGTGGGAGCCCGCCTAAGTCAGGCTGCATTGAACAGCCTTGCCTCATCGGATGCGTACAGCCGCCCCCAGGTACTCACGGTGCTTGTTGTTTTCCTAACACCACCTGTGTGCAGGAGGAAACAATATTTATTTATCTGAGAGTGCAAAAACAACAAAGTGATGGAGGAATGTTTGAATCAATTTCAGCCACTAGTGATTACCTAGGACTGCATTCGAGATCACTTTTTCACACACCACCACTCGAGAAAGAGACCTACCATGTGCAAATCAGTCTTTGCCCTGCTCTAATAGGAACAGTCCAGCTTGAACTGCTGGGCAAGGTCACTTCTAGAAGTGAACACACACAACCCTAGGCTAGTTTTGACGTAGTTACGTTTTGTGAGTGAGATATAGATGTAATCCTGCAGCACAGTGAGCACAGGACCCATGTCTGGGCATACCCGTTAGTGCGTATACTGCAAAAACAACAAGGTAGTGGTGAGAAGAATGATTGAATTGATCTCCGCCTCTGTCAAAACTGTGACCTGCAACTCATCCAAAAAGCAACTCCAGAGACCTGCCATATGCAAATGCCATATGCAAATGTGCCTTGGTCCTACTTCAATAGGCACAAACCAGCCCAAACTGCCAGCAACTTACTATGTTCAGCTTACTGAAGTCTAAATGAGGCTGTATTTATTAAACATTTTCTTAAAGAACTTGACATTGATGAATAACAAAACTGCAGTTGATGAAGGATGATGTGTCACTCATTGAGATAGTGTTAACACCTTAAATCAATATTTTTGCCCCATAATTAAAGGGTGTAGGGCCAGAATGTGGCATCAGGGTGCATACATTTAGTGTGAGGTATACAAACATTTTGTGCTGGGTCAGCATCACAAAAGTGACGCTAACCAGCACACAATGTTTTTTTCCTAATTTACTTTCCAGTGCAAAAATTGTTTTGCGTTTGAAAGTACCCTAAAAGTAACACAAAGCAGTGCAAAGTACTGCTTTGCATTATTAGGACCTAGGGGGCGTTACATAAGTAGTACATGGGCGTTCCCATGCAACCACCCATGCCTTTTGACCCAAATCCCTTTCTACAAACAATAGTAGACGGGTTTTATGCCTAAAGTTAACACAATTTAAAAGCAGATGTTAAAAGGAGAATCTTTTTTATTCCTCCTTTCTTTTCTGACTTTGCTTATGTGCTGTATTGTGCAGCATGCATGCAAAGTAGCCCTAGTTTTAAGAGGGCCTATTGCCATCTAGCGACACATTAAGGTTATTTTTTGGGGCGTTAATGTGGTGTTACAGCCCCAAAAATGCCACGCCATGTTTACAAATCTGCGCAATGCATGCATTGCACCACTATGTAATACCTTGTGCCACATTATGCCTGTGCCAGTCATAATGTATGCAAGCGGGTGTTCCCCTGTTAGGGGTAACGAAAAAAATAATGCAAAGAAATCTAAGAGATTAAAAGGGGGCACACCATTACTTATAATGGGCCCCTGTGTACGGTTCAGGGTTAGCGTCAACATTTCGGTGCTACCCCTGAACAGTACATTAATAGCGTCAAAATTCTGATGCTATTGCCATCTACCCTGTGCCACGGTGTGCTGTATTTTAAATATGGTGCACACATGGTGGTGGTAGGGGGGCACTAAGGGGGGTAAGGAAAGTGGCTCTGCACTGGGTGCAGTGCCACTTTTCTTAAATATGCCCCTTAAAGTGTGTCTACACATAGTATTTTGTACTGGAAGGGTTACCCTTCCAGTACAAAACCTATGCTAGACTCACACACACACCCTAGCTCTGTGGCACAAATGGGTGTGCGTGACGCATGGCAGCTGAAATCTACACCAGCATTAGGGAGAGGAGAGAGCCATATCCCTGTAGATATGATGCTTTCCGGTTCTCTCCTTCTCACACAACACAGCACAGCATTTGTGGCTGCTGTACAGCCTTGTAGTGTCACTAATTTGGCATTTTGTATACTGAAAAGTTCTACAAGCTTCACTTACATACACAGAGATAGCAAGGGAAGGAGCTCGCAAGCCCTGCTGTATTGGTAGAGGGAACAGGTGGCAGCAGTGTACGCTTACACATACACATGCATACACATACACATGTGAGCGCAAGCATGCACACACACACACACACACACACGTACAGGACAGGTAAAAGATGTGCTGTATAAGTGCCAGATTTCCAATCTGTAAAAAATAAGTATCTGCATTCGCTACCCACGTGCTACTTCTAATGTGTATCAATCAAGCTTCCCAATATATTTTCAAAATAGAAACGCCAAAACGATTGCCATTACCTATGCTTGTTTTTACATCGTCAGCATTCTTTCAAATTATGTGTCATATTATGGTACAGATTTCTTTACACAATAAGGTATTTGTGTAGCATAGACCTCCTCACGTAAACAGTGGGGTACATCACTGTGAACTAGGTAAGACTTGACAAGACGTAGGAAGGATGTAGTTCATATCAACAATAGAATGAAGACGGCAGAATAATGGGGCCTGTACACAGTGGTGTTATCTCTCCATAAAGTGTTGTGTTGTGAATAGGCAGATATTTATGACCTGGTGGATGACCGCAGTTTAAACACCACAAGGATCTCTTTTGGTATTTTTAGCAATGTATCAGGAGTACAGATGTGTTGGGCCTTGCAGATTAAGCCAACATTTACATCTGGGGTCCTCGTCCACGAGTATAAAGAGTTTGCGTTTGAGGTAAGCAGGCTGTCCATTGGGAGTGCATTAGTGGAATGTAGCACTATTTGCAACCTAGTCATTCTCTTAGTGAGAGTCAGAGGAGAATAATTAGCATTGGTAATAGCCTGTGTCTTCATCGAGTAGCTCGTGAGCTAATAGTAGCTCTCAAGCTATATCCTCTACCTTGAGCTCTACCTATAAGTAGCTCTCGGGTGTGCAGCCCAGCTAACAAAAACTGAAAATTGTATATTTAAAATAACATGTAAACTTGTATGATGTTGTCAGTATTAAAATTCTAAAAGTATTCGTAGCGCTGTATGATTTTCATTGAACATAAGTAACTTTTACTACAGGAAAGGTTGGAGACCCCTGGCTAAGAGAGTCAGGATATAGCATCCAGTCAGTAAGCATGCATTGGATGAAGGCCTGCTTTAGTGATGATAAGCAGCAATTGCAATGGTTCTCGTTTAATGGCTGCTGCCTCTGTTGTTGTGTGATAGCTCCAGTGTTAGCTCCAAGTATCTAAAACCTTCCTGAAGGAACTCTAAGAATGATGCATCATTGACCTGGGAGATATGAGTCTGCGTTGGCAGATAAAAGTCTAGAAGTAAGCCAAGGGATTTGACTAGAGCTACGAAAGCATATCAGTTTCACAGAGGAGAGGGATTCTCTAAACAGGCCTGAAGATGAATGAGAAGAAGAACCTCCATGTTGATGAGCTTTGGTTTAAATGAAAGGTACATTGTCCCCTTATCTGAGGCTACAGTGTAGGTTTTGACATTCCTGATGCGAGTTGGGTCAGTTACGGTAGATGAGTGATGACCAAGAGTATATTTATGGATGCAGATATTCCATCATGGCACCTTAGTTCTCAGCAGTTCCATGTTAGGTATGTAGCGTGCTCAGACAATGTTGGAAGCCAGTCCACTACCGTGTGTTACATTTTATGCACACGCCCAATCTGCTCGCAAGGCTTGAACATGATCTGCCCCGTCCGACATCTCAGTTGACTGGGATAGACTAGAGCTGCCTAGTTGGCCTTGTTGTACTACATGCCTTATCATTTGGTATATTTGCACTTGTCACAATTAAAGGATAATGTTTTTGATATTGTGCATAGTATTGGTTTGAAGTGTGCCATTCTCCCTAAAGGAGAGAGATGTGAAGATACATGTTCATAAGAAACAGTAGGACCATGAGTTGGGGGAAGGTGGACAAATGCTCATAAGCTCACAGGGCCTCAGGATCATGAACAGCTGGGTTTGGTCTGCCATCATGGGTCAAACAAGATTGCTGGCTTCTCGCAAATAAACTTCTTTGAGGAGCCACACACCTCCTGGAATATTTCACGATTCCTGTAGGCACCACAGGCATCAACAGTAGACCGGTTGCTCACTGGAACTCTGAAAAGAACAATATGATAAGACTGAGCCAAAAGCAAACAGTAGATGATTCAGTAACACAAGAAAATATAACAATACTTCATTTCTTTTAGGATTGTTCTCAATGCTACCTAGTCTTCCAGAGGCACAGCATTCAATGTCATCTTGGGACAAAGGAGCAGCGGTAAGGACTAAATCAAATTAGGTCTGACTATTACTTACTTCTCTCCTAGGGAAGAGCATCTTTTTGATGCATTCCCAAGTTTACCAGGTTTGGTAAATCTGGGAATATGTCAAAATCCATGGGGGTAGTTTGGGAACTCCCATAAAGCACCAATGGAAATGCATCCCTTGCACAGAGTAATGCAAGACAGCTGTTTGAGCTGTGTTGCATTATTCAAGTTTTTTAAGCCAAAGTTCCTTTGCATGGCTTCAAAAATCTGACTTAGAGGTCTGCGTCACACATGTACCACGTTGCATGTTGCAAGCATGACACAAAGCTCTCTTAAATATGCCCCTTTAACCTACCTTCAACAGACGGCAGTGAGCACAATCTTGATGCAAGAAGTGACTGACCTCCAGCAATTCCATGAAGGATAAAAATCCTTGAGTCACCATTGGTACTTTAGCATGAGGAACACACCAGCATTCTCAGAAATATGCATGAGGTGTAACATGAAACAAAAAACATAATTCAACGGAGTCAAAGAAAGAAATAACATAAATGTCAAAAGCAATGCAACATATACTAATTTAATGATGAAAATACAGAAAAATAAACAACATTGACTCAAGAGTTCAGGAAAAGTTAAATACTGAATAACTGTCCAAAAGAAAAGCTACACATGAAGAGCTTACTGTATGACAGTGAGAAGTAGACAAAGTCCTGATGTACAAGACTTATAGAGCTCTAGTTAAGAAGGGGCAAACCCTCAATAGTCCGTGCGATATATGTGGGTCCTTTTCAGATCAAGTATTTTATCTTCCTGCTTAGAACATTTTTGATTCCAACCTGCCAAATTAGGGTTACATTAGAATTATGTTTCTGGTGATGCTAAACCAAAATAGATACCCATGTTTTCATGGCTCAAGAAAAGACTTTGAAAGCACATTTTCAATCCCCATCAGACAATTTGCTTATTCAAAGAGATTGCAGATTTCCTGGGTAGATGCTAAAAGTACCTTGAGGTTTTTAAATTTATGAGCAGACTTCTTTTCAGCAACAGGAGGGTTTTCACACAATAATTGCAGCCTGTTGACAAATATTGGAAAAGTATCTAGAGGCATCTTTATAAAGCTTCTTTTTCATTGATTCCTTCATGGTGAGTTCCAAACACCCCCTTTCACATATGGATTTATTTAGTGGGACTGTCCAGGGACTTATCAGGTCTCAACATCACCCCAGTAGTCCAGTAGTTAACCCCGACTCCTAAAGGGAAATATTGTTCCTTTCTTTCAGAATCTCTCTTCTCTTTGAGCAAAAGTGATTGATCTACCTGATCAGTAACCACCACTTTCCTCACTATTGTTAGAAATAAGATGCACAAGAAGCCGATAGTCCAGCAAAATGTGCAGTGAGCATACAGACCCATGGCTTTTTTTGTGGCTTTTCCCAGGGATTCTCCGGCCCAGCATCTCCTTCTATTGTGCAGGCATCACTTGTTAATTGAGGTTCATGAAGTACAGGATCGTTTCACAACTTCACTTGCTTGATACCACAGGACCACATTTAATTCTAAACGATGGAATACAAATTACGAGAACCCGAAGGAATATCTTGTTAACTAACTGTAGGGCACCCCTAGGCTAAATGAGAGATATTTGGCACTGAAGAAAAATATTCTTAGACACACACAAAGAACCACAGAATAGTAGTTGACAAACATCTCTATGAAAGTCATCATGAACACAGTCTCTGCCTCCTGTTTCCACACACTCAAGAAGAAGTGGCTTCAAGTGAACATCTGCAAAAGTGTCACCCAGGCACTCAACATCAGCAAGATGAGCTATGGCAACACGCTCTACATAAGAATAACCCAGACATCACTCCACATCTCACAGACGTCCACTGGCTTCCCATCCACAAATGTGTTCTCTTTAATCTCCTCATTCACACATACAAAGCCTTGTTCCCACCTACCTCAACAATCTCATTATCTTCCATATATCTACCCAACAAGTCCACTCAGCCCGACTCCCACTTGCACACATCCCCGTGTATCCAGAACCAGATCTGCCGGACGGCCTACCCCTACATCACTCCCAAAGCCTGGAAGGGCCTACGTGTCCACATCAGAGCCACTTTCTTCAGTTTGCAAGAAACTGAAGACATGGATCGTCACATAGTCTTGGTATTGGCGCAGTCCATGTCACTTCTAGTCTGCAACTATCCAACCTGTTCATCATACAATACATTTACAACATATCCAGTGAATTGACAAAAGTATTTAGGGCCAGTTTCACAAGGATATACCATCGGGTTAGTGATACTTTATTAATGCTTAACCTTTTTGGGGATTAATAAACCAATACGAATTGGTATTTGCATGGTTTGTATGGAAAAGTAAAGCCAAGCAGCGCGAAACGCTGCTTTGATTTACTTTGTGTCAAGGGTTTGTTACATGGGTGGTACATGGGTGTTCCCGTGCTACTACCCATGCTTTTTGACACTAAAACCTATTTACTAACATAAGTAGACAGGGTTTAGCATAACAAATTAACCTTTTGAAAACAGGTGTTCAAGAGAGAAATTTTTTCATTTCTCTGTGCTTGTCCGACTTTGCACAAATGGTGTGTGCATGGTGCTCAGCAGCTAACATCAACACCAGCACTAGGGAGGGGGGAGGAGACAGACACATGTCTGTGAATATGGTGCTCTCCTGCTCTCTCCCTGTCACTGCATTGTCCGACAGCTTTGAGAATCTAGGCCTAGAGTTTAAGAGCCATATCATGGTTTGCCCTGGTTTGCGCCCATAGGCTTGGAATGATGGACTTTACGAGGCTCCTTGAGAGAAGAGTTCACTTAATTCTAAGTTGTTGATATGCTTGTTTGGATTTGATTATACATTGCACTAGTAACGTGCATATTGGTAGCACTAAATAACATTTCCAGGTGTATGAAGTAATCAGAATGACAAGAAATTAATTGGTTGAGGGAGCCAAGTACAGCAGTATACGGTTTTACACTAGCAACTTGAATCACTCTCCAATCAATGTCAGCAGGAACAAATATTTTCTAACACCTTTCAAATCAGAAGAGGTGCTTGAATTCCAGCTTCATTGTTTGATCAAAATTGGCAATGCCCCATAATCATTTTATCTCTCTGACTTTCAATTTTCATATCAGATAAAACTTGTGAACTGGAGGCAAATCAGTATCAGCATGTGCTATCCAAAAACATAATTAATTAGATGCAATCCCCCCACTGATTGTGCCTCTCACGGGTTACATATCACCAATTTCCTAACCAAGAACACACTACTCAAATCCTGGGTTCTCTAAGCTTACAAAATGTTCCACTTACGTGTTTCCTATGACCCATGTATGAGTACTGTGCCTTTCGAACATACCTGTACCCATGTATAATGGTGCCATTTAGATGAATCCAAGCCCTATGTTTCTGTTTATAGCTCATACCGGTCCACAGGTAGGCAGAGTTGTCTCTCTGGCTGTCAATTAGATCCTGTAAAAAAAGTTGAATACTTTATTCTATATGTATCATACACACATATATATTTTTAAGTTAATCTATTTTACCTATAAATGTATACGTTCACAATACTGTGGCAGTCAATATTCTGTACCTGGCATTTTTTGTAGAATAATATTTGTGCTGTCAGTTCTGTAACACATAACTGTAATACAATTATTGCTGGTTTTAAGAGACAGGATATCACCAACCTCTGCCACCTGGGCATGCAGGGGTATCAAGGAAAAAATTAAATGATACTCATGTAGTCCTTTTTTACATATTCTTACGTGTATTTGTGAATTAGCCCCTAAACATTCAAAATCATTATAAAAAGTGGAACTTTCTTATACTACTTGTACTAGAGAGTAGGACTTATCTGCAAGGCTTCACTAAGGCATGCAAGAGTACCTAGAACAGTACTTCTGTAGCATTACTCATAACTGCTTCTGCTAATAGGTCCTTTAAAGTTATCCTAAAAAACGTCACCTCATCCTGATGTATTTGACCTTTAATCAGTCCTTTAGTTGTGACTGTTTAGACGTCACACTGAATTACCCCTAAACTTCAGTGTCTCCAGTTTAGATCCTTCAAATGCATATGCACACTGTATTATTCTGCACAACTTACTCACTACAATCATATTCTTTCACAACTGTAGTTATGTGTTGAGTTTGCCTTGACATTCAAGCGAGACAGGGGGCCTGATTTACATTTTAGCAGAGGTGTTACTCCGTCACAACTGTGAATGTGTACCAGTTGTGACAACAGATGGATAGCGGGTCTGCTGGAATATAAATTTCATAGGATATAATTACATTTATATTTTGGCGGACTGGCTATCCATCACTGTTGTGACAGAGTAACCTGTCCATCGAACTCTAAATTGGGCCCTATGTAGCCTATCCAACAACTATTGTTCACAAAGGTAATAAGGATGCATCGGACATGTGGGATGGCTATGAAGTACAGAGAGCCACTTCCCAGAACCTCCAGGACATGAGAAGGGAGGAACAGCAGGAGGAATGTGCCCGGCCTCACTAAGTGCAGGGCCCCGCCTTGCAGCAAACAACAGTTCAGCAACAAAAAAAGTTGAAGTTAAAGTGAAAAAGAGAAGATGACAAGATGGCCTGACATCTTTTTTGAGTTTTATCTGGAAATTGGTTAGGAGGAGGAAATGTATTTGACTAGTTCCAGACAAGTCAGGCTGAGAGCTCTTCCAGGTCAGGTTTTGAGTCCTTCTAGGTTGCTAGCCCTTCCAAGTATGGTTGAGAGTCCTTCTTGGTCAGGCAGACAGCCGTTCCAGGTCAGGTTTTGAGTCCTTCTAGGTTGCTAGCCGTTTCCAAGTATGGTTGAGAGTCCTTCTTGGTCAGGCTGGCAGCCCTTCCAGGTCAGGTTGAGAGCCCTTCCAAGTATGGTTGAGAACCCTTCCGGGTCAAGCTCAGAGCCATTCCAGGTCAGGTTGCTAGCCCTTCCAAGTCAGGTTGAGAGCCTTTCCAAGTATGGTTGAGAGCCCTTCCAGGTCAGGCTGGGAGCCATTTCAGGTCAGGTTTTAAGTCCATTCAGGTCAGTGTGAGAGTTCTTCCAGGTCCGGTTGAAAGCACTTCTGGGTCAGCTTGATAGCCTTTCTGTTGTATATTATTACATCATAACTGCCAACTTTCTCCTCTCATCCTCTGACATGGATGCACATGCGCTTGAGGCAGCGGTGGGCAAGAGTACCATTTTTTTATCCAGTGGACCCCAGAGTGAGTGCAAAATAAGTAAAAAGTGGCAGGCTCATAGATAAGGGAAGGACTACAACAAAGTCCATTTTATTAATTCAAAATGTAAACTAATGCCTTGATTCCAGGATTTTGATATATTTTAATTTTAAAAAACTGTGTCCATATTGCATATTACTGGGAAAGCTATATATGGGTCCCAACTTTGGACTGTGTATGTGTGCCAGTTGTGGTGACAGATGTATAATTGGGTGGCAGAAATAAAAAGCAGGGATGCCACATGTCTTCAGTGTGATACAAAGTGCTGCCACTTGAGTTCATTCTCGGAGATCCCTTGAAAAATCAGGAACACGACAGGAGTTCAAAGGAGTGACAAGCAAAAACTGTGATGGGCACGAAGCTGTTGTGAACTATGGAATCATTTGTCCACTGGAAGGAGCTGTAAAAATGTCAACAGTCAGCAGTAATCACAGCAAGAAACAATGGTTCATAGAGAGAGAAGCAATACATTACAACAATGAAAGATAACATATTATTATCATGGAATTAAGCACAGCTAAACACTGACAGAAGCCATCACTGTTTTTAAATATTCATATCCAGAATATTCCACTATATTTTTGCTGTACACATATTTCCAGTCATCGGTGCTCAAGTGACTCCACGGTGAAACAAATACAGAAACAAAATAACAGGTGTGTATAATACAGAGAAGATACAATGGAACAGCAGTAACCTTCAGTTGCCGGTAATTTATTGAACGCCCCCAAAGCGGCAGTCTGACTGCAATATTATGACCACGGCGAAAGTGCCATAGTCGGAACGCCGGCACACCACGTTTTGGCTGCCAGATGGCCTGGCGGAGCCAGTGGTCCCAATCCGCCAGGACAGCACTGCAAGCAGCACTGTCCTGGGGATTATGACCCCTCTTTCTGCCAAAGAAATGCTGGTGGAGACGAGATGCCGGGCCCCAGGGTGCCCCTGCACTGCCCATGCACTTTGCATGGACACTATGGGGGTTACTCCTAGCCAACCCTGTCGTGCAAATCACTGTCTGCTTTGCAGGCATTGATTTGCGTGATGGGTGCAGGTGCACCTGATGCACAGCAGCATTTCCACCAGCCATTTGTCTAAAGTAGTAAAAGCAATCAGGCTTGTGGAGACGTTTCTCCACCACCCTGCCTTTACTCCAACCACCACATCTAGAGTCGATGGCAGAATTCTGGATGCTTCTCAGAAGAAGCACTTTTTTTTCTAGCACGATATATAGGATAATTTAGGATCTAATTGCTATGGCTCCACAATGGGGAAATCCACGTATGCCGCATAGCATGCACAACAACTGTTGGACCAGACCCTCTCTGCAAAATCACCCCAAGCATTTTGCCTTCACCCCTCCTGTTATGCTGAATTCATTTTTGTTGGATCTACGACTCCAGGCACTTTACCACTGCTAACCAGTGCTAAAGTGCATGTGCCTATCTGCTTATCTACAATTTACAATTAAGTCTCTAGTAATGTGCATTACATGTGCCTAGGGCCTGTATATTAAATGCTACTAGTGGGACTGTAGCACGGATTGTGCCAACCACTTAAGCAACCTTTTAAAAAATGCCTCATGTCTGCCATTGCAGGCTGTCGGCAGTTTTAAGCTGCCATTTTAACCTGGCTAAATAAACCTTTTCCCAGGCCTAAGCCTCCCTTTTTGATACATATGAGTCACTCCTTGAAAGCATTAGAGAGGACTCCTCCAGGCCTAACTGTGGGTTTCCAAAGAACTGATGCAAAACAATGCAGCATGATGCAGGACCTCACAGTGCAGCTCATGCAGCTCCTCACTGGAACCGATGCATGTGATGCAACTCAGCGCTCGACCTCACACCACAGCCCTCACAGCTCCTCATTACAACTGACACAGCACAATGCAGTGTGATGCAGGACCTCGCATCGCAGCCCTTGCAGCTCCTCATCAAAACCGACACAGCATGACACAACTCGACGCAGATCCTTGCATTGCAACCTTTGAAGCTCCTCACCTGGTCCATGTATGTGGCCCGCACTACACCGCGGCCAGCCGAACTTGTTACTTTGTCCCGGTCCTGTGCAACCAGACAACCACAGTAGGAGCTGTTCATTTCTGGTTGCTACTTTGACCTAAGACTGAAATTTCATACCTCCATTTCTAGTGATTGGATTTTTGTTGTTTTGGTGTCAAATCATTTATTAAATTTGACTCTATTTTTCTAAATTGGTGCGGGATTTTTCTTCTTTTGTGTTTTCACTTTATTATTAATTGTGTGCTGCATAAATACTTTACACATTGGCTATAATTTAAACCACAATGTTTTTATTCCTGGCTACTATAGGATTAAGCATTAGTTAATTTAGTGACTTTTGTGGTGCGCTCTGATGAGGATTGTGGCTGTTGCTAGAGAAGGGCCAAGAGCCCTCTAAACCAACAACCTAATTTCTCCCAAACATCCCAGAATACATTCTTTTGTATGATGATCCAATACACTGTGCAGACACACATGGGTGTCACACCCAGCGGACAGCCTGTAAAAGAATGAAAAAAATATATGATGGAAGATAATGACAGAGAGGAATAGACAGACAGGTAGACAAAAAGAGGGAAAGTGAGAAAGAGAGGCAGAGACAAAGATACAGAGAAGAAGGTGGAGAAGACAGAGAAACAAGGGCAGAGAGAAACAGAGAGTGTGTGTATGTTTGTTTGTGTGTGTGTGTGTGTGTGTGTGTGTGTGTGTGTGTGTGTGAGAGAGAGAGAGAATATCTTGGTTATCTTTCCTATTCTCCCTCCTCATACCAAAGTATATGTTTTAAGATTTTTTCAGTACCCACAAGTTCAAAAAGTGTTTTTTACCACAGAGCACCCATTTTACATACATTTTTCTAGATAAGGCATGTCTAATACACATTTAAAGGAATGTTCCCATGTACCGCTTATTTTTGGTGCACCACAAGATTACGGAATCAGCCAAGGGAATGCTGCACAGAAACATCATGCACATTTTACCCAAATTAAAATCCTAAAATGAAATACTTGTTTTCTAAGTACCTACTGGAAATTCACAACATACAGTTGGAAAAATAAACACAACTATTCCTGCTGAGAGTGCAATTCAAGATCAACTCAACATACAAAGTGGTACAATGTATATTTTACAAACACATTATATAAGCATGAGGGCAGGGGCATGTCCTTATCCTGCTCCCATCCCTCCCAGTCCCCACATAGCTCACCATGTCAGCCTCATCTTGGATGAGATGGAGGTTAGATTTTTCTCTGACGCAGAACTGTTGGCTGGAGTTCCATGACCTCTGCTCTTCTGAAAAGTAGAGACACCTCCCTCTGAGGAGCAGCCATCCATTGGGGCATAGTGTACATCCAGAATCTAAGGGGAAGAGGAGTTGGAAGTGGGAGGGTGAAGAGGATGCATTCATTCACTATATAGCCAGAGTCATTATTAACACAACATTTCACATATACACCTACACATCCAATTAGTAACTTAAAAATATAACAGATCTACTTATATCACCATTAAGGCAATACTTTTCTTACTTTTCAATGATTATCAGGAGAGATGTGGGAATGCTGGTGGAAGGAACTGAACTTTCACTAACAAAAATGTTAGTAAAATGTGTGATTTTAGCCAAAGTTTGAGGTTTGCTGGCAGGACCGGCATTCGGGGCGCAGAAGGGGCAGTTGGAAGGCAGGGAGTAAATGATAAATGTTGTAAAAAAAATACACTTACCTCCATCACCGCACTGCACCACTCCATCTACTTCTTCTCTGCTGGCTGCAGGCACAGGCTCCCAGCTCAAAGCAACATCAGGATTGGCTGGGAGTGCCCCGCCAGGGTGCTCCCAGGCAGACTGGGAGCCTGCGTAGGCTGAAGAGAGCCTTCTGCGCCTGTGTGTTTGGCCGGCTCTAGACGGCAAACCAAACATACATGTGCAGTGAGGAGAGTGCTATACACTCCGCCTCACTGCTCATCACCCCAGTGGCCCCACCCCTTTAAAAGATAACAATAATAACGTTTATTATTGTTTTCTTTTAAATGTTTTGCAGCTCACGCTCCTCCGCCCTAATGGAGGAGCCGCCCCTGTTTGCTGGGAAATCTGGTACAAAACGGTAATGGGCTCCACACAAGTGACACCACACTGGACTCCCCTGGGTGTCTAGTTTTAATACATTAAGTAGATTTGCCCATTGTTTTGCCGGCACTAAGCCCAGCCACTCATGTGGGGTACTGCTTTTATTGGGGCAAAGTGTGGGATTACAGAACAGTAGAACATTAGTTATTAGCAATTTATATTTTTCTCCATTTTTGACCTCGAAATGTCAGCCAGTGTGCAAGAAAGAACACATTTTGCAAAGTACTGTGGTTCCTCCTGGGTGGTATTGCGGTACTCTGTACATTTTTGTAAAAAAATATATAGAACTTTATAATAATTTCCTAACCTATGGGAAAATATAAAACATAATACTTACCTAAATCTAAGCCTGTTACCTAAAACACAGCCAAAGAGTACTTATACCAACAGGGTGCCTTTAACTTTTGTAAAGGCAGTTATTAGCCAATCAAATAATCCCTTACCATTGCTATGTACTGAGGTATATCACAAAATACTGTGAAATTACCATAGCCACAAATATCACTAACTTAAAACTCCTTCTACCTTTAAAAATACTTATCTTGCTTACCTGTACTGCTAAAAAGGATAATCTACACACCATAATCAATATTCAAATGAAATGTCATTAAAATTGATTCACTCATTCATTTATTGATCAGCTTTATTTGGTTTATTAGATTAACCATAAAAACATACATAAATATAAATAATCTATAAAACGTTACAATTGAACAACATAAAACAACCCCATCCACATTTAAAACACTTAAACCAACACAGCAATAGAGTACATCTCCCATCGCCTATGGTGAGTCACATTCACACTCCATGCTGTTTCTTAACCTCACCACCCCCTTTAAAATACTAAGAACATACAGGACCACATCCCCTTCAACATCTGTAGAAACATAAGAGCTGGTCTAAATTGTGCAAAATAAGCCTTTTCAAAATAGGCACAAGTTAAACTTTATGGGGCAACTTATAAATTGGACAACACATCACAAAGTGCAAAGTGTCCTGTGGGGAAATATGGTCACATCCACAGGGTGCTAGTTTCTGCCCTCTATTGGAACTCCGAGGGAATGCCAGCAACAGATTAACTATATCCATCCAGAATCTAGAAAGAAGGAAACAGTCCTGTCTACTCTTTAACCACTGCAAGTAAGGGGTGGTCTTAAGCAAGATGCGTTGCATACTCTTTCGTAAGTGCCAAATCTTCTCTTGCCACATACCTATTCCTAAAAAACATTCCTTACCTCATATTAAATCAGGTTTACTGATTCCCTCAGGGTACCTAAAAAGATGACTTCTCTCCAGGTGATGTAAAGCATCTTTAAAAACTTTAAACCAGATAATACAAAGGACATGATCCAAGGACAGACCGTCCATGAGGATGGCCTTGGTTAATTTAAGGTCCTGCCTGAGCCAAACTTTCAGCCAAAAAGCAAGGGGGCAAAAAGCGACCAGATCAAACAACAATTCCACACCTAATCCCTCATGGACCGACATAGCCAGAATACATTGAGGAAGACAGAGGAGTCTGCGCAGGAGTCTGTTTTCCCCTGCTTGTAGTTTAGTTGATGTATCTCCAGACCTCACTACCATACGTGGCCTGTGATACACATTTAGCCCAATAAATCTGCAACAGGGCCCTCATTGGCCTATTTCTCAGCCTTGTAGAAAAGCTAAAGATAACCGCATTGGCTCACACAAGGTTCTCATACTTATTAGACAAAAGGGGGCACCAACTCAATGCTGAATCAAAAAAGAAGGTCCAGATAAGAAAATTCCCTAGTCTTAGATGCAGTACATGCCCCTAATGTAAAATCACGCTGTTTTAGTGACGCCCGGTCCAATTATCATCACAAATGATTTCTTATCATTTATGGACAGATCCAGTGCCTCCATAAAAGGAGAAAAAGAGTTCAACAGAGACTGCAGGCCTCTGACGGTCTTAGCCAGGAGTACTGCGTCATCTGCATATCAAAACACTGGTAGCATCCACACATACAAATACAGCCCTGACACACCCCTCTCTTGATATAAAAATAATGGTTACACTTCTGGTCTTTAGAATAGCGTACTGAATCCATTGTATCCCTATGGAAATCATTTAGGAATAAAACAATGGGGCAGATGTAAGAGTCCCTGACGTATCCTTGTCCAATATTAGTGTCATTTTTGTTTACGCTAATGTGGCCCAACAAGACCAAAATCGCTGCACCAAATTTACAAAGTGTAAAAATCCATGCATGGCGCCACTTTGTAACCCTTTGTGCTACATTATGCCTGCGCCATGTAATGTATGCAAAGGGGGGTTCGCCTATTACGGATGGTGAAAAAATGGCGCAAAGGAATCTAAAAGATTTCTTTGCGTCATTTTTTCAAGCACTTTAAACACCTGCTTATAGGAGGCGTTAAAAAGTGGCACACCATTGTTTACCAATGGGATTTGCAGGATTAGCGTCAACATTTTTTACCTTAATCTTGCAAAGCTCCGAACCAGCATCAGTTGTATTTTGTAAGTTTGTGCCGCTTTTGCGTCAAAAAATTACACAAATGCAGCGCTAAAAAAAGTATAAATATGGGCCACAATTTTATTTTTTATGTTTGTGCCATTTTTGCATCAAAAAGCGGCGCTAAAAAAGTATAAATACGGGCCATCCTGTTTAGTCCTTTCTCTGGGCTGACGGATGATTGGTGTGGATCTTTGTCACATATGGATTCACAGTGGAACCATGATACTTTTATATATTTGGGGAAAACGTGTATCCTTCAGAAACGGATTTGGTGGAGGACAGTAGTTTCCAAACTGTGCCTCACCTAAACCAGCCAGGGACCCTGCGGTCACTACAGCACTATCAATGCTGAACACCTTATATTTCAGCAGTGAAGATTAGCAGATGGTTTCAACAAACTGCAGTTCTTATATTACCCACTAGATGCCAGTGTGAGCACACATCTCGATACATGGGAGCGGCGGAAACATCAGGACACAAAAGACAAACTACATTCTTCAGTAAGTTTTCATCCAGGCGCTCTGAACAGCTGGACAGGTTTGCAACAGCAGCTCACAGTACTGTGAGCCATGTTTGATCAAACATGAGCTAAACTAATGCTCAGCCTCAGCGGCTGAGGCAGAGGAACTGCTGGAGGCTGCAATGTTGTGATGCGCGCTGACAATAGCTAGGCTCAGGCTGGATGTGAGGCAGGCACGCTGGCACATCGGGTGGGCAGCTCCCGCTGCCAGTGAAAGACTGGTGTCACTTTTCCAAATACCAAATAAGGCACATTGAACAATGTGTCATTTTTTTACAGTGAAACCTTTTAAAATGAGAACTAACATTTCTGTTCTGCAGTAAATCCACACACAAAACAAGCTGATTGTTTTCATGACGGCACAAACCACCCCCCAGTGCAGACTACATTCAAGCCCAGCAAGCACACCGCAGCGTAGAGGCATATCCCCGGCCAGGGTGGTCTCTCCTGCATTTGTGACAATGGCTGACATAAAGACGTTTGCGCTCTTTTGGACAATGTGCAGGTGCCCAGGCTCCCCCCCCCCCCCCCCCCCCCCCCCCAGACTGGTCCTCCAACCAGTCGAGGCCCTTTCGGACCCAGCTCTCAGCTGTGCCAGCAAGCGCTGTCCCTCACCATGCACCTCTCTCCCCTCCTCCTCTCCACGTCAGCTCCTCCTCTTTTTCCCATCCTGGTTTTCATCGCATTTTGCCTTTTTGAGTTGCCTTCCTTGTTCTTTTCTCATTCGTACCCTTTTTGTCCTTCTGCAGTGTGTTTTTTGCTCTTTTCTCTCTTGTACCCTTTTTTGCATTTCTCCATTGCCTCCAGTGTTCTTTTCTCACTCGCATCTTCTTCTCAACACTCTCACCGCTTCTTCTGCCCCTCCCTTCATTCCCATTTGCCACACCCACTGTCGTTTACCCACTTGCCTCCTAGTGCCTCCACCCTCTACTTAACTCCTCTCCTGTGTGTCTTACCTCCTCTTTTTCCCGCCTTCTGTAGCCACACCCACTGTCACCTACACCCCTCCCAACTCCCAGGAACTACTTAATGGTTGCCATGCAGAAGGTGCGCCAAAGGCAAGTCCGTCTATACCCGCCACACTGGACTACTCCCAGCACCGTGAACCCTAATCCTTCCACCCACCACTGCTACACTGTCACCAATCTCTGCACCTTTAACACCAGACACCACTATAAACACGGCAGCCACACTCCACGGTAGTACCATTTACCTGCACCCACTGCCATTTCACTTGCTGCAGCACACACAAACCCGGAATACCGCCCAGCCCCTCCCAGACCATACCGCTGATCACACCAGTATAGGAAAAACAGCTTGCATTTGCACTTCTCAACACATGCTTACTAGGCAAACAGGCCACTGAGATTTGCGACATCATCACCACCCTCACAATCAAAGTCCTCTTTCTCTTCCTTGCCCAATATCGCTACTGGGGTACCCGAAGGATGCAAGATCACCTGCCGCATCAGCAAGCCAGGCGGGGGGATTGCCATCATACAAAAGGAATCCAGACAATGCACCACCACAGCGGAAGACATTGCCCCAGCCATAGACCACCTCAATTTCCGACTCCAAACAGACGGCAAAACCACAATCAGGGGCACCCTCACCTACTGGCCCACATGGCCATGACCATGCTTCTGCTAATTCATTGCCGACTTCATCAACCCACTCACCATAGACTCCAATAACTGCATATTTCTCAGCAAACACAACTTACATCTTGATGATCACAGCAACACCACCAACCTCCTCAACAGCATGAACAACATCGTCCTCACCCAACTTGTCCATGACCCCACACACACCGCAGGCCACGCGCTAGACCCCATCTTCACCTCCATTTTTGGCATTAAGTATAACCATGCCTTTGAACTCACTTGGACTGACCACTCAACGTCAACGGACCACAGGACCAGGTTCCTTAGTCTGTCCATTACGACCCATTAATGACCTTATCACCACCCTCCCAATCTCCTCCAACAACCTGGAAAAGACCGTCATAAACTTCAACACGTGGATCATTACCTGCATCTAAAGTGTCGCTCCTATCAGGAGCAACAATACACACAGAAGGTCCACCAAGCAGGCAGGCTGGTACACCAAAAACCTCACAACCACTAAATGCAACTGTAAAAAACTGTAAAGAAGATGGCACACGAGCAAGGACACCACTGACAAGATCTCCTTCAAGTCTAGCCCTCAATCTCTACCTTCAACAATTGAGAGAATCGAAGAAAAAAGGCCTACCTTTACATATCAAATCAATCTCCAACAATAGCAAAGAACTTTTCAAGATCATCAAGGAATTCTCCACCCCCTCAGCTGCAACAAACAAAATTACACACTCACATGAACTCTGCGACAACATCACAAACTTCTTCCAAAACAAGATGGCCAAAATCTACAGGAATCTCAGACCCCAGCACAAGGCCACGGCTCTTCAACCAATACAACGGCCCTGCTACCACCACAGACAACCAACTGAACTAATGGAATCAGCTAGCCCCCAGGAACCACCTCCATCATGATCTCGGTCAACTCAGGGGCCCCCACTGACCCATGTCACATCATATCTTCAACCTAGGCAGAGCCAGGATCAGCCATGAACTCACTTCCCTGTTCAATACGTTGATAGCCATGGGCACCTTCCCAAACTCAACAACTGACCAATCTCTCTGCTCCTGTTCCCGGCCAAAGTATTGGAAAAAGCTATCAACCAGCAACTCTCCTCACATCTAGACCAAAACCACCTACTTGATACCTCCTAAACTGGAATCCACAGCAACAACAGCACCAAGACGGCCATCTTCATGGTCATCCACAACATCTGAGCCCTACACGACCAAGGAGAGACTGTGGAACTGATCCTTCTAGACCTCTCAGCAGCATTCAACTTGGTCTACCACCACATTCTTATCGCTAGGCTGCACAACATCAGCATCCAAAGAGTGACTCTTAAGCCCACCTACCAACATTCACCTCTGAACAGAAAGAAATCATCTGTGGATTACCACAAGGAACTTCGCTCAGCCTCATCTCTTCAACACGTAAATGTCACCACTGGCTAGCATCGTCAAAACTCACGGACTCAACAACATATTCTCTGCCGATGTCACACAGCTCATCCTCTCCCTCTCCAAAAACACCACCAACACCAAGACCAACTTTCACAACTGCATGAAAAACATTACCAACTGGATGAAGGACAAATGTCTGACGTTCAACACAGGCAAGACAGAGGTTCTTATCTTCATCAACAAAATCTCCCTGTGGGATGCCTCCTGGTCGCCCATGGAATTCGGACCTAGTCCAACCTAACTGACCACGTTAGAAACCCAAGCATCATCCTGGACAACAAGTTAACCATGATGCCCAGATCAACTCTGCCTCCTCCTCCTGCTTCTTTATCCCATGTATGCTACATAAGATCGTCAAATAGCTACCCCAGAGCTCAACACGCACCATCACCCAGGCCTTCATCTCCAGTTGTTTGGACTACAGGTGCCCTCTATGCAGGGTTCGCAGCCAACCTCCCCCGAACAATACATACTATACAGAATACCGCAGTCAGACTTGTCCTTGACCACGCAAAGCGAACACATATCACTCCCTACCTCAGGGAACTCCACTGGCTCCCTGTTCAGAAGAGATGTCATTTCAAGCTCCTGACCCATGCATTCAAGGCCATACACAACTGCGGACCTGCCTACAGCAACCACCACCTGAACTTTTACCAGCCCACCAGACACCTCCGTCCTGTCTAACTCCAACTAAACCATACCCCCCTCATTCAACAAAGCTGGAGTGGAGGGCACTGCACCTGGCAGCAAATACATGGAATGAACTAATCCTATATCTTCGGACCTCCCCATCTCTTCCGAAGTTCCATAAGGCATTGACGACCTGGCTCTTCCACTGATCACCTGGACCATAGTAGTACCTGGATACCCTCACAGGTGACAAGCTGCGCTCTACAAATCAACTGATTGATTGTTACAAACACCATTTATATGCAAAATAATGTAATAACAAGCCTTCTTATGGGTCTAATGCGGTATGGGGAGCACACGTAGGAGTTCCACCTAAAGTCTATTAATATGTGTGAGACATGGGAGTCTTAGGTGCTCCTTATAATTTCTGCTCAAGCCCCATCATTTTGGTAACACCACCCTCCCTTGTGGCACGTTATGTTGCAACCCTCACTCTGTTCCATTGGCCATCGTGTGAGTAGGCATTACCTGCATTCTCTTTTGCAGTCTCAATGCAGAGATGGTTCCTTAATCTCATCAGCCTGCAAGACTCTGTTTCAATGCTGTCCTCCTGTGGGATTTGATAATGCATACTGTGTGTCATTATTGTCCTGGGACTCGTGCATTTGGTTCCCCAAACATCTCTGAAAACTGCAAAGGTAAATAGGAGTGTTACAGAGTACAATACCATTCTATTGTTACTACTATTAATAATATCAACAACAAAAGATGATGGGAGTTCAGGCTGGACCGCTTCCAACGGGGAGCAGGGTCAACACTGGTTTGTATGTGGCTGGGTCCAAACTGAAATGCCACGGCGAGCCAAAAAAAACTATTAATGTGGGCCCAGGTCTGTGACTGGGGTTGAATGTTTGACATTGTTCAAAATTCCGTCCATCATCTGTTCTTTTTACAAGTAATAATAGTCATACTAGTATTGATAATGCTAGTGTTTTTTCAATGTAATTGTGTATAGTGCTTTATACCACACTTGTGCTATTGAAAGCGCTGTAAATAAAAATTTGAGTGAGAAGTTACAAATTGGTGTTATGATTATGGTGATGATTATTGTCATTAGTGCTAGTATTATTAGTAGTAGCAGCAGCATTAGCAGTAGTAGGAGTAGCAGTAATAGTATTAAGACTATTAGTACTAGTAATAATAATAGTGGTAATATTTTATATAGTGCTTTATGCCATACTTCTGGTGTTACAAGCAACGTAAATAATCATTTTGTGACAAGTTACAACTTGGTGATTATTATTGTAGCGTTAATGCTTTTTATTGGTGGTAGAAGTAATAGCCTTAGTAATAATATTGATAACTTTAACAAAGACAATATGTTTATTTTTATATAGCACCTTCATACCCAACCGCAACCACACGAGGTGCAATAAATAAAAATATGATGATTGATCAATCTAAATCTATGGCTCCTTATTGACCCACTATGGATAGTTATTTTTAAAGAGGAGAAAGGCAGGGAGAATCTAGAAAAGTGTATATATACATTTAATGGAAATCATAAGGTACCTAATGGAGTATACATCAGAATATTATCAGGAGGAATGGGCCTCTGTAGTTTAAGTAGAGAATACACAAAACACTCCTAATATTTAATACATTATTAAACAATATGATTATGTGTTATCTTGTGTTATTTTGAAGGCTACTACAGTGATACAAAATGAAATTCATTGCTATCAATGAAAAGTACCTGCCTCTTACCTCAACTCTTGACACCTCATCCAGGTGCGGCTTTCAATGGACACCCCCAGGTGAGAAACAACTGGGCATACAAATTCTATTTTTATTTACTTTTTCTCCAGTTTGTTTAACTGAGAGGATTTGAAAGGAGGGTCTGGTAGCTGCTCATCAAATGGAAACTTGTATTCTTTACCACCCAAGCCTGAGAACGAAAAACTATAGAAGCCACGTCCTCTTTCACTTTGAATGTCCTGTACATCGGGCTGGTGCAGTGCTGGTGGCAACCCGGCAATAATCTTTGTTGCTCCATCCCCCATGACCGCCTTCTTCATGGATCACCTGACCACCAATGGTACCCCTAATCTCTCTGTAGCCCCTTACTCATCTGGATTTATCTTTATAGTGCTGCTCATCACAATGTGGACTGTCAGAGTGCTTTGCATCACAAGTACATTATATAGAGACAATGAGTCATACAAGTGTGTAAATCAATGTATATTAAATGTTTCATAAGCCAGTGAGGACTACAAGGTGTAGGTTTAGGAGTAACAAATCACCCACACTGGTAGACATGATATGTTAGGAGTGCTTGGTCTGGAGAAACGAAGAGGCAGATTAACTGAGTTTTTGCTGTAAGCAGTAACCACTGTATTGCATGAAAAGGAGAGAGCAGAGCAGCACTATATCAATAAAGATGTGTGATCTTGCTCTCTCCTCTGGTGCTGGTGTACGTTCGGGTGCCTTTTACCAATGCACATACCATACACAGTGCAAAGGTGTGTGCTTGATGTAAGGCATAGGTTCTATACCGGAAAGTTAATTTTACAGCACAAATTCTTTGCTTTGACTAAGGTAATACTTTACTACTCTGTATGTGTGCTGTACAGTACAGCACTCATGCAAAGTTGGAAAGGTTTTGAGAAAATACATCTTTTCTCCAACTCTACACCTCAAGGAGGTGTAATATATCTTTTTATACAAGTCCCTTTCTATCAAAGTTAGTATACACGAATTAGAGTCAGAATCCATGGGAGAGTGCAGGAGAACATCCATGTATGACTCACGGAAAGCTTCCTTGACACAAAGTAGCCCAGGATTCACACTAGAGAGTAAGCACCAAAAGCAACACCTTGCACCACCTTTGTATCACTTTTGTGATGCAAAGAAGGTGCAAAACCTTAGTAAATCCGCCCCCTAAATTCAAGATTTGAAACAAAACAGAATGATTGGGGTGTCATACTGATAATATTGTATTGCTACCTGAAGGACCCATTTATAGCAGCCATAGGGCAATGAAGGATCGAGGGAAAAAGACAATAAGGTTGTAAACCTATGCCCCTCTATTTGGATGCAACACTCTGATGCGGTTTCATACCTCAATGTGCTATATTAGAAGATTTGTAACTTATGAACTCCAAGTAATAAAGGTATCTCTGTGACAAAGGCAAAGGCAATGCTCCACTAGGCACTGAGCTATGTACATAAAGTACTAATCTTTGATCTGTATGTCACAGGTTGCTCTTTGCAGTCAGAACATCATTCCTGTATGCTAGTCTTTCATGTATCAAAACTGTGACTATACAACTCACAGATTCCCCCCTGCATTAACCACCAGAGTTATTGTGCCCTTGTAATTATACTCTGAAAAATGCTGCACACACAGTGATCTCTCCAAACTGCTCTTACCTTGGTTCAGCATCTCATGCCAAAGGAGGCCCGTAGACCTGGGTGCCCGGTAAAATGGCACCGGTCACACCTCCCCTAAAGCCAGCACTGCCTTCACTGGTGGGTGTGACATTCTCAACAGCACAGTGCCACACACATTGTGACAGCACTTGACTTTGAAGGTTTTTAAGAGCAGTTAGAATAAACAGCCTACTTGTAGATAGTAAATCTTCCCAGCACTATGTTCACAAACTTTACCAAAAACATATGACTGAGTGTTCCACCTTTCAACTAGTCCTAAAATCTGAATTTCTCATTTACTCATCCTTTTGTATCTAGAAAGTACTATGTTGTCAAGGTTAAGTCAATCAGGGCAATAGAAAGTGAATAACAGTGATCAGTTATCACTAACACCCATTGTGGCCTTTGGTCAATTAAGTGTTTGTACATCAGAGTCATGGCAGGAACAGAAGGTGGCTGGAGGACATCTAACAAGGGACAGCCATGTTGTAACTCCAATAATTCAAAGCAGAAATCCAGAACAGTGCAGTCATATAAGGGCAGTAGAGTGTAATTGTTGTCAGATAAAACAGAAATAAATAATATTGTTATGATATAATGGTTGTGACAAATTGACTGTTGCTGCAAAAAAAGAAAAAAAGACAGAAGTGCACCTGTGTTCTGTTGCTGTGTTTTGTGCCAGTGTGGTGGTTTCTTTTCATGATATGTTGTGTTGTTAAATGTTGTTGTTTCTTGCTACTATTGTGTTGCATTTTTGTTGTGTTCTTTTAGCGTGGAGTTATCGTGTTATGTTAATGTTGTGTGTCATGTTGTCATTTGTGTGACTAAGGAATTCTGCTTCTGTTGAATTGTATATGGTGTTCTGTAATGGTTGTTATCTTGTGTTTTCTTGTGGTCTTCTTTATTGTGTCTTATTGTCTTTTTGTTGTTAGGTGGGGATTTTGCATTATTTTATTGTATTGATGTTCAGCAGTTTTGTTGCTTGCTTAAATTTATTATATATAAAGAACAGCGATGCAAAACTGTTATAACCCTTAAGACTTGTTATTGTGTTTATGAGTTACATTGTTATATTCTTTTATTGCTGTGTTACTTAGCACCTGTAACCAACTCACACAAGCGATGTTACGTTTCTGGCCAAAAGCAACCCATTCCATTAGAGATGCACTGAAAAAGAACCATTTATCAACTCCACAGGTAGTAACATACAACAGCCAAGGAGATCTCCAACTTCAAAGGACACCAACTAGTCCAAAACTGTACTGTAGACCAAGACTTAAACTGACTCTCCCACACTCACTCCATATGATCTGGCCACTAGTCAATGTCTGAGGGATGTTTTTCAGGGCAAACAGAAATGGACGAGTGATGAAACTTTGGTAGTAAAGATACTTACGCAGAACAGTTAGTGCTATCACAGCCAAAAGCAGCAGGGCCACTGTTGTCCCCAGGGCCACAGTCACTTTATGGCAAGTTAAAGTATTGATGAATTCTGAAAATAAGGAAGCAACTGACATCACCTGGACAATAAACAAGGATCACAATTCATTTGTGCTATAAATGTAATAATATGTAATGCTCTTCTGGCTCAGGAAAATACATACATGATATTGACAATCCTAGAGGCAAAAGTTACAAATGTTGTAAACATTAACTATTATTGCATCACATTGACAGTCGTTAGAAGTGTATCCTAATTGATCAACCATGTAGTCCTTTTAGAATAGTCCTCAGAATGTAACAAATCCATTAGTGATCGGATGAAGCTAAGTTTCCCCAGGAACTAAATTTTCTAAGTGAATCTTACATAAGTACTTATTAGCTACAGAATAGAAGTCCTTTTCCCAAGACTACTCTTGCCCCCACTGCTAAAGAGCACCCAGAAGCAACCTTAGGACTTTTTGTTTTACTTACTGGCCAAGATAAATGAAAGACCGTGGCACATTCCTTTGCTGGTTTCATTCATTTGATGTTATTTCCTACAGCCTTCAACTTCCCGGTATGGCTTTCCCATTTAGCAGAGCAGATCTAAAAATAGATACTTCCATTAACCCGAGACAGGTGGTGTTGCAGAATGCAGTTGCACCACTAAGAGAATTAGCTGGATTGGAGTTGACTTGAGAAGTACAATCCGTCTTTTCCTTAACTGACCTTCAACCTGATCCCACATGGATTCCAGTCTCCAAGTGGCAGCCCCCACATATACCAAACATGTGTATTGTTGTCTATAAATGAGCCACAGGTTGCCCTCCACATTTATTATTGAACCTGATAGGACTCATCATGATGGAAAATATCATCTGCTTTTATGCTGCCATTGAGAAGGACCATTCCAAATGATTATCAAAATTTAGTTCAAACAAACAGTATTTACTCTCTGTTTCCAGCTTCCCCACCATTTACAGTGCTTACTGTACTTCAACTAGACTTAGAGCATTTGAAAGATGAGCCCTTAGCCACGCAGAACTACTGTAAGTGGGCCAGTAAGCGTTGTTCACCACCTTTTGGTGGAAATCTATTGACATGGTTCAATGTCCCAAAAGAACTGTAATGTAGATATTAAATAGCAATAGTGCAAGAACAAATTTCACTACCTAGACCTTACTTTACCACAAAAAATCTACTTTCAACCAATGAAAACTTACTCAGATTCACCCTGGACACTGACCTTACCTTCAAGGAACAAATCAGCATGAAGGCCAAGATATCCTGATAGCAGCCCTTTCTAGTACAGAAAGTGAGATCAATCCTCCTAGAAAACAACTTCAGAACTCACGTTCAAAACCATGCACTCACGTCCATAAGTAATGGCAACACTTTCCTCCGCAGGCTCCAAGAGTCATCGCCCTCCCCCAGTTTAAGCCTTTCAGAGCACCCTGGCTGATGAAGGAACCAACAAAATATGATGACATTACACCAACACTGGTGGAACCCCAGTAACACCTCTTGCCAGCCTGCATCATCTTTAAAACCAATGGCAGCATCTACAAAGCTTTAACGTTAGATATCTCTATCCATCTGATTGACAACCTCACCACCTCCACTCACTGGCTCTCAACCCCCACACAATGACTGATATCAACACACTGGAGATGACGAAGTGTAAAAAAGGCAAGGCAACAGGACATTTGCATTTTTGCATCCATCAGTACTGCCCAACTCTGCTCTAGTTTATGAAGACTACATCACAAAGAAGCAACAGTCTATTTTCACTCAGAACACACTTTCGATTCAAATCACTCACTGACTGCATTTTTGCCATTGACTCTGTGTACCATTTGGTGCATTTCTGTTCGGTATACTCTTTAAAAGTGCAGCATACCGACACACACGCTCTTCACAATCTGCCCATGTATTTGCATCCCTACCATGAGCCATATCTGGATTGATAACCCCTCAACAAATTTACAGGAGATTCACAGTCTCAAAGATTTTTCACACAAAAGTAGGAGTGGCCAATAAAGTCTGCTCCACAGCAGAGTTGGTGGAATTTTGTCCACTCCACATTGCGTTTGTAATGCAGACTTCCAGACAAATTCTTCCAACTGCCATGTGCCAGAGTTTTCTCTCATGCACACCTCGCCAATGGTAAGTTGGCGAGCATGAGCAAAAATTGAGGTCCCTAGCATGATTTTCAGGTGGTAGGAGGGCACCCAGCGATATTTTCTCACCATGAGTGGTTGAGGGTGGTTGCAACTCTTTGAAGTGAGAAAGTACACTAAAGCAGCCGCGTCCTCTGGCATGCCCCGTGGTGCCATTTGAGCTGATTTTTCAGCATGGAACTAGCTCCTGGTGCTAAAAACTGTGGTATGATGTGCTGCTATCTGCCGATTCAATGAACTCCACAGAATCTTGCAGAGTTTTGATGTAGCTGTGTAGAATTCCAGGGAGTTAAAACTCCACAAGTTCTGTCCACTCCTACACAAAAGCTACTAGGAGTGCAAATGACGAGAAGAAAATAATTTGCTATAAAGCAGCCCGAAAGCACCTGAATGGAATTTTAGAATACATTTTTATGGAGGGACAGGTCATGGACAGCATTCTAGGTATATTATCTTTCATATCACCAGTGTTTTCACACAGAAGGTCTTGAGATTTCTTAGTCTTCTTCCAAGCTTTGACATTATGTTGGGGCATATTCGACTGAGAGTTACCTCCATGCATTGTCCATTCCTGCTGGATGATCATCTATTTCTTCACCACTAGGCTCTTGCAAATTGACTATGTTGCAATTTGTGCTTTGTGGCCAACACAGAGTACTTAGTAAAACTTTCCATCGATCCCAACTAAAATACTTTAAACATAATGCTGCTTAGTGTGTTTCTGAGCTCAAGGCCAGTCCTCTGAATAATATTAATAACGCTACTACTGCCCATCTATCACTCCAATTATTCAAGGCCACTGCAAAAAGATGAATATCTCCTCTAAATTGAAGACAAAATTGACCATCTGTCCTAATTCCTCAAAACCCTCCTCCAGCCTCATAAAACTGAAAGATATGCATGCCTGATCGTGTACAGAACAATTTAAACTAGCCTATCACATGTTTTTGGTAGGATGATAGGCCCATTATACCCAACCACCAGAGTTTGTTAGACACAGAGGCAGGTGATAGTAAGCAGGGAGCTCAAAGGACTGCAAAATCCCCATAGGTAAATTCAGAATGGTTTCATGCACAATCTCAAAGCTTAAGGTAATATTGGGGTGAAGGTAGAATCAAGCTTCATTTAATATTGGGCTGAAGTTAGAATCTTTCTGCATGTTTCTACTGTGCCTTTTCTTTTTAAACTAACCGGTGTTAAACTGCATCTAATATATTTTGACAACAAACATCTAACAACTTTTTTGATATGTTTAAATTTGCAATACAGATTCAATTTTATTCTTCATGTTTGCAAACTTGCTCTCTCCTTCATATTAAAGAGCAGTGCACCAAGTATTGAAGTGGTTTCTGGGAAAGATGATGGTGTGACCACTTATTAAAAGGAATAAAATACCACCTGCCATACATAAGGATATTGGAAGTCACCTCGGATTTCCATATTCTTCTAAAGGCTTTATATGGTGATGGAATTCCATGGTGACTGCAATATCCTTGTAAAATATAGCAGGGAGTACTTTTTTTCATATTTCAGTTTTCCCTGGCTCAGTTTAAGCGGACAATAAGCCTGTTTAGAGGAACAGAGTCAGTGCTATCCTTGGCCATAGATGATGTCAGTAGAAGTGTCACAATATTCATAAAATCAGACCTTTCAAATGCGAGCTGCCTTAACACCATCGTTAATTCCTGTGGTTGATCAGCAGAGCAGTACTCTCAAATGGATTTCCTCCCTTCCGTCTCATCGGGTTAGCCTGTGATCCGCATGCCTTGCCTCCTTTCGTCCAAGGTCTTTCATGGTGTTCACCACTGACCTACTTAGATTCAGTTCACCCCATATGTGAGCAACCGAGAGGTCGATCTGTGATTGGGTAAAGACTGACATTCATGGTGGTGCCTGGAGAAAGAATGACCCTCAAATGTTTGAAATACAAACCTAATTTTAGCAAGAGTAATGGCACGGTCAGTGCCAATTTGCCTAACTTTTGGCCTGATTTAGATCTTGGGGCACAAGTTACTCCATCACAATGGTGACGGATATCCCATTCACCAAAATATAAATCCTATTAGATCCTATGAGATTTAGATTTTGACCGACGGGATATCCATCACTGTTGTGACCAGGTAGCTCATCCGATGAGATCTAAATCAGGCCGCTTGCTATTAACTGTCCTCTCCTAGTGCTTGGCTTGCTCCCTTAAATAATGTAACAGAGTTTCATGTTTCTGAGGGTTTTTTTTATCTCACAACAAATTCTGCTTTTTTCCTCTTTTCTTTTCTTCCAATGATCATTGCTACAGTCAGTTCAGTCACCCTGCATTGTGAGAATTCCCTTCATCCCGGTCTCCATCAAGGTCTTTTTCAGAATGCAGAATCTTGGCCTTTAAATGTTGAAAACTGAGGTGGACAAATGTCCTGTTTCTGCTTTCTTCTCTGGTCCCTAGAAAGTTTAGTTTAGATCTTTTAACTGACACACAATGCCTGAGTCAAACTAGAATTCACTTTTCTGCAGCAGTTTCCCTAGGACTTCTGCAAAAGGTAATATTTCCAACCAAATAACTTCCCTTTAGTCTCTCATTTTTCCAGAGCTTGAATAGGACAATCCTTTTTGGTCCTTGTTCATAATCTGTGGAACTGTCTCTTTCATCCGTGATCCTTAGAGAGCCACCTTTCATCCAGGTAAAATGTAGAGCAAAGGTGTTTCTCTCAGTCCTTCCCTCTGTCAGGGCTTGAAATGGAAATGCAGACCAGCAGGTCCTCCCTATATCAGAGTAACGTTTTGCTATGGAGAAGTGCTTCTACTCACCCTTTCAAATTTAAGGAGTTTGGGCATTTAGTACCGCACAGTACCTCTCAATTTAAAGTATTCTCTGTGCAGAAACATGTTATGTAGCACCAAGAGACCACATTTGGGTCCAAATTTAAGGATGGCCATGCGCCATCTAATGCCACCTTAGTGTCATTTTTCTGACGCTAATGTGGGGTTAGATTGCCAAGCGTGCAACGCCATATCTACAAAGTGGTGCAATGCATGCATTGTGCCACTTTGCGTCCTTTTGCACCACGTTATGCATGCGCCATGCATAAAGTAAGGAGGCCTGCAAAAATGGCACAATAAAATTTACAAGATTTCATTGTGCCATTTTTTGTGTTATTTTTAACCCCTGCTGAAAGCAGAGGTTAAAAGGATGCACCCATTGAAATCAATGGACCTCCTTGCACTTTTCTCCTAGCGTCAGAATTGTTGATGCTAGTGGAAAAATATTTAACTCCTTTGTTCCTAATACCACCATGGTGGGCCGTATCTTAAATATGGTGCATGCATGGTGGTGTTAGGGGGATACATGGGTGCACAAGAAAAATGGCGCTGCATTGGATGCAGCACCACTTTTCTTAAATTCAGCCCTTGGTATATATTCCTTTTGTAGTGAGAAGGCAGGGCTTGCTATACAGTGCTTCTTTATTATGTTGCTTCCATGTCACAAGGAAGAAGTATAATGTAGTTAGGTCAGTAGGACATCCCACAAGTAGCAAGTACTTGTCTGCTTTGCCCAAATATCTCTCAGAACAAGCATTCCATGCTGACCAATCACAACGTTCCACTCACGCATCACAAAATTCTACTAACGCTCACCTAGGGAGGCTGAGATGTGACACATGGCATGGAGTACACATCCCATTTACATATAAGGTCAATGTAAGTGCCAACGTAGCACATCCCCTTCACGTATAAGGACAACATATGTGGACAACAAGCACTGGTAACACACACAACCACCTGTTCAGCAACCAATAAAATCAAGAGTAAACAATCTCTAATTTTGCACAGCTAACTGTGACTGACTGGTTGGGTTTCTCACTTGCCTATCTTCACAGATGACATCAAATACTAGAACAAATAAATTCTCACCTTTCTCATCACGTTTCATGCTTCCTTTGAACTGCAGGGCTGTGTAAGAGTCAGAGTCTTCCATCTGTCTACCTGTAATGGATTTTGTATTGAACAAAATGATGCTCCAGGCTTCGCAGCAGAGACTCACCACACAAGAAGAGGAGGAGACACGTGACATAACGTGAAACAAACAAGGTCACTCTCACGCATCGGGCTGCGGTTTGGTCAGGTTCCTGCCTTAAAGGGAAGAAAGACCTGTGTCCTTGACTGTAAATGCATTCATTTACCATGCTGTGGTTAGAAGAGGTGGAGCAGGTTACTCACCATACAGTCAACAGTGTCTAGGAACGTGAGTTTGTGTCTCTCTCTGCAAATGCTGCAAATATGTCAATGTAGTGTGGCAGCTTGTAGCCCTGGCTAGCAATTTAGTACACCTACTAACACCTTTGCTCATTTTAGTCTCAAGGTAATGCAGGCATTAGCAGGAACATGATGCAAACTGGGCTCTCAGAGGCTTGATTACCTACTTGATTCTTAATACAGTTCCTTGAAAACCCTGAGCAAAGGGTGTCAGGGCTTCACAACAAGTGAAGCCAGCTGCACATACCTCCAATGAGTGAAGTGGGATGTTCTGACTTATTACACTTTCTTCAACTGATATCCAAATTTACATAGAACACAGGTACATTATATGAAAGCAATTACACCTATTTCCAAAGGGAGAGCGTGTAACACCCTCTCTCAGAGGAAATCCTTTGTTCTGCCTTCCTGGGACCAGGCTGCCCAGGCCCCAGGGGGGCAGAAACCTGTCTGAGGGGTTGGCACCAGCAGTTGATGCAGTGGAGACCCCGGAAAGCAAGTTTGCAGTACCCGTGTTCTGTGCTAGAGACCCAGGGATGCATGGAATTGTCCCCCCCAACACCAGAATGGTATTGGGGTGACAATTCCATGATCCTAGACATGTTACATGGCCATGTTCGGAGTTACCACGGTGACGCTACTTATAGGTATTGACCTATATGTAGTGCACGCGTGTAATGGTGTCACCACACTCACAGAGTCTGGGGAATTTGCCCTGAACAATGTGGGGACACCTTGGCTAGTGCCAGGGTGCCCACACACTAAGTAACTTTGCACCTAACCTTCACCAAGTGAGGGTTAGGCATATAGGTGACTTATAAGTTACTTATGTGCAGTGAAAAATGGCTGTGAAATAACGTGGACGTTATTTCACTCAGGCTGCAGCGGCAGTCCTGTGTAAGAATTGTCTGAGCTCCATATGGGTAGCAAAAGAAATGATGCAGCCCATAGGGATCTCCTGGAACCCCAATACCCTGGGTACGTAGGTTCCATATACAAGAGAATTATAAGGGTGATCCAGTGTGCCAATGAGAATTGGTAAAATTAGTCACTAGCCTGCAGTGACAATTTTAAAAGCAGAGAGAGCATAAACACTGAGTGTCTGGTTAGCAGAGCCTCAGTGATACAGTTAAACACCACACAGGGAACACATACAGGGCATACATTATGAGCACTGGGGTCCTGCCTAGCAGGATCCCAGTGACACATAGGCAAAAACAAACATAGATTAAGTAAAAATGGGGGTAACATGCCAGGCAAGATGGTACTTTCCTACACAACCCCCCCCCCCCCCCAAACGAAGGACAATAAGGCTAACCTTGCCCAGATGAGTCTTCATTGTCTAAGTGGAAATATCTGGAGAGTCCATCTGCATTGGAGTGGGTACTCCCAGGTCTATGTTCCACTGTATAGTCCATTCCCTATAGGGATATGGAACACCTCAATAATTTAGGGTTTTCACCTTTCATTTGTTTTAGCCAAAGTAGAGGTTTGTGGTCTGTTTGAACAATAAAGTGAGTACCAAACAGGTATGGTCTCAACTTTTTTAGTGCCCAGACCACAGCAAAGGCCTCCCTCTCTATGGCAGACCAACGCTTTTCTCTAGGGGTCAACCTCCTGCTGATAAAAGCAACAGGTTGATCCTGGCCCTCAGTATTCAGCTGTCATAGCACTGCCCCAACCCCTAAATCAGAAGCATCAGTTTGTACAATGAATTTCTTGGAGTAACAAGGGCTTTTTAGCGCAGGTGAAGAGCACATGGCCTGTTTGAGCTCCTCAAAAGCTTTTTGACAGCTAGCTATCCACAATACCTTCTCAGGCATCTTTTTGCTAGTGAGATCATTAAGAGGGGCTGCAATGGAGCCATCATTCTTGATGAATCTCCTATAGTACCCTGTGAGGCCTAAAAAGGCTCTCATCTGGGTTTGAGTTGTAGGGGGAGCCCAGTCCATAATAGTCTGGATCTTCCCCTGTAGTGGTGCAATCTGCTCCCCACCTACCAGGTGGCCCAGATAAACCACTTTTCCCTGCCCTATCTGGCACTTTGAGGCCGTTTGTTAGAATATGCTCTCTCAGGATCAGATTATACAGGCTTTCATAGTCAGTCACCTTACTGCCATGTAACCAACCCTCCAAGGCCTTCACTGAACAGTCAACAAAATCTATCCATTCTTGAGAGGACTCTTTTCTGGTGTCTCTGAACTTAATCCTGTAATGTTCAGTGGTTAAGCCAAATCCATCCAAAAGTGCATCCTTCAAAACTTTGTAGTTATTGGCATCACTTTCTCTGACAGTAAGGAGCCAGTGAAAGATAGCCACAAGATAGCAGCCCACTGCCTTTGAGGGACCAACTGTACCATACAGGCCCTCTCAAGTGCAGCAAACCACTTGTTAATGTCATCCCCCTCCTTGTAAGGGGGGAATGTCTTATGCAGGTTTCTGGAATCTTGCTCTCTAACAGGATTACTATCTGAAACACTGCTGCTGCCACTATGGGGAACTAACCCCATTCTCTGTCTTTCCCTCTCTATATCCAGGGATTCCCTGTCTAAGGCCAGCTGCTGCTGTTTAAGCTTCAGTCTGGTCTCTTCCAGCTTCCTGAGTTCCCTTTCCATTACGTTATCCTCAGGGTGGGAGGCTTTGGAATGTTTAGATACAGAGGAAATGTGGGAATTGGCAGAGAGAGACCTGTCCCTATCTGGCTGGACCCTAGTAACCTGGCCTTTAGGAGTGAAAGATGCCCTACTAATGTGTGAACCTCTCCCACTGCCAGTGTCACTAGGTGGCCTGCTAGATATCAGGTCTTTGTAAGAACCCTCCCAAATCTCTTCAGGGAACTCCTCTGAGTCTGACTGGGTACCTTCCCCTCCTACCTCCTCTTCCTGAGATGGGCCAGACTGGTTCTGGTCACTTTGTTAGAGCAGCTTAAAGAGAAACTCTTTTGTAGGATTCTTACCAATACTTAAACCTCTTTCCAGGCAGAGACCCCTCAAACTTTTACAGTTTAAACTTTCATAAGTTGCTTGAAAAAAATTGGGAGTAGGCTCTACTGCAGACATGATAGAAAAGGTTTAAGACAAAGAGAGAAAAAGTTTTAGAACTTTTGAAAGCACAGAGAAAAACGTTTTCAAACTTTTTGAAAAGTTTTTAAAGTTTTCATAACTTTTCAGAAACTTAGTAGAAAGTTTTAGAGCAGAACAGTAAACTGTTTTGGTTCAATGTACATATATTGAAATACTTGGTATATGTTTTTCTTACAAAAGGCACCAAATGACAAAGTGGTAAAGCAGTTACAAGTACTTATCCCACCGCTGCCACCAATGTAGGAGGCTGGCCTGGCTTATAGTGGGTTCCTTGTGTTACTTACACCTTGAGCCAGGTCCAGTTATCCCTTATTAGTAGATCAGAGGTGTTCTAGCAGCTTAGACTGATAGAGGTAGCTATAGCAGAGCTGCTTAGGCTGAACTAGGAGACAAGCAAAGCTCCTACTATACCACTTATATCATTTAGCCCTATATCATAAGAAAACACAATCCTCGGAGTTACTAAAAATAAAGGTGCTTTATTTTAGTGACAATATGCCAAAAGTATCTCAGAGGATACCCTCACTTAGGAGGTAAGTAATATACACAAATTATATGTACACAAACCAAAAACAGGTGAGTAACAGTTAGAAAAGTAGTGCAAACAATGTAGAATCACAATAGAATGCAATAGGTAGAAATAGGCCTAGGGGCAACACAAACCATATACTCCAAAAGTGGAATGCGAATCACGAAAGGACCCCAGGCCTATGGTAGGTTGTAGAGGGTTGCTGGGGCTGTTAGAAAACACTAAGGGTGTCCAAGATACCCAACCCCAAGACACTGAAAAGTAGGAGTAAAGTTTCCCTACTACCCAGAAAGACAGTATAGTTGAGATAGGGGATTCTGCAAGAACAACAACTGCCAGCAAAACACTGAAGAAGGATTCCTGGACCTGAGATCCTGTAAAGGAAGGGGACCACATCCAAGAGTCACGCAAGTGTCCGGGGGCAGAAGCCCACTAAACCCAGAATGAAGGTGCAAAAGGGCTGCATCCGGGTGGAAGAAGCCAAAGATTCTGCAACAACGGAAGGTGCCAGGAACTTTTCTTTTGGTCAGAAGATGTCCCCCGGCATGCTGGAGGATGCAGACTTGTTTCCACACAGAAAGATCACAAACAAGCCTTGCTACCTGCAACAGTCGCAGTTGAGGATTTTGGGAGCTGCCGGGGCCCAGGAAGGACCAGGAGGTCGCCCCCTTGGAGGAGGAAACATAGGGGGCACTCAGCAACTCAGAGATTCCCCGCAGAAGCAGGCAGCACCCGCAGAAGTACCGGAAAAGGCACTTATAAGATCTGAGGACAGCGGTCAACTCAGAGCCACAAAGGAGGGTCCCACGATGTCGGAGTCAAACTCAGTTAGTTGAGCAACGCAGGACGGAGTGCTGGGGACCTAGGCTAGGCTGTGCACAAAGGAAGTCTTGGAAAAGTACACAGAAGCCCGAGCAGCTGCAGATCACGCAGTACACAAGATTACTGTCTGGCGTGGGGAGGCAAGGACTTACCTCCACCAAATTTGGACAGAAGGGCCACTGGACTGTGGGAGACACTTGGACCCAGCTCCTGTGTTCCAGGGACCACGCTCGTCAGGATGAGAGGGGACCCAGAGGACCAGTGATGCAGAAGTTTGGTGCCTGCGTTAGCAGGGGAAAGATTCCTTCGACCCACAGGAGATTTCTTCTTGGCTTCCAGTGCAGGGTGAAGGCAGACAGCCCTCAGAGCATTCTCCATCAGGAAACAGTCGAGAAAGCCGGCAGGATGAGGCGCTACAATGTTGCTGGTAGTCGTCTTGCTGCTTTGTTGCGGTTTTGCAGGCGTCCTGGAGCAGTCAGCGTTGATCCTTGGCAGAAGTCGAAGAGGGAAGTGGAGAGGAACTCTGGTGAGCTCTTGCATTCATTATCTGAGGAATAGCCCAGAGGAGAGACCCTAAATAACCCACAGAGGAGGATTGCCTACTGAAAGAGGTAAGCACCTATCAGGAGGGGTCTCTGATGTCACCTGCTGGCACTGGCCACTCAGAGCTGTCCCTTGTGCCCCAACACCTCTGTATCCAAGATGGCAGAGGTCTGGGACACACTGGGGGAGCTCTGGGCACCTCCCCTGGGAGGTGCTGGTCAGGGGAGTGGTCACTCCCCTTTCCTTTGTCCAGTTTCACGCCAGAGCAGGGCTGGGGGATCCCTGAACCGGTGTACACTGGCTTATGCAGAGAGGGGCACCATCTGTGCCCATCAAAGCATTTCCAGAGGCTGGGGGAGGCTACTCCTCCCCAGCCCTTCACACCTATTTCCAAAGGGAGAGGAGGTAACACCCTCTCTCAGAGGAAATCCTTTGTTCTGCCTTCCTGGGACCAGGCTGCCCAGGCCCCAGGGGGGCAGAAACCTGTCTGAGGGGTTGGCAGCAGCAGTTGCTGCAGTGGATTCCCCTGAAAGCAAGTTTGGCAGTACCCGGGTTCTGTGCTAGAGACTCGGGGATGCATGGAATTTTCCCCCCAATACCAGAATGATATTGGGGGGACAATTCCATGATCCTAGACATGTTACATGGCCATGTTCGGAGTTACCATGGTGACGCTACATATAAGTTTTGACCTATATGTAGTGCACACGTGTAATGGTGTCCCCGCACTCACAAAGTCTGGGGAATTTGCCCTGAACAATGTGGGGGCACCTTGGCTAGTGCCAGGGTGCCCACACACTAAGTAACTTTGCACCTAACCTTCACCAAGTGAGGGTTATACATATAGGTGACTTATAAGTTACTTATGTGCAGTGAAAAATGGCTGTGAAATAACATGGACGTTATTTCACTCAGGCTGCAGTGGCAGTCCTGTGTAAGAATTGTCTGACCTCCCTATGGGTAGCAAAATAAATGCTGCAGCTCATAGGGATCTCCTGGAACCCCAATAACCTGGGTACCTAGGTACCATATACAAGGGAATTATAAGGGTGTTCCAGTGTGCCAATGAGAATTGCTAAAATTAGTCACTAGCCTGCAGTGACAATTTTAAAAGCAGAGAGAGCATAAACACTGAGGTTCTGGTTAGCAGAGCCTCAGTGATACAGTTAGGCACCACACAGGGAACACATACAGGGCATACATTATCAGCACTGGGGTCCTGTCTAGCAGGATCCCAGTTACACAGGCAAAAACAAACATACAGACAGTAAAAATGGGGGTAACATGCCAGGCAAGATGGTACTTTCCTACAGTACCTCACAGTACCTATCAATTTAAAGAACTCTCTGTGCAGAAACATGTTATGTAGCACCAAGAGACCACAGTTGGGTCCAAATTTAAGGATGGCCATGCGCCATCTAATGCCACCTTAGTGTCATTTTTCTGACGATAATTTGGCGTTAGATTGCCAAGCGTGCAGAGCCATATCTACAAAGTGGTGCAATGCATGCATTGTGCCACTATGCGTCCTTTTGCACCACATTATGCATGCGCCATGCAGAATATAAGGAGGCCTGCAAAAATGACACAATTAAATTTACAAGATTTCATTGTGCCATTTTTGGTGTTATTTTTAACCCCTGCTGAAAGCAGGGGTTAAAAGGATGCACCCATTGAAATCAATGGGCCTCCTTGCACTTTTTTCCACTAGCGTCACAATTTTTGATGCTAGTGGAAAAATATTAGACTCCTTTGTTCCTAATACCACCATGGTGGGCCGTATCTTATATATGGTGCATGCATGGTGGTGTTAGGGGGATGCATGGGTGCACAAGAAAAATGGTGCTGCATTGGATGCAGCGCCACTTTTCTTAAATTCAGCCCTTGGTATATATTCCTTTTGTAGTGAGAAGGCAGGGCTTGCTATACAGTGCTTCTTTATTATGTTGCTTCCATGTCACAAGGAAGAAGTATAATGTAGTTAGGTCAGTAGGACATCCCTCAAGTAGCAAGTACATGTCTGCTTAGCCCAAATATCTCTCAGAACAAGCATTCCACGCTGATCAATCACAACGTTCCACTCACGCATCGCAAAATTCTACTAACGCTTCGTCACTTAGGGAGGCTGAGATGTGACACATGGCATGGAGTACACAACCCATTTACATATAAGGTCAATGTAAGTGCCAACGTAGCACATCCCCTTCACGTATAAGGACAACATACGTGGACAACAAGCACTGGTAACACACACAACCACCTGTTCAGCAACCAATAAAATCAAGAGTAAACAATCTCTAATTTTGCACAGCTAACTGGGACTGACTGGTTGGATTTCTCACTTGCCTATCTTCACAGATGACAATACTAGAACAAATACATTCTCACCTTTCTCATCACTTTTCATGGTTCCTTTGAACTGCAGGGCGGTGTAAGAGTCAGAGTCTTCCATCTGTCTACCTGTAATGGATTTTGTATTGAACAAAATTATCCTCCAGGCTTCGCAGCAGACACTCACCACACACGAAGAGGAGGAGACACGTGACATAACGTGAAACAAACAAGGTCACTCTCACACATCGGGGCTGCGTTTTGGTCAGGTTCTTGCCATAAAGGGAAGTAAGACCTGTGTTCTGGACTGTAAATGCATTCATTTACCATGCTTTGGTTGGAAGAGATGGAGCAGGTTACTCACCAAACAGTCAACAGTGTCTAGGCACTTGAGTTTGTGTCTCTTTCTGCAAATGCTGCAAACATGTCAATGAAGGGTGGCAGCTTGTAGCCCTGGCTAGCAATTTACTACACCTACTAACACCTTTGCTCATTTTAGTCTCAAGGTAATGCAGGCATCAGCAGGAACATGATGCAAACTGGGCTCTCAGAGGCCTGTTTACCTACTTGATTCTTAATACAGCTCCTTGAAAACCCTGAGCAAAGGGTGTCAGGGCTTCACAGCAAGTGAAGCCAGCTGCACATACCTCCAATGAGTGAAGTGGGATGTTCTGACTTATTACACATTCTTCAACTGATATCCAAATATACATAGAACACAGGTACATTATATGAAAGCAATTACACCTATTTCCAAAGGGAGAGCGTGTAACACCCTCTCTCAGAGGAAATCCTTTGTTCTGCCTTCCTGGGACTAGGCTGCCCAGGCCCCAGGGGGGCAGAAACCTGTCTGAGGGGTTGGCACCAGCAGTTGATGCAGTGGAGACCCCGGAAAGCAAGTTTGGCAGTACCTGGGTTCTGTGCTAGAGACCTGGGGATGCATGGAATTGTCCCCCCAATACCAGGATGGTATTGGGGTGACAATTCCATGATCCTAGACATGTTACATGGCCATGTTCGGAGTTACCATGGTGGGGCTACATATAGGTATTGACCTATATGTAGAGCACGCGTGTTATGGTGTCCCCGCACTCACAAAGTCTAGGGAATTTGCCCTGAACAATGTGGGGACACCTTGGCTGGTGCCAGGGTGCCCACACACTAAGTAACTTTGCACCTAACCTTCACCAAGTGAGGATTAGGCATATAGGTGACTTATAAATTACTTATGTGCAGTGAAAAATGGCTGTGAAATAACATGGACGTTATTTCACTCAGGCTGCAGTGGCAGTCCTGTGTAAGAATTGTCTGAGTTCCCTATGGGTGGCAAAATAAATGCTGCAGCCCATAGGGATCTCCTGGAACCGCAATACCCTGGGTACGTAGGTACCATATACAAGGGAATTATAAGGGTGATCCAGTGTGCCAATGAGAATTGGTAAAATTAGTCACTAGCCTGCAGTGACAATTTTAAAAGCAGAGAGAGCATAAACACTGAGTTTCTGGTTAGCAGAGCCTCAGTGATACAGTTAGGCACCACACAGGGAACACATACAGGGCATACATTATGAGCACTGGGGTCCTGTTTAGCAGGAACCCAGTTACACAGGCAAAAACAAACATACAGACAGTAAAAATGGGGGTAACATGCCAAGCAAGATGGTACTTTCCTACAGTACCTATCAATTTAAAGAACTCTCTGTGCAGAAACATGTTATGTAGCACCAAGAGACCACAGTTGGGTCCAAATTTAAGGATGGCCATGCGCCATCTAATGCCACCTTAGTGTAATTTTTCTGACCCTAATTTGGCGTTAGATTGCCAAGCGTGCAGAGCCATACCTACAAAGTGGTGCAATGCATGCATTGTGCCACTATGCGTCCTTTTGCACCACATTATGCATGCGCCATGCATAATGTAAGGAGGCCTGCAAAAATGGCACAATTAAATTTACAAGATTTCATTGTGCCATTTTTGGTGTTATTTTTAACCCCTGCTGAAAGCAGGGGTTAAAAAGATGCACCCATTGAAATCAATGGGCCTCCTTGCACTTTTTTCCACTAGGGTCACAATTTTTGATGCTAGTGGAAAAATATTAGACTCCTTTGTTCCTAATACCACCATGGTGGGCCGTATCTTAAATATGGCGCATGCATGGTGGTGTTAGGGGGATGCATGGGTGCACAAGAAAAATGGTGCTGCATTGGATGCAGCACCACTTTTCTTAAATTCAGCCCTTGGTATATATTCCTTTTGTAGTGAGAAGGCAGGGCTTGCTATACAGTGCTTCTTTATTATGTTGCTTCCATGTCACAAGGAAGAAGTATAATGTAGTTAGGTCAGTAGGACATCCCACAAGTAGCAAGTACGTGTCTGCTTAGCCCAAATATCTCTCAGAACAAGCATTCCACGCTGACCAATCACAACGCTCCACTCACGTATCGCAAAAT
This sequence comes from Pleurodeles waltl, assembly GCF_031143425.1. Classification (NCBI taxonomy): domain Eukaryota; kingdom Metazoa; phylum Chordata; class Amphibia; order Caudata; family Salamandridae; genus Pleurodeles; species Pleurodeles waltl. Next base: position 23,421,327 of record NC_090446.1, read on the forward strand.
TCTACTAACGCTTCGTCACTTAGGGAGGCTGAGATGTGACACATGGCATGGGGTACACATCCCATTTACATATCAAGTCAATGTAATTGCCAACGTAGCACATCCCCTTCACGTATAAGGACAACATACGTGGACAACAAGAACTGGTAACACACACAACCACCTGTTCAGCAACCAGTAAAATCAAGAGTAAACAATCTCTAATTTTGCACAGCTAACTGGGACTGACTGGTTGGCTTTCTCACTTGCTTATCTTCACAGATGACAATACTAGAACAAATAAATTCTCACCTTTCTCATCACTTTTCATGCTTCCTTTGAACTGCAGAGTGGTGTAAGAGTCTTCCATCTGTCTACCTGTAATGGATTTTGTATTGAACAAAATTATCCTCCAGGCTTCGCAGCAGAGACTCACCACACACGAACAGGAAGAGACACGTGACATAACGTGAAACAAACAAGGTCACTCTCACGCATCAGGCTGCGGTTTGGTCAGGTTCTTGCCTTAAAGGGAAGAAAGACCTGTGTCCTTGACTGTAAATGCATTCATTTACCATGCTGTGGTTAGAAGTGGTGGAGTAGGTTACTCACCATACAGTCAACAGTGTCTAGGAACGTGAGTTTGTGTCTCTTTCTGCAAATGCTGCAAACATGTCAATGAAGGGTGGCAGCTTGTAGCCCTGGCTAGCAATTTACTACACCTACTAACACCTTTGCTCATTTTACTCTCAAGGTAATGCAGGCATCAGCAGGAACATGATGCAAACTGGGCTCTCAGAGGCCTGCTTACCTACTTGATTCTTAATACAGCTCCTTGAAAACCCTGAGCAAAGGGTGTCAGGGCTTCACAGCAAGTGAAGCCAGCTGCACATACCTCCGATGAGTGAAGTGGGATGTTCTGACTTATTACACATTCTTCAACTGATATCCAAATATACATAGAACACAGGTACATTATATGAAAGCAATTACACCTATTTACAAAGGGAGAGGGTGTAACACCCTCTCTCAGAGGAAATGCTTTGTTCTGCCTTCCTGGGACCAGGCTGCCCATGCCCCAGGGGGGCAGAAACCCGTCTGAGGGGTTGGCACCAGCAGTAGCTGCAGTGGAGACACCGGAAAGCAAGTTTGGCAGTACCGGGGTTCTGTGCTAGAGACCTGGGGATGCATGGAATTGTCCCCCCAATACCAGGATGGTATTGGGGTGACAATTCCATGATCCTAGACATGTTACATGGCCATGTTCGGAGTTGCCATGGTGACGCTACATATAGGTATTGACCTATATGTAGTGCACGCGTGTAATGGTGTCCCCGCACTCACAATGTCCGGGGAATTTGCCCTGAACAATGTGGGGACACCTCGGCTAGTGCCAGGGTGCCCACACACTAAGTAACTTTGCACCTAACCTTCACCAAGTGAGGGTTAGACATATAGGTGACTTATAACTTACTTTTGTGCAGTGAAAAATGGCTGTGAAATAACGTGGACGTTATTTCACTCAGGCTGCAGCGGCAGTCCTGTGTAAGAATTGTCTGAGCTCCCTATGGGTAGCAAAAGAAATGATGCAGCCCATAGGGACCTCCTGGAACCCCAATACCCTGGGTACCTAGGTACCGTGTACAAGGGAATTATAAGGGTGTTCCAGTGTGCCAATGAGAATTGGTAAAATTAGTCACTAGCCTGAAGTGACAATTTGAAAAGCAGAGAGAGCATAAACACTGAGGTTCTGGTTAGCAGAGCCTCAGTGATACAGTTAGGCACCACACAGGGAACACATACAGGGCATACATTATGAGCACTGGGGTCCTGCCTAGCAGGATCCCAGTGACACATAGGCAAAAACAAGCATAAATACAGTAAAAATGGGGGTAACATGCCCGACAAGATGGTACTTTCCTACACAACCCCCCCCCCCCCAAACGATGGACAATAAGGTTAACCTTGCCCAGATGAGTCTTCATTGTCTAAGTGGAAATATCTGGAGAGTCCATCTGCATTAGAGTGGGTACTCCCGGGTCTATGTTCCACTGTATAGTCCATTCCCTGTAGGGATATGGACCACCTCAACAATTTAGGGTTTTCACCTTTCATTTGTTTTAGCCAAAGTAGAGGTTTGTGGTCTGTTTGAACAATAAAGTGAGTACCAAACAGGTATGGTCTCAACTTTTTTAGTCCCCAGACCACAGCAAAGGCCTCCCTCTCTATGGCAGACCAACTCTTTTCTCTAGGGGTCAACCTCCTGCTGATAAAAGCAACAGGTTGATCCTGGCCCTCAGTATTCAGCTGTCATAGCACTGCCCCAACCCCTAATTCAGAAGCATCAGTTTTTACAATGAATTTCTTGGAGTAACAAGGGCTTTTTAGCGCAGGTGCAGAGCACATAGCCTGTTTGAGCTCCTCAAAAACATTTTGAGAGCTAGCTGTCTACAATACCTTCTAAGGCATCTTTTTGCTAGCGAGATCATTAAGAGGGGCTGCAATGGAGCCATAATTCTTGATGAATCTCCTGTAGTACCCTGTGAGGCCTAAAAAGGCTCTCAACCTGGGTTTGAGTTGTAGGGGTAGCCCAGTCCATAATAGTCTGGATCTTCCCCTGTAGTGTTGCAATCTGTTCCCCACCTACCAGGTGGCCCAGATAAACCACTTTCCCGTGCCCTATCTGGCACTTTGAGGCCTTGATAGTGAGGCCTGCTTTTTGCGGGGCCTCCAAAACTTTCCATAGGTGGACCAGCTGATCATCCAAGGTTGAGCTAAATACAGCAATATCATCTAGATATGCTGCACTAAAAGCTTCCAACCATTGCAGGACTGTGTTCACCAACCTTTGAAAAGTGGAAGGTGCATTTTTCAAACAACATGGCATTACTGTGAATGAATAATGCCCTCCAATGGTTAAAAATGCAGTCTTGGGTTTAGCATCTTCTGATAACCTAATCTGCCAAAACCCTGCAGTTAGATCAAAAGTGCTTAGATACTTGGCAGAAGTCAGTGTATCTATGAGCTCATCTGCCCTGGGTATAGGGAGAGCATCTGTCTTGGTTACTTGGTTGAGCCCTCTATAATCCACACAAAACCTCATCTCTCTTTTCCCATCTTTAGTGTGAGGTTCTGGGACAAGTACAACTGGGCTAGCCCAGGGGCTTTCTGAAGGCTTAATCACCCCTAAGTCCAACATTTTCTGTACCTCTTGTTTAATTCATTCCCTGACATGGTCAGGCTGCCCATAAATCTTACTTTTGACAGGCAAGCTGTCTCTAGTATCAACAGTATGTTCACACCAAGTAGTAGTACCTGGTATAAGTGAAACGAGTTCAGAAAACTGACTTAAGAGATTGACACAGTTGTCTTTCTGTTCAGCAGTAAGACAATCTGCTAAGACCACTCCCTCCATTAAGTCATCAGCTTCAGTGGTGGAGAAGAGATCAGGGAGAGGGTCACTCTCTTCTTCCTGTCCATTATCTGCTGCCATGAGCAGGGTGAGATCAGCCCTGTCATGGTAGGGTTTTAGGCGATTGACATGGATCACCCTAAGGGGACTCCTAGCAGTGCCAAGGTCTACCAAATAGGTAACCTCACCCTTCTTTTCAACACTTAGATGGTGTCCACTCCATTTGTCCTGGAGTGCTCTTGGGGCCACAGGCTCCAATACCCACACCTTCTGTCCTCTGTGGTACTGAGTCAGGCCAGCCTTCTGGTCATGCCATTGCTTTTGCAGCTCATGGCTGGCATGAAGGTTTTTACTGGCCTTTTTCGTATACTCAGCCATTCTTGATATTAGGCCAAGTACATAGTCCACTATGTCCTGTTTAGGAGCTTTTAAAGGTTGTTCCCAACCCTCCTTCACAAGAGCAAGGGGACCTCTTACAGGGTACCCAATGAGGAGTTCAAAGGGGCTGAAGCCGACTCCTTTTTGGGGTACCGCCCTGTAAGCAAAAAGGAGCCAAGGTAACAGGACATCCCATCTCCTTCTGAGTTTTTCAGGGAGTCCCATTATCATACCTTTGGGAGTTTTATTAAACCTCTCAACCAGACCATTTGTTTGTGGATGGTAAGGAGTTGTGAACTTGTAAGTTACACCACACTCCTTCTACATTGCTTTGAGGTATGGAGACATGAAGTTAGTACCTCTGTCTGACACCACTTCCTTAGGGAAACCCACCCTCGAAAAGATTCCCAGGAGTGCCTTTGCCACTGCAGGAGCTGTAGTGGTCCTTAAGGGGATGGCTTCAGAATACCTAGTGGCACGGTCCACTACCACAAGGATGAATCTATTGCCTGAAGCTGTTGGAGGGTCAAGGGGGCTAACTATATCAACCCCTACCCTTTCAAAGGGCACCCCAACCACTGGAAGTGGAATTAAGGGGGCCTTTGGAGTGCCACCAGTCTTGCCACTGGCTTGGAAGGTCACACAAGAGCGACAAAATTATTTAGTGTCCTCTGACATATGAGGCCAGTGAAACAGGGGGACAAGTCTCTACCAAGTTTTCTTCTGGCCCAAATGCCCAGCCAAAGGAATGTCATGTACCAAGGTAAGAAGAAACTCACTGTACTGCAAGAGAATGACCAATCTCCTGGCAGCTCCAGCTTTAGGGTTCCTTGACTCAGTCTACAAGAGGTTATCTTCCCAATATACCTTATGGCTATCACTGACATCCCAATTCTGCTGTTTGACAGCTTGCTGTCTTAGACCCTCTATTGTGGGACAGGTCTGCTTTGCCACACTCAGCTCTTCCCTAGCAGGCCCCCCTGCAACCAAAAGCTCAGCAGTGTCTGCTGCCAGCTCCTCTGGTGTAAGTTCTGCACAGGGAGAGGATTCCTCTTCCTCAAAAAGGGAATCTTCTGTAGACGGAGGGATAGTGGGCAGGGATTTATCCTTTCTACCCCTAGCTTTTGGGAGCACTTGGTCAATTGTTCCAGGATCCAAGTTTCCCTGTCCTTTTTGCTTCTTGGCCTGAGCCCTTGTCAAAGCAAAAATATGCCCAGGAATGCCCAGTATTGCTGCATGAGCCTCCCACTCCACTTCTGCCCGAGCTGATGTTTCCAAATCATTGCCCAGTAAGCAATCTACAGGTAATTCAGTGGCTGCCACAACTTTCTGTGGACCAGTAACCCCATCCCCCAGTTGAGATTCACAACAGCCATGGGGTGGCTAGGAGTGTTGTAATGAGCATCAGTCACTTGGTACTGTTGACCAAGTAGGTGTTGATCAGGGTGGACCAGTTTCTCTATCACCATATTTACACTGGCTCCTGTGTCCCTGTAGGCCTCAACCTCCACACCGTTGATTAAGGGTAGTTGCTTGTACTTACCCATATTAAGGGGACAAGCAACCAAGGTGGCAAAGTCAATACCACCATCAGAGACTAAAACATTCTCTGTGTTCTCCCTAACAAGACCAACCCCAACTACACTGCCAATAGTGAGCCCAGCTACACACTTGGATTGGCTATTAGTAGTAGACTTCCCACCACCACTGCTATTACTAGGGGCACTAGAGGTTCCAGTTGGGGTTGTGGTGGTGGGAGGTTTGGTGTTTTTCTTTGGACAAGTGGAATCACTTGCCCAATGGCCTTTTACTTTACATAAATAACACCAAGGCTTTTTTTGATTGTTTGAAGAGGATTTGGACCCGCCACCCCCAGAGGATTTTTGTAGGCCTGATGAAGACTCAGAATGTTTTTTTATCTCTGTCCCCACCATTGTCAGAAGACTTACCATCCTTCTTCTTGCCATCCTTGTCACCCCTGTATGAACTTTTCTGTTCACTCTTGTTCTGACCCATTTGTCTGCCTTCTTTCCCAATGCTTTGGGAGAGGTCAGATCTGAGTCTACCAAGTACTGCTGCAACAAATCAGACACACAATTGTTAAGAATATGCTCTCTCAGGATCAGATTAGCATCACTTTCTCTGACAGTAAGGAGCCTATCCCTACCTTTTCCAGTGAAAGATAGCCACAAGATAGCAGCCCACTGCCTTTAAGGGACCAACTGTACCATACAGGCCCTCTCAAGTGCAGCAAACCACTTGTTAATGACATCCCCCTCTTTGTAAGGGGGGACTGTCTTATGCAGGTTTCTTGAATCTTGCTCTCTAACAGGATTACTATCTGAAACACTGCTGCTGCCACCATGGGGAACTAACCCCATTCTCTGTCTTTTCCTCTCTATATCCAGGGATTCCCTGTCTAAGACCAGCTGCTGCTGTTTAAGCTTCAGTCTTGTCTCTTCTAGCTTTCTGAGTTCCCTTTCCATTAATTTATCCTCAGGGTTGGAGGCTTGGGAATGTTTAGATACAGAGAAAATGTGGGAATTGGCAGAGAGAGACCTGTCCCTAACTGGCTGGACCCTAGTAACCTGGCCTTTAGGAGTGAAAGATGCCCTACTAATGTGTGAACCTCTCCCACTACCAGTGTTACTAGGTGGCCTGCTAGATATCAGGTCTTTGTAAGAACCCTCCCCAATCTCTTCAGGGAACTCCTCTGAGTCTGACTGGGTCCCTTCCCCCCCTCCTACCTCCTCTTCCTGAGATGGGCCAGACTGGTTCTGGTCACTTTCTAGGAGCAGCTTAAAGAGAAACTCTTTTGTAGGATTCTTACCAATACTTAAACCTCTTTCCAGGCAGAGACCCCTAAAACATTTACAGTTTAAACTTTCATAGGTTGCTTGAACAATTTTGGGAGTAGGCTCTACTGCAGACATGATAGAAAAGGTTTAAGACAGAGAGAGAAAAAGTTTTAGAACTTTTGAAAGCACAGAGAAAAACGTTTTCAAACTTTTTGAAAAGTTTTGAAAGTTTTCAGAACTTTTCAGAAACTTAGTAGAAAGTTTTAGAGCAGAACAGTAAACTGTTTTGGTTCAATGTACATATATTGAAATATTTGATATATGTTTTTCTTACGAAAAGCACCAAATGACAAAGTGGTAAAGCAGTTACAAGTACTTATCCCACCGCTGCCACCAATGTAGGAGGCTGGCCTGGCTTATAGTGGGTACCTTGTGGCACTTACACCTTGAGCCAGGTCCAGTTATCCCTTATTAGTAGAATAGAGGTGGTCTAGCAGCTTAGGCTGATAGAGGTAGCTATAGAAGAGCAGCTTAGGCTGAACTAGGAGACAGGCAAAGCTCCTACTATACCACTTATATCATATAGCCCTATATCATAAGAAAACACAATACTCACAGTTACTAAAAATAAAGGTGCTTTATTTTAGTGACAATATGCCAAAAGTATCTCAGAGGATACCCTCACTTAGGAGGTAAGTAAGATACACAAATTATATGTACACAAACCAAAAACAGGTGAGTAACAGTTAGAAAAGTAGTGCAAACAATGTAGAATCACAATAGAATGCAATAGGTAGAAATAGGCCTAGGGGCAACACAAACCATATACTCCAAAAGTGGAATGCGAATCACGAAAGGACCCCAGGCCTATGGTAGGTTGTAGAGGGTTGCTGGGGCTGTTAGAAAACACTAAGGGTGTCCAAGATACCCAACCCCAAGACACTGAAAAGTAGGAGTAAAGTTACCCTACTACCCCAGAAAGACAGTATAGTCGAGATAGGGGATTCTGCAAGAACAACAACTGCCAGCAAAACACTGAAGACAGATTCCTGGACCGGAGATCCTGTAAAGGAAGAGGACCAAGTCCAAGAGTCACGCAAGTGTCCGGGGGGGGGGGGGGCGCTGGAGCCCACTAAACCCGGGATGAAGGTGCAAAAGGGCTGCATCTGGGTGGAAGAAGCCAAAGATTCTGCAACAACGGAAGGTGCCAGGAACTTCTCTTTTGGACAGAAAATGTCCCACGGTGTGCTGGAGGATGCAGAGTTATTTCTACACAGAAAGGCTGCAAACAAGCCTTGCTAGCTGCAAGAGTCGCGGTTGACGATTTTGTGTGCTGCCGGGGCCCAGGAAGGATCAGGAGGTCGCCCCTTGGAGGAGGAGACATAGGGGCCACTCAGCAACTCAGAGAGCCCCCACAGAAGCAGGCAGCACCCGCAGAAGTACTGGAAAAGGCACTTAGAAGATCTGAGGACAGCGATCAACTCAGAGCCACAAAGGAGGGTCCCACAACATCAGAGTCAAATCAAATCAAATCATTAGCATTTATAAAGCACGCTACTCACCCGTGCGGTTCTCAAGGCTCTAGGGACAAAGGGGGTGGTTATCGCTGCTCGAACAGCCAGGTCTTTAGGAGTCTCTGGAAAGCGGAGTGGTCCTGGGTGGTCCTGAGGCTGGTGGGGAGGGAGTTCCAGGTCTTGGCCGCCAGGAAGGAGAAAGATCTCCCACCCGCCGTGGAGCGTCGGATGCGAGGGACGGCGGCGAGTGCGAGGCCAGAGGAGCGGAGGGGGCGGGTGGGGACGTAGAAGTTGAGGCGTCTGTTGAGGTAATCCGGTCCCTTGTCGTGGAGGGCTTTGTGTGCGTGGGTGAGAAGTCGGAAGGTGATCCTTTTGCTGACTGGGAGCCAATGCAGGTGTCTCAGGTGTGCGGAGATGTGGCTGTTGCGGGGTACGTCGAGGATGAGGCGGGCTGAGGCGTTTTGAATGCGTTGCAGGCGATTTTGGAGTTTGGCGGTGGTCCCAGCGTAGAGGGTGTTGCCATAGTCCAGGCGGCTCGTGACGAGGGCGTGGGTCACGGTTTTTCTGGTGTCGGCGGGGATCCAGCGGAAGATCTTGCGGAGCATGCGGAGGGTGAGGAAGCAGGCGGAGGACACGGCGTTGACTTGCTTGGTCATGGTGAGAAGGGGGTCCAAGATGAAGCCGAGGTTGCGGGTGTGGTCTGCGGGGGTCGGTGCGGTGCCGAGGGCCGTGGGCCACCAGGAGTCGTCCCAGGCGGACGGGGTGTTGCCGAGGATGAGGACTTCAGTTTTTTCAGAGTTCAGCTTTAGGCGGCTGAGCCTCATCCAATCTGCGACGTCCTTCATACCCTCTTGTAGGTTGGTCTTGGCGCTGGCGGGGTCCTTGGTGAGGGAGAGTATAAGTTGGGTGTCGTCGGCGTAGGAGGTGATGATGATGTCGTGCTTGCGTACGATGTTAGCGAGGGGGCTCATGTAGACATTGAAGAGTGTCGGGCTGAGTGATGAGCCTTGAGGTACGCCGCAGATGATCTCAGTGGGTTCTGAGCGAAACGGAGGGAGGTAGACTCTTTGGGAGCGGTTTACGAGGAAGGAGGCGATCCAGTCCAGGGCCTGGTCTTGGATCCTGGTGGAGCGGAGGCGGGTGATTAGGGTGCGGTGACAGACGGTGTCAAAGGCAGCCGAGAGGTCGAGAAGAATGAGGGCGACTGTTTCACCGTTGTCCATCAGGGTTCTGATGTCGTCTGTGACTGAGATGAGGGCGGTTTCAGTGTTGTGGTTGGTTCGGAATCCGGTCTGTGAGGGGTCGAGCAGGTTGTTGTCTTCCAGGAAGGTGGTCAGCTGTTTGTTGACGGTCTTCTCTATTACTTTGGCTGGGAAAGGCAGAAGGGAGATGGGGCGGAAGTTTTTCAGTCCAACTCAGTGAGTTGGGCAATGCAGGACAGAGTGCAGGGGACCTGGGCTAGGCTGCGCACAAAGGAAGTCTTGGAAAAGTGCACAGAAGCCCGAGCAGCTGCAGATCACGCAGTACACAGGATTACTGTCTAGCGTGGGGAGGCAAGGACTTACCTCCACCAAATTTGGAAAGAAAGGCCACTGGACTGTGGGAGACACGTGGACCCAGCTCCTGTGTTCCAGCGACCATGCTTGTCAGGATGAGAGGGGACCCAGAGGACTGTTGATGCAGACGTTTGGTGCCTGCGTTAGCAGGGGGAAGATTCCGTCGACCCACAGGAGATTTCTTCTTGGCTTCCAGTGCAGGGTGAAGGCAGATAGCCCTCAGAGCATGCACCTCCAGGAAACAGTTGAGAAAGCCGGCAGGAGGAGGCGCTACAATGTTGCTGGTAGTCGTCTTGCTACTTTGTTGCGGTTTTGCAGGCCTCCTGGAGCAGTCAGCATTGATCCTTGGCAGAAGTCGAAGAGGGAAGTGTGGTGAGCTCTTGCATTCGTTATCTGAGGAATAGCCCAGAGGAGAGACCCTAAATAACCCACAGAGGAGGACTGGCTACTGAGAGAGGTAAGCACCTATCAGGAGGGGTCTCTGATGTCACCTGCTGGCACTGGCCACTCAGAGCTGTCCACTGTGCCCCAGCACCTCTGTATCCAAGATGGCAGAGGTCTGGGACACACTGGAGGAGCTCTGGGCACCTCCCCTGGGAGGTGCTGGTCATGGGAGTGGTCACTCCTCTTTCCTTTGTCCAGTTTCGCGCCAGAGCAGGGCTGGGGGATCCCTGAACCGGTGTACACTGGCTTATGCAGAGAGGGGCACCATCTGTGCCAATCAAAGCATTTCCAGAGGCTGGGGGAGGCTACTCCTCCCCAGCCCTTCACACCTATTTCCAAAGGGAGAAGGTGTAACACCCTCTCTCAGAGGAAATCCTTTGTTCTGCCTTCCTGGGACCAGGCTGCCCAGGCCCCAGGGGGGCAGAAACCTGTCTAAGGGGTTGGCAGCAGCAGTTGCTGCAGTGGAGACCCCGGAAAGCAATTTTGGCAGTACCCGGGTTCTGTGCTAGAGACCCGGGGATGCATGGAATTGTCTCCCCAATATCAGAATGGTATTGGGGTGACAATTCCATGACCCTAGACATGTTACATGGCCATGTTCGGAGATACCATGGTGACGCTACATTTAGGTATTGACCTATATGTGGTGCACGCGTGTAATGGTGTCCCCGCACTCACAAAGTCTGGGGAATTTGCCCTGAACAATGTGGGGGCACCTTGGCTAGTGCCAGGGTACCCACACACTAAGTAACTTTGCACCTAACCTTCACCAAGGGAGGGTTAGACATATAGGTGACTTATAAGTTACTTATGTGCAGTGAAAATCGCTGTGAAATAACATGGGGGTTATTTCACTCAGGCTGCAGTGGCAGTCCTGTGTAAGAATTGTCTGAGCTCCCTATGGGTGGCAAAAGAAATGCTGCAGCCCATAGGGATCTCCTGGAACCCCAATACCCTGGGTACCTAGGTACCATATACAAGGGAATTATTAGGGTGTTCCAGTGTACCAATGAGAATTGGTAAAATTAGTCACTAGCCTGCAGTGACAATTTTAAAAGCAGAGAGAGCATAAACACTGAGGTTCTGGTTAGCAGAGCCTCAGTGATACAGTTAGGCACCACACAGGGAGCACAGACAGGGCATACATTATGAGCACTGTGGTCCTGTCTAGCAGGATCCCAGTGCCGCAGGCAAAAACAAACATACATACTGTAAAAATGGGGGTAACATGCCAGGCAAGATGGTACGTTCCTACAGTACCTCACATTACCTATCAATTTAAAGTACTCTCTGTGCAGAAACATGTTATGTAGCACCAAGAGACCACATTTGGGTCCAAATTTAAGGATGGTCATGCACCATCTAAAGCCACCTTATTGTCATTTTTCTGATGCTAATGTGGCATTAGATTGCCAAGTGTGCAGCACCATATCTACAAAGTGGTGCAATGCATGCATTGTGCCACTATGCGTCCTTTTGCACCACATTATTCATGCGCCATGCATAATGTAAGGAGGCCTGCAAAAATGGCACAATTAAATTTACAAGATTTAATTGTGCCATTTTTGGTGTTTGTTTTAACCCCTGCTGAAAGCAGGGGTTAAAAAGATGCACCCATTGAAATCAATGGGCGTCCTTGCACTTTTCTCCACTAGCGTCAGAATTTTTGATGCTAGTGGAAAAATATTTGACTCCTTTGTTCCTAATACCACCATGGTGGGCCGTATCTTAAACATGGCGCATGCATGGTGGTGTTAGGGGGATGCATGGGTGCACAAGAAAAATGGTGCTGCATTGGATGCAGCGCCACTTTTCTTAAATTCAGCCCTTGGTATATATTCCTTTTGTAGTGAGAAGGCAGGGCTTGCTGTACAGTGCGTCTTTATTATGTTGCTTCCATGTCACAAGGAAGAAGTATAATGTAGTTAGGTCAGTAGGACATCCCACAAGTAGCAAGTACTTGTCTGCTTTTCCCAAATATCTCTCAGAACAAGCATTCCACGCTGACCAATCACAACGTTCCACTCACGCATCACAAAATTCTACTAACGCTTCGTCACCTAGGAAGGCTGAGATGTGACACATGGCATGGAGTACACATCCCATTTACATATAAGGTCAATGTAAGTGCCAACGTAGCACATCCCCTTCACGTATAAGGACCACATACGTGGACAACAAGCACTGGTAACACACACAACCACCTGTTCAGCAACCAGTAAAATCAAGAGTAAACAATCTCTAATTTTGCACAGCTAACTGGGACTGACTGGTTGGCTTTCTCACTTGCCTATCTTCACAGATGACATCAAATACTAGAACAAATAAATTCTCACCTTTCTCATCACTTTTCATCCTTCCTTTGAACTGCAATGCTGTGTAAGAGTCAGAGACTTCAATCTGTCTACCTTTAATGGATTTTGTATTGAACAAAATGATGCTCCAGGCTTCGCAGCAGAGACTCACCACACAGGAAGAGGAGGAGACATGTGACATAACGTGAAACAAACAAGGTCACTCTCACGCGTCGGGCTGCGGTTTGGTCAGCTTCTTGCCTTAAAGGGAAGTAAGACCTGTGTCCTGGACTGTAAATGCATTCATTTACCATGCTGTGGTTGGAAGAGATGGAGCAGGTTACTCACCATACAGTCAACTGTGTCTAGGCACTTGAGTTTGTGTCTCTTTCTGCAAATGCTGAAAACATGTTAATGAAGGGTGGCAGCTTCTAGCCCAGGCTAGCAATTTACTACACCTACTAACACCTTTGCTCATTTTAGTCTCAAGGTAATGAAGGCATCAGCAGGAACATGATGCCAACTGTGCTCTCGGAGGCTTGATTACCTACTTGATTATTAATACAGCTCCTTGAAAAACCTGAGCAAAGGGTGTCAGGGCTTCACAACAAGTGAAGCCAGCTGCACATACCACCATTGAGTGAAGTGGGACGTTCTGACTTATTACACATTCTTCAACTGATATCCAAATATACATAGAACACAGGTACATTATATGAAAGCAATTTAAACTTTATGATAGATTATAGAAGGTGTAGGGTCTCTACCTTTTGTGCATGGTCACCCCAAACCTTTAGCCTTTTGCTGGACTCCATACGTTTGCTGGATTTAGACCTATGTGCTGCTAACTAGTAGTAAAGTGCTTGTGCTCCCTCTTTAAAAATTGAGAATTTGGTTCATCTCTCATTTAGGTATTTAACTTTTATATATTGTCACAGTATATGTAGTGGAGATACACCCTGAGCATGAAAAATTAACTGTCGCCTTTAGACAGCACCACTTATTTTGCTATCCGTATGTGCAATCGGTTAAAATAACCCTTTTTGACAGGCAAAATGCTCCCTTTTAAGTATTAGTAAGACACCCCTCTGTAAGCCTTGTAGTCCACAAGATAGGGTGCTTGTTATTTAAAAGTGGAACATGTAGAAAATTAATATTGCCATAACTATACGGTGACAATACCCAAAAATGTATTTTAACTGTGGCAGGCCTAATTGTCCTATGTTGAAAAACAAAGTGCACCCTAAAATACTAATGCTGGTAACTCAAGAAAAGGACCAGCTATAAAAATATTTAAACCACTATTTTTATTAGCTATTAAAAATACCCAGTGGTGAAGTTGTATGTTATATATATATATATTAAAGTATAGTTAACTTTAAAAAAATTACCTTTTTCCTGCATGAAGTATTTGAGGGCTAATTTGCATTAACTTGTCAGCCTCCTCCAGCCTGTGCTCAACCTTGAATAGGTGTGACCAAGGTGTGAATTGCCTCAAAGGAGCAAACGGTAAGTTGGCTTGAATGAGCAGAAATGGCTCATCTGAACTCCGTAGAATATTCAGGGTGCGGGCTATGGGCATCCTGAGACATTGTTCAGCACTCCGTCCAGCATCCTTTTGTATTGCTAAAGTTGCCCTAAGTGAGAAGGGTATGCCCAGACGTGGGTCCCTTGCTCACTGTGCCACTGGATGCAAGCTAGCCTGGCTGATGCAGGGTGATACCCTGAAACCGGTCCCAGCATGCTTGTTTCCGGTCCAGGGAGGACCTGGCCTGGCAGTTTGGGCTGGACTGTTCCCATGAGGAACAGGGTCAAGACTGATTTGCATACGGCTGGGTCCAAACTGGGGTGGCATGGTGAGCAAAAGAATGGTGGATTAAATCCAGATCTGTGACTGGGGGTGAGTGTTTGCATTGTTCAGCACTCCGTCCATCATCCTTTTGTGTTGCATCCTGGACACCACACTGTCAAATCCTGCTTGATAGGTCTGTTGAACCAAATGCAACACTTGAGGTGCACTTGAAAGGGAGAGAACAGGAAGCTAAGACAGGTCTTCTGGATCTCATGTCTGGTTGCTTAAGGACCCTGCTTTTGTCCTAATAAACCTCTGGTCTTTGAGTTTGTTGAGGATACAGTGCATGCCCAAGACACTCCCCAGACCTCAAAGCCCAAGTTTAATGTGGCCAAAGATTTCCACCACCTTGAAAATGCCTTGACACATGGCATTTTAAGTAAGGCAAACAGGATCTATCAAAACAGTGGGTAGAGTTGTCCCTGTAAAAGTAAACACCATTGGTTAGGAAGTGCCTCCTAAAAGTTGGTGTCAGGAATTAGTGTGGCTCCCTAGAGCACCCTCGTCAGAACACTTTATGAACCTGCCGAATATCAGAAGAGAAATGGATCTGCAGTCTGTGAGAGAGAATCTCTCCCTTCTATACCCAGGACTCAAAGAAGGAGCCCTGGCCTTTAAGTGCTGCCCCAGGGAACCTCAGATGTGATCTAGAGGACCTGGTCCAGAACCCTAGAATGTAAGAAATTAAAAAATTAAGTCAGAAAGTAGAATTGTTGACAAACCTAGTTGTCATATCCAACCTGTGCACCATTACAATGAGCCTGAAATTGCACCTAGGTCGTGGTCCACTGTGACCATAGATTATCATTGATGCTTAACTTTTCCTTGGTGCTATTTCTACTTAAAACCTCCAATTTCATGTTTCCTGGAATGGATTTTTGTCATTTTGTTGTCATTTTGTTTATTACATTTTTTTCTACATTCAGTTTTGGATAGAACTAAAAAGAAAAACCAAGAGGTGCATAATTTTGTAGGCATGTGCTTGATTGAGCAAAGTGGCTAAAAACCATTGGCAACACCAATAAGTCGCAAAGGCAAGACCTATTGGCTTTGACAATGCTTTGTTTTGTTACAGTCAGTGCTAATTACAGGCAAGACATTTGAAGCCTTGCTCTGCTCTCTCCTCATACCCTCTTTCCTTCTCCCTTTCTTGGTTTTCTCTTGTCATCTCCTGCCCCTTGCCCATCTCACAGACTTCTCTGTCTTACTTTGTACATTCTTTACCTATTTTCTGTTTCTTTCACTCCTCCTTCTATTCCCACTTTTCTCTAGCTCAGGCACCCTTTAACCTCTGGATTTCTTTTCAGTGTCACAGTTCGGTCATCGCCCCGTGTTCTTTCTGCCACTCCCTTTTGTCCCTCCTCTTTCAGGCTATTTCCTTTCATCCATCTCTAATCCTCTCCTCTCAGAGGTTTGCTGAGCTACAGACCCCTCAGGAGAGGACTGAGAGGGAGGTGATCTGATGTGTGCTGCATCAGTCTGTGCTGGTCCTGTGGCTGCGCATCTTCACTGGAGGCTCATGATGGTTCGTATGACACAATATATGTAAATCTTCCTTTAGGTTTGTCCCGACATGTTACAGCCCGTCCAAGAGTTGTAGGCTGCTCTGCAGATTTGTAAAAATAGGTGATCATGGAAGCCTTCAAATTTCCGATTTATTTTGTACACGTTTACACACATTATGTGGACAATTCATAAAAAGCACTTTAAGGCACATTCTTTAAAAATCAGATATGAAATAAATGATGAACTGTAAAGTAAACACAACATTTTAGATGCTATTTCACAAGGTGGGATATGGAAATCATGACTGAGAGAGAGCAAGATAAATGAGATTGAACTTAAAGACTGGATTATAGACAGAAGAGAGAAAGATAGCAAGAAAGAGTGAGAGAGAATTATGATACTTGATGAATTAGAGAAAATAAGTGAAAATGAACATAAACACATACATAGGCTCAAAACTGCTGTAAAAAGGGAAGATCATGCACAATTATAAAACCTTTAGGTAACAAAACAAACAACATAGGGAAGTGTAACATCAAAGGTAAATAACTTGAAGGAAAATGTTTACAATAAAGGAGAACATAAAGAGCAAAGACTGCAAAGTGTGCCCTATAAATGGAACAGAGAGTGACAGTTAGTATGGAAGGTACAGAAGGGCAGGTCGGCCTTTAGCTGAACATGCCAAAGAGTCATAAGGTGAGAACAGGGAAGGAATGTTATTGATCACTCATTAAACAGAACTTTGTAAAAATCCAAAGAGCAAAACTGGATGTCAAAGTAGAGGATGTAGTGAAAAATGTGTAAGGTGGACAAGAAGGGTAGATTCAAGGAGGAATGGACACCATTTAGGGCCTGAAAAGCTTATATAAAGATTAAAGCCTTGGAGATACTTAAAAATGAATAAGAGGAAGAAAGAATAGGAGGTAGCTGTGTAGTCACAAGTGAAGGGCTGAAAGGATAATGTATGTGTGTCATCTTTGCAGAAGTCACATATGGTGGCAGTGGGGTGGGGGGACTGACACAGGGGGCCGAGAGCAGAACCTCAGGGAATAGAGTAAAGACATGACACCAAATGTTGTAACACCGGGAAATATAATACTGTGCTAATGTTTAAAGCAATGCTAGAAAAGAGCTACTAAAGAACAGCATAAGATTCGTCTAGTGAGAAAAGACTGGTGACTAACCTGTTAATAGTCAGTCTGCTACAACATCCAAAGCTAGAGAAGGTTCCACTAACCCATAACAAATGCCATTCTGATGAGTAAAAATGTCATTTGAAGAGCCAAAGGAGGGGATTTAGTACAGTTAACCATATGAAAACTGAATGGCAGAGGGGATATTAGAGAACAGCAATCAAACAAGCATTGGTTAAGCCAATAGGACTGGCTACTTTACATGTGAAAGTGCTTCTCCATTTACTGGTGAGTCAGTGTGTTTGTTATGTGGTTGTGTAATAAGATGATTGTGAAAATAAGTCAGTGGTTAGTGAGTGCATGGATGACTGGATGGATGAATGAGTGTGTGACATGGCGTTGTGACTGCGTGCATGTATGTTTGTGTAATGAATGCACAGATGGAGGGGAAGATAGATGCAAGGGTAAATGAGTAAATGGATGGATGCAGACATGTTACAACAATCTTATAGGCTGAACCTTTAGAGAGGAGTAATGAAGTGAGAGGCAACCCTGGCTCAACCTGTGTCATCACTGCACCCGACCATATTGTGTGCCTGTAACTCAGTTACTCTATGTGTGAACCATGGACCTCACTTAAGAATAACCAGAAATGGTCTAAAACAATGTACATCACTGAACAGTGAGCAGAAACATGCCAACAGAACAATGAAGGTTTAAGAAGATACAGCACTACACAGAACCATACTTACAAACCTTGCGCACACACAGGGTGCTTAGCACATGGTGCATTGGTGTGTGACTGCTCTAGCTTAGGTTCTGTTCTGAAAGTGCATCCTTCCAGTACAAACGTCTATGCCTAGACCATTTCAAAAACATTTCACACATTGGTGGTGTGCTTTACACATCTAATGCACACATGCAATGTGTGAAATTCTGGGAAAAAAAAGATTTTTCTGCAACATTTCACCTATCTCAGGCATGTATTGTTTACGTAAAGCCCGGTCTGCAATTCTAATAGACAGGACTTTGAATAATAATAAAAAATATGTATTTTTGCTGGAATGCCAAAGTACCACCCGTGTAATGCCCCAATGATGCAAAGTGGTGCAGAGCAGTGCAAAGCACTAACAACCAGATTTAAGAAAAGTGTCTTGCACCCCTCAGCTCCCCCCTAATACCACTATGTATGCGCTGTATCTAAGATATGGTGCAAGATGTTGGTAGTTTGGGAACTAGCATCAGAAATGTTTACGCTCTTTCAGAGCATTGCAGGATTAGAGTGAAAAATGTTGACTCTAATCCTGCAAAGCCCATTGAGGCCCATTGTAAACAATGGTGCGCCTCCTAAAGGTGCCTAGAAACATGATGAGAGGATACCTGTTAGACTTCTTTGTGCTGTTTTTTCAGCCCCTCTAATGGGTAATGTCCCCCTTGCATACACTATGCCTGGTGCAGGCATAATGTGGCACAAAGGGTTACAAAGTGGTGCAATGCATGCATTCTGCCACTGTAAATCTGGCACGGCGATTTTGACTTCTTTGGGCCATATTAGCATAATAAATGATGCTAAAGTGGAGCAAGGAGTCGCTAGGCTCCCTTAAATCTGCCCCTAAAAGAGGCAGTTATCCAGCTCGAAAAAAGGTTTGCACTGAAAGGTAAATACCCCTTTTTTGACATTTTGAAGCCACTTTACGTCACTTTGTGTGACTTTGCAAATAGCACATATACATATTGAGGCATCTATAATCTAATGATCCGTGAGCACCCTTTGTCTCACACCAAAAGTTACAGATTAAAAAATATCTGCAGCAAATTGCAGGGAGGCTGAAACTCAAACTCAGCATCATTAAAATGTATGCCCTGAGCTTTACTGGAGCTGCTGTTTGACGTCATGCTGCATTCTCAGATGATGGACTCCTCCAATAAATTTGCCAGTTTCTTTAAGATAGTAAGGCCCATATTTATACTTTTTAGCGCCGCATGTGCTTCAATTTTTTAAGTGAGCGCCGATTTTGCATCAAAAAATTACGCAAATGCAGCGCTAAAAAAGTATAAATATGGGCCTAAGTATGCCCTAGTTTCTGTGCAAACCTGGCCACAACAAGTAAGAGTAGGCAGCCCTGTAGTACTAATTCTCCAAGTATTAGATTGCTGCCCAATTGCTACATGCAAAATACAGATGAGTGTTGGATTATCAAAGAAGTCATATGGGATGATTGACTAGATTCGTTTGTATGTTCAGACTCATAGCTACCCTAATTATAAATGGATGGAAACCCACTCCACGACTACTGTTTTAAAATAGCATCGACCATTCATTGCACCATGGAACTTCTCTTTACTTTTGGGCCTATCAACAGTTTCTGGTTCGACTGTAATGCTTTAAAAGGCACAATCCCTTTTTGTTATTATTTACTAGGGATTTATTTGCAGCTGGTGCAGAGCGTCTCATTGTTGTAATGGGAGAAGACAAAGCCATTTTACAGACTGTGCCACTGAAGCGTCTATGAAGTTGTTTATATTTTTGCTTAAGCTGCTCTTCCTTCTTCTTTTGTGCATTTATGTTCATGGTTTTGGCCTGTAAAACAGGAATATTACAGTTTGAAAATATGCATCTAAAACAATGGCCCATATTTATACTTTTTTAGTGCTGCATTTGCGTGATTTTTTGATGCAAAAACGGCGCAAACTTACAAAATTCCATTATATTTTGCAAGTTTGCGCCGGTTTTGCGTCACAAAATGACGCAAATGCGGCGCTAAAAAAGTATAAATATGGGCCTATGGGCCATATGTACAAACACTTTTTCCCATAGACACAGAATGGGGAAAAACCTTTGCTACATCTGGCCTTATGTGTTTTGTAACTATGCAGACGTATCATGAAGCTGCAATTAAACAAAACGCCGGTGGGTGACACTGTGGCCATACAAAGAGAAACAAAGCTAAATGGAAAATGCCAATTAAGGAAGGGTGTGATGAAAAGAGAAAGAAACATGGGAGTGATGTCAGTTAAAGACTATCATTCCAAGACCAACTCCAACAAGAGCATACATGGTGGACCCTAGCAAATTAAATAGGAGTAAAGCGGGAAGTGCTCAGATATTGGGCATGCTTCTTGACTTTGTTGTAAAAATAATGACACCTTCTCCAAATGGTGTGCTGGTATCCCTTTAATGGACCTGCCAGATGGTGACCTTTGCCCTAGCCAGTGTAACACCAACTAACACCAGGGATTTGATAGCAAACATTCTTCCCTGCCTTTGGAACCAAGGCAACATAGAACCTTAGAACAAAGGGTCTACTTCCCCCCTTCATATATGAATCACAAAGCATTCTATTAATGGGTTACAATGGAAACTAAAATTGTAAAGCATGCATACAGAATAAAGATGTAATAATGAAATAAAAGTACACCCTTTCATGACCTGGTCTGAATAAATGTAAATGTAGAAGAATACCAATTAGAGCTTCTAATAACAACCAAGGGTTAACATAGATCACTCCACCAGGATACTAAAATGTTCAAGCTCAGGCTGATTCTTTTATATAGTCCTTCAGATATGAGAGTGGTTTTCTTTCTCTCCTCCCTCTACGTCATCCTCTCTCATCCAGAATCCTGATACACTTTCATCAACAACACTTCTTCTTACCTCACTAACTGGATCGGCTTCTGACAAGCTATCTATTGGTTCAGCTACCTTATTCCCAGTCAACATGAACCCACTACATCCTTCTTCCTCCTTCACATCCATTTACAATTCCTCGCAACTTCCTCCTCTCTGATAAAATGCAACTCTGCCTTTGATCCACTTGGTCCCATTCATCAACACTACATACAAAACACTCACTTAGATGACTTTGAACAAACCACAAAATGCGAACCATCCTCTTCCCACACATCCATCCTTTACCTTCACCCAGTCCCCAGTACGAGTGTCTGAACCTCTGCACTCTTGTAAAACCTTTTCTATACTGTTACCATCTGCCAACCAACTTGGAACTAGCTTTTTTCTGACTTTGCGCCCCCTCACTATTTCAAAAGGTGATTTGACAACAACTTTAAGTACCATAGTACGGTGGTCCCAGACAGCTTCTGGAAATGCTTCCTTTATATTGGTGCCACATTTCACAGCCAACTGAATAGTCCCTATAACCGTGCAGTTTATTCTTTCCAAAAAGCCACTGGCCTGTGGGTTATAAAGGGTCGTACGATGATGTTTAATCTTATGCAATGTCAAACATTCCCTCATTTCAACACAAGTCAATTGTGTCCCGTTGTCTATAATTACTCTTTGAGGAAAATCTTCCTTTCCAAAAAGTCCGCTCAAATTAGTAATGGTGTTTCTTGTGGACACCTCTTTCATAAACATGACTTCTATCCATTTTGAATCCACATCGACCAACACCGTGCAAAACCTACAACCCAAACGCACTCCTGACAAAGGCCCAATAAATTCCACAAAGATAGTCTGCCACACCACCGGATCGTTAATGATTCCCATCACGACTTCATTCCTACTTTCAACCTTTTTTTGCTCTCTTTACATTTTATACAATTCTGCACCCATTGAGCAGTTTGTGTGTCAACGATAGGCCACCAAAAGTTCTCTTTCACTTTCCTTTGAGTTAGCTTTTGGCCCAGATGCCCTTCATGCGCCAATTGTATGTTCTGTCTTCTTAAATTCTCTGGCAGTATACCTCTGTCCCCTCTCATCATTACACACCTATCACTGATTGACAACTCTTCAAATATTTTTATGTATAATCTCACAGACAAGGCAACTGCACTTTCTCCCCTTCCACCTTTAGCAATCCTTTAATCACACTCTGCACAACTTTATCTTCTGCCATCTCTTGTACCCACTCTTCTTTTGCAAAGACACCCAGACCGTGGTGCACCACATCTGCCAACCATGCTACAAACGTTTCCTTTTCTTTGTTTATGTCTTACACCAACTGACACCAGGGATTTGATTACAAACATTCTTCTCTGCCTTTGGAACTAGAAACAACATAGAACCTTAGAACAAAGGTTCTACTTATGACAGACTTCAACAGAACGACCTAGCAGAAGTAAATGAGGAGGGTAAACATATGGAACCACAGTTCACAATTTGGAAAGGAAGGGCGCAAACATAGTAACCATAAAGAACAATTGACAAATTGATACAAGGCTAATACATTAAATGGTCAACATTTAACAATATTTAAGAAATAAACGGAATTCAACTCTATCCCATTATTGATCCCAGAATCTCATACATAAAAACCTTAAGTCTTCTATTGCATGATAGCCTATTCCATTAGGATTATGGGACAGAAGTACTGTATGAGTGTTTGCTGACAGCAGTTTGCGTGTGTGAATGACCTGGTACGGACTGGCAGGCCTGCACGAAAAGAAATGTTAAAATTGTGTTCATAAACATTAACAATAATGAGTTACAACAACAGAACATGTTGTCCTAAACCTCTGGCTTTAGGAGGGCCTTCTTTTATGGCGGATGTGCACATGTACAGAAGGCAAAGGGAGTCACTCACAGTGAGGCGAGTCAATGACAGAAGTGGGCTGACCCTCTGTCCCATGCTGTATACTGTGGTGGGCAGAAACAGATTTGAGTGACAATTTAAAAGACCAGTAGGTGAAGAATATGGGCTAAAGCCCATATAAGAATGTATTTTTTTTTATTATTGAAAAAAACACAAAAGGTCTTGGGTAAATCCAAACCGAAAAATGTCGGAAATTGGCTCTGGAATGAGTGTCTGCTGGGTTTGAGAAAAAAAATCCAAAGTGAGAATAAGTAACATATTGAGGTGAAACAATGAAGTGAAATAATTACATTTTTTTATCTAAACAAAAACAATATAGGTAGATTTTAAAGTACTGGTGTCAAAAGAAGGTATTGAGGGAAGACAGACAAAATGAAAGGTCCCCAAAGAAGAAAAATGGAACAAGATATAGGGACATACAAAACTGGCCATCTCTGTCATCAATAATAACCTGGAAGTGGAAAGTCCACACATACTGCTTTTTACTCATTAAAACTCTTGTTCACACATGAGACAGATATTTTCAAACATTTTTACAGGTGTGGAATTAGAGGTTTTATACAGAAATACCATACTGAGCACAAGATTTAAACATATATTTAAAGTAACAGGTAAAACACAAAGGAAGATGTTAAATGGAGAAAAAATAATGGGGCAAACTGGAAATTCCTATTTTAATGGGATTTTTCAAGTACATTGTAACATTGAAACATGCAACTTAAATTCGGAGATTGAGCAGAGTTTGTCATAAGAGAAAACATAACATTGAAATAATCAAGAATGATTGCTGACAATTTTGTAAAACAAAAATTTAAGCAATATCCTGCCTATGGGGAGAAGATAAAAGAGAGGAGCAGAGAAGGACAACACTGAAATTCTATATGCACAAGATATTAGTATTTATCAAGGATGAATGCAGGAAGCTGTGAATCTCATGTGTGCTGATGGGTTTGGAGTTGAACCAATAGGTCCTGGCATATTCTAGATTGATAATGGTACATGTGGCAAAGAGCAGGGAGAGATGCAGACAGAAAATAATAATCTCACACCATACCAAGCAGTATCCTGACCCCTCCCTTGCATGGATGGATATTTATGTTAAGAAGAGTAAGCAGAATGTGTGATGCTCTGTAATAAACATGGGCTTTCTTTTCCAGCCACAATTTAACATCCCTGCATGGCCAACTCAATCTCTCAGTTGTGTTACAGATGCTTTGCAGTGTTCACGTGTTCTCTACGTTTAAAGGTCTCCCAATTCCAACAAAGATCTAACAAATGGATTGCTCGTGGAAACATTCAATGTTTAGTTTGAAGGTCTTCTGCGGGAGAGTTTCTACACAGGGAAGGCTTCAGAATTCAAACTGGAAGGCTTTCTTCACACATATCCATTGGTTCAAGGATAAACAGGAGGTGCGGTGGATCTCTCTCTTTCTGTAGGCACCACAGCTGTGTTTCTGGTTCGATGAGTTACCATTTTGTATCTTTATCCTGGTGGAAGTCAGAGAGCAGAAAACAGGAAGACTCAGTGTTAATTCAACAGATGTCTGTGTGGTGGTTGTGGGGGGTGTATGTGTGCAAATTCACATGTTCCTGTGTGTGTTGATATGAGTGCAATCATGTATGCTCTGTGGTATAAGTGTTTGTCATTTCAGTTCTGAACTTTTGTGTCCATCTCTCTTGAACTGGCATAACAGCCTGTGCACCAGATTGGTCTCAGTACACCTAATCTTCCATCTCTACCTCTACCTGTGAGTTTTGAGTAGAAAAACTAAGAACTATTTGGGCATGAGTACAGAATACACATCTTCTCAAAGCTTCCAGTACATAAAGAGGCTCCTAGCTGTGAGACAAAGAATCCAAACACATAAGTCAGAAAACTATGATTTCCCAAGAGTGAAATAAAAATCACAAGCATGTCCTGGGGATTGAGTGTACTTCCCTTACCCTTGCAATGAAACCTCAAGATTGAAGGATTGATTCTGGTGTGGACAATGAGTAGAATTTGGCATTTTGGTGATGTACTACCATTAGTTGTGCACAAAATGAATGGGGATGTAGACTAAATCTCATCTCCCTCAGCTGAGGTTATGCACATATTTCTCACTGTCTAGTAACCGTCCATTCAGTGAGATGATAAATATTTAGAAACTGTTTCTAAGCACTTCATTCTTATTATTCATTGATCATCATGTATGTCATTAAACAGTCTCAAAGCACTCCTTTCATATTATCTAATGAGCATAATATTATAAGGTTCAGTGCTAATTGATAAACCTGTATTAATTCATGGACGATGATTCATGAAAGCACGGACCAAGATTTGTTGAGATTGTTGGGCAATCTTGACTATAGCAGTGTCCCCACAGAGATACAAAGCACTGACAGACCACACATGATGTTTGCATATAATCTCCTTCCCAAATGAAGATCTTTTTAAAGAGAAGTTTATAGGTCAAGAGAAAAGAAAACTCCTTTGAGAAATTAGATTGTCTCATGAAGGGGATGAGAGCTGTTGTACTAATGAACATCAACGCCACCAATATTGTAGTACAAGAGTTTCAAAGGCAAATATTGAAGAACAAAATATTGAACAATAAGTGTAGGAAAGTCATTCTTTTTGGCATGGTCACTCTCACTTTTTGCCTGCTATCAGTATGCGTAGAATGTTTTCACTGGGAGCCTGCTAACCAGGACCCCAGTGATTGTGCTCTCTCCCTCTAAATTTGGTTGCCTAGCACTTTGCACACCCCACAATTGGCACACTGGTGCCTCCTTATAAGTCTCTAGTATATTGTACTTAGGTACCCAGGGCATTGGGGCACCAGGGCTTCCCCATGGGCTGCAGCAATTGTGCACCCACCCACTGGAGCCCATGAAAATGTGTCTGCAGGTCTGCCATTGCAGCCTTCATGAAAAGGTGCATGCACCCTTTCCCTTCAGGTCGCTGTAAGTCAACCCTAAGGTAGGCCCTACTAGCTCAGAAGACAGGGTGCAGGTTCCTGTGTGTGAGGGCACCCCTAAGTGCCCCTACAAACTCCTGCTCCATTACACTGGACTACGTAAGTGTGGGGAAGCCATGTTATCCATTTACTGGACACAGGTCACTACCTATGTCCAGCTACATAATGATAACTCTGAACCTGGGCATGTTTGGTATCAAACATGTTGGAACCATATGTCAATACTGTTGCCAGTATTGATTGTATGATTCAGTTCACTCTGGTGCCTCCTTTCAGTTCCCTCCCCACAGTATTGCTCCTACCAGTCTTCTATGGTTTTATGGGCAGCCCATGCTGCTGCCACCCCTCAGACATGTTTCTGCCTCCCTTCTGCTTGACCATCTCAGGCAGGGGAAGGCCGAACAAAGGATTTCCTGTGGGAGAGGGAATCAACACCCTCTCCCTTGGAAATAGGTGTTACAAGGCTTGGGAGGGGTAGCCTCCCCAAGCCATCGGTTTGCTTTAAAGGGTACATTTGGTGCCCTCCTTGCCTAAACTGATTTGCACCAGTACAAGGATCCCCGGTCCTTGCTCTGGCACGAAACTGGACAAAGGAAAGGGGAGTGATCACTCCCCTGTCCATCACCACCCCAGGGGTGGTGCCCAGAGCTCCTCCAGGTGGTCACTTGATTCTGCCATCTTGAAACTAAGATGTGCAGATGCCCCTGGGAGCATCTGAATGGCAAGGTCAGGCAGGTGATGTCACAGTCCCCTCCTGACAGATGGTCACCTTACTAGGTGACCATACCCCCTTTTGGGGCTATTTAGGGACTTCCATGAGGGTGGATCACCAGATTCGACATGCAAGATTCCACCTGGACTCCTCTGCATTGTTTACATCTTCTGGCTACTGGAACCACAACTGGACTCTTCAGGAACCGACAAAGCTGCAACTCCGGTGATGACCTCACTTTGCAACATTGTTTCTCCGGTTCCTTCCATCAACTGCAACATTTCCCCTGCTGTGCATCTTCTAGGGTCAACAAGGCTTCAGCCTACACCAAGAAGCAAGAATCTCCCTTGGAGTGAATGAGTCACTCCCCTCCATCTGCAGGCACCACCTGCAAAGACGTCCAGCTGCATTGCTCTGCTCTCCATTGGAACTGCATGGATCGTGCATCACAGGTGGTGGTCTGGAGTGGGCCTCTTGGTCCTCTCTCCCAGCTGTTCAACTGGGGATACAATGAGCCCTTGCACCTCCTTGCAGGACAGTACCCCTGTGCACTGCGACTCTTGCAGCTACCAAAGCTTGTTGTCCCCTGCTCCAAGGAATCTTCAGGATCGTAGTAGCCCTGGCCCCCTGCACTTCTTCCTGCCAAGCACAGTCTCCTCTCTGCTGCTCCAGTGACGTGGAACTCCTCTTTATTTGTGCCAACTGGGCCTCACTCTGACTTACTGTGCCTGCTGCCAGTGGATGCTGTGACTGCTTATGTTGGCTTTCCTGGCTGCCGAGAGTCACCCCGGACTCCCCTCCAAGGGTCGAGTCCCCTGGGCCTTGCTGGTCCTCTTCAGCCTTGAAACTCTTCTTCTGCGCCTCTTGCGTTTGCCAAGGTTTGTTGGTGGTTCTCCAACAATGCATCTGTGACTGGGGGTGAGTGTTTGCATTGTTCAGCACTCCAGCCATCATCCTTTTGCGTTGCTAATGTTCTCCAACAATACCAATTATCTGCAACCCAAGGACCAATGTGGGACACCATCTGCACCACTCCAGGGACTCCTTTTCAGCTACTGGGCTCCACAGCTGGTCTTCTTCTTCCCCCGTCAGCCTGGTCCTTCATTCATAGAAGGCTGGACTGGACTCTGTCCCCTTCTTTTCAGGTCCTCTTCAACCAGAATCCACTGTTGGTTTCTTCTAGTCTGGTCCTATTCTTGTACAATATTTTTTTCAAGTCCTCCTTTTAGTCTTTGGAGAGACGAGGCACTTACCTCTGCTCTCCTGGTACTCACCTCTTGGGGGTCTCTAGTTCTTCCAGCTCCCCTCTAACAACTCCACATCCTGTGGTGGGGGACTGTATCTTGCATTCCACTTTTAGTATATGGTTTGGCACTCCCCTAGGGCCCTATCTATTTTTACTCAGTATTGCCAATGCTTGTTGTTTCTATGCTAATTGCTGATTGCTATTGTGTATATAATTAGTGTGTACTAGCCTCCAGTTGGGGGGAACTGCCTATATGTATTCTAGTTTTGTTTTACTATAAAGTACCTTTAATTTTGTAACACTGTGGGGTTCTTTCATGTGAGATAAGTTGATGTGTGACTATAGTGGTATTGCAAGAGCTTTGCATGTCTCCTAGATAAGTTTTGGCTGCTCAGCTACAGCTACCCCTAGAGAGCCCTGGCTTCCTAGACACTGCCTACGTTTCACTAATAAGGGATAGCTTGACCTGGTATAAGGTGTAAGTACCATAGGTACCCACCACATACCAGGCCAGCGTTCTACAATAAGTGCATGTAGGGCAGTATAGGTTTACTGTTTCTAACTCCATATCTACGTAACGTGCTTGCATATCTGTATGTGGAGTTTTCTATGAAACATCTAGTCTTCCTTACCTGGCAATATTTGTCCCCAGTATTTTCCACCAATATAGTGAGTTTGATATTCAGGGTCTGAAAAACACCTCTTGTTCTGCACTAACTGTGATTACTTTAAAAGAGGTCAATGTGAAGAACAGTTTAACAATGAGCTTAGTTTATGACCACAAATCTATGGTTATTCTTGTATAAGTGCATCCGTTTTGTAATGTGTTTTTTTACTTCACAAACTTTGTGAAGTTGGGGAATGTGTATACAAAAGGTGCTGGTGAAAAATCCCACAAAATATTTTCTTTTCTGAGAAAATCACCACTACCTACTTGTAATTAGTGAATTACAACACAGGATATTTTAGCTGAAAAAAATGTGTCAACACTAAAGTTTTAGGAGTAGGTTTCTCCTCAAATGTTTTCCTGTTTGGAATTTTGTGCAAAATCAACATGCTTTGCATCCTTTGGTAACGTCTGTTAATTTGTCTCATGGCCACATAATGCTCCCACCAAAAAGAAATAAACAATGAAAAGAAATATGGCATTCTATCGATAAGACAAAACTCTTTTGAAATATAGTTTGTGCAAACAGGTTCTAAAGGTTGGCATTCCCTCTCATCCCTTCACATTCCATGCATCGGTGAAGGAAGAGCCCTTACCAATATCTGACAGATGAGAGTGTTTACACTCGCAACCCCTGGTTTCTAAAGATGGACATCCTTGCCTACAGTGTAAATCCTGTCTAACATGCTGAGGGCCTGTGCCCCTCAGAGTAATGTTTAACGTGATCAAATGACCGTGACCAGTTCTGCTTTCTTTATTACTAACCTGGAGGGAAATGTGGCCCACCACCAACACCTCTGTTTCCATACATCACAAGTGCACTCAGCAGGTTTAAAATAAATACCTCCAGTGGAGGGGTGGAGGAAAGGGGGGTAGTAAAGAAACTTTACAATAGTGCACACAAAGGCTAATCATTCTGCAATCATTTTATTTCTTGTATAATTGTCAAGGATGTTAGTGTTAAAATTAACTACTGTTTCTCTTGCCAAAATGTGATTTGGAAACTAAATCCACCTATATGAAGAAATTAGGGTGTTTCAATTCTGTGACACAAATATCAAAAATATGATGTATAACTGCATTTCAAATAGAATGATATGTACATTTTCTGGCACCGTTATTGATGAATAAGAAGTGCGGATGACACACGTCATATGCCACCAAATGATAGCTTACTATCCATAATATCAAGCTTGAGCGTCTGATTGTTTGCTTGTTAGATCCTCACACTCGCTGGTGGTATCATGCTTCATCATTGGGTCTCATCTTGATCCCTAAAAACCAGGATGGGCTCAACCATATTCCAGGGAGCACTTTGAATATTTTCCTGCCAGGGTCTTAAAAATAAAAATATCTCAGACCACCTTGGTACCCCTTTATTATTAGTGTTCCTGGTATAATTAAAAACTGTAGACGGGATGCCTATGAAGGTATTGGTCGTACACCCTACATAAAAGTTGACATGTTTCAGCCCTAACGGATATTGGCTATAGAGGCCAGAGCTGTAATCAGTACTAGGGGTACTGTATGCCCCGGTACAATGTCATGCAGAAATGTCAGTCAATCTAAAACCCTTTCCCATGATGTTCTCATTCTGGGTCCCTAAATTTTCAGGATGTTATGCTTCATGGGAGAAGTGGGGGGATATGCTCCTGTAGTCACACATTCATCAAGGGTGTTGTTACCTGTATCACCTATTCGGACTCTGTTTCCTCCCCGATGACATACCTCAGCCATGCTCATTTATTCAAAACAAAGTCTCGACCAGGATCACTGCTGAGATCAAAAATGGTAGAGGGAAAGAAACCTCATTTGCCATTCATTGATTAGAATTTTTAGGAATATTATTGTTGCCTTTACAGACCCAATCACTACTACCGGCCTGTAAGAATAAATAGATACTTTGTTTCTCTACTTAGTTAGTTAGTTACTGGTTACTAGTTTTCAGGTGATGGTTCTCTAGTCATTGTGTGTGATTACTCGGCTGGATTATAATATTCTGTACACTTTATTAATAAAATAGTAACAAGCTTGGCAATCTCATATGTGCAGAAAAATCTGTTGTTAATAATTTTTAAATATAGCATGGTGAAGATTATTAGTGAAGACTAATTTATCCCAATAAGAATTTGCGATTAATTTGTAAAGATTACACCATTGAGTGTGCTTGCTTTGAAACATATGGTATGAACAATAATATTGTTCTCAAGTGAGCTCTAGGAGTTGTTATAGATATCAACATAGCACGCATGCGGTGCATCTGATTTGGTTCTTGGTTATTTCCTCTTTTTCTCAAGATTCGTCTTGACGGTGTCAAATGTAGATGGTGCGTCATATGACACATAACACTGTTGTTTTATGTTATTACAATCTCTCAACCTAAAACTGTGATTTGACTAACTTGGTGAATATTATTGACTGCAATTGTATGTATGTATTACCCATAGGGAAATTGTATCCGTTACTTTGCTGTCTTTTAATTTATTTTGTTTTAATTTTGCACCTTATGCCTCGCTATTTGTCACTGGGGATATGGTGGAGGAATTTGCATATTATCTCAAAAGAGGTTGCAATTTAATGTACTATATTTCTAGTCCTGAAGAAGTCAACTGGGATATAAATATCCAGAGGCGAAACACCTGACCGCTGAAAGATTTGCTGATGCTCACCTTTAGTTGAGAATAAAGGATACGAGAAGATAACTCGCAAAGGAGTGGATTCCGAGTACTGTTGCAGTGCTCGAGATTATTGTTTACTTTCATGGACATTGTCCTTCTAAAGAAAGCTTTATGGATTTTCTTCACCTTTTGAGCAGCCAGTGAAAGTACTTGATAATATCTAAAACACATGTAGTTGGAATATCTGTAACTAAGTGTCTGTGCTCCGAAATTGCCCAGTGTCCATTTCCTCTCCACTTCTACTAGTACCTAGGTTTGTTCTTTACTGGTCACAAAAATACTGGTCACAATTTGGGACCATATTCTCCTACATCTGGCCCACAATTCTTAATTGTCTAAACTTCTCTCACTAAGTCCATTTCTCCTCAGCTATGTCTTTTATTGGATGCAGCCAGTTGTGCTCAGGAATAATCTATACTATTTGCTTTTCCATTTGCTCTCATATCTTCAATTTCAGCAATGCAAGACTTTGGCAGTTAGTTGTTCTTGACTCACCAGAGCTATGACCTGCTGTGATGGAATCATTCAGGATCTTGATAGATTTTTGATTGCTGTGGAAAGAATTGGTACCAAAGAAGGACAGTGTAAACCTTGTCTCTGTGTCGCAGATGGCTAGCAGAAGTGTCACAACAAAAGTGTGGTTGGTATCTTGTGTGCCAAGTGTGAGCAGAGCCTGGCACACCAAAGCCCTCATTACGAGATCGGTGTTTTTTGGGCACACCCGCCACCAGACCGCCGCATTACGAGTCACAAAGTGAAAATGCCGTAAAACAGGCCAAAATTCGATACCGCCAGGCCAAACAAGGGCGTGAGACAGGCGGTTCCACCACTAGCACCGCCACTACGTCACAACTCCGCCCACCATATTACAATGCACTTTTGTGCACGGTGGTACCTGCATGGCAGTGAACCCTTGGCGGTTCGCACCACCGTGCATCATCCAATAGGATTGCGTTGCTGCATTGGGGGACTGGGGCCCATGATGATCGTCGCTGGCTGTAAGGTCAGGTACGCAGGGGCTGTCACCACAGACATCGACCCCCTCCTAGACGACCCCCTCAATGTGGACTGCAGTGTGGCTCAGTCAGGTAGGTGGGTCGACTGTAATGGGAGAGTGGAGGGTGCCTGTGTGTGAGGTGTGCATGTGTGTGTGCATGCATATGTGTGTGTATATGGGTGTGTGGACATGTGGGGGTGTATGTAGGGGCGACAGGAATGTTTATTCCTGCCGCCGGGTGCATTACCACCAGGGTTTTCATGGTGGGGCAACCACAGGAAAACCCTGGAGGTAAGCACCCTCATAATACGATCAGCAGTGTGGGGCATGCTGCTGGCCCTGAGGAGGCCCCCACTGGCTGCAGCGGTCCGCCCGCACTGGCAGGCCTGCTCCTAATACAGCGGTCTACACTGCCAGGCCCAAAGTGGTGAGACCACCCTCTCCACTGCTGTGGTCCTCAGACCGCCTTAGTCGTAATGAGGGCCCAAGTGTGAGCATCCCAGATACTAAACATGCTTTGTGTATAAAGCTGGCTCAGGCTCTTCTAGAATGGAACATGTCTCACATCAGCCAAGTTTCCAATCCAAACAGTGTTTGGGCCCAAGTGCATCAGGAGGCAAGAACAATCCACACTCCTGTGACATGAGGTTTGTTCTAAATTTTGTGTAATGGGCGGTGATCTGAATGCTTGGTGTGTTTTGGATGAAGGAAAGATACACACAACAGGCAGCATATCCTTTTAGTAGTGCACAGTAACACTACTCCCCGTAACAGGATAGACTGAATTTGCAGGCAGCATTCAAATATATCTGATAGGTAATTCAATTCAATAAATATTGCCATTTTGGGCTGCGCTGCTACCCATACTTTGCATTCAACACATTTCTATAGATGTAATTTTAATGCACACTATATCCATGTTTGGTGCCACACTAGCAGTGCTGATGGGGTCT
This sequence comes from Pleurodeles waltl, assembly GCF_031143425.1. Lineage (NCBI taxonomy): Eukaryota > Metazoa > Chordata > Amphibia > Caudata > Salamandridae > Pleurodeles > Pleurodeles waltl. The sequence goes on from NC_090446.1 coordinate 23,453,958, forward strand.
TGTTGGGCTCAATTGCAATTGGTTACCCTCTCTACTGTAACATTTACAGCGTTTTTTAAGAAAGGTAAGGGCACAAGAAAAATGTTGCTGAGTGTGCATGTTGGAAAATGGGTTATTGGTAAGGGCAGGTAAGTACCTACACTTAGCAATAGGACACCAACCTCCACTTAGGTGCAGTTAGGTCTCAGTAAATTAAACCCAGCTCAACCCTTGGTAACTTGGCAATGAGCGACAAGACTTAACTTAGGAGACAAAGCATAAAGCATTAAAATATCACAAAACAGTAATTAAATAAAACACAGTAAACAGTTCAAAAATCCGACACCAAAATGAATAAAATCGGATAAGGAAAACCAGAGATATGATTTTTTTAAAGAATGAATGCTTTCTAGCGCATAGAAGCAACTAGAGCTCAAAGGGTTAAAAAGGTCACACTGGAAAGGAACAAAGTCCTGAGTTCAGGCCACCCATGAGGTAAGACTGTCAAACTTACTTTCAGAAGTGTTTGATTCAGGAAAGTGGTCCACAGCACCAGCCAAGGGTTCAGAGGCTCTGGTGTGCCTCTTGGGGTCTGGCACTACAACTCCCAAAATGCACCTCTTCAACTTATGGAGTTGCTCCAAACGTCTCCAAACTTCTGGATCTTCTTCCAGAGGTTCTTTTTGTGTCCTTGAAGTGTCCACAACTTGATCCAAGGTTCCAGGAGCTCTGAGTTGCTCCTAGGGAGTTGGGACTACAATTCCCAGAATGCACCTGGTCAGAATCCTCAAATGGCCACTGGACGCTGGACAGCTGGGCTCTGCTTGCAGGACTTGATGCACGGGACTCAGGGCAGCTCCTTTGTACCTGTAGCAAACAGGGAGTCCCTTCTTGAAGCAGTAGAAGACAGGTAAAGTCCTTTCAGTGGTGAAGCCCAAGTGTGCATCTGGTGCAGTCCTCCAGAGAGCAGTGTCCAGGTGCAGGTCAGGGGTCCAGCAAGGCAGTCCTTCTTCTCCTGCAGTTCTTCCTTGTGGGAATCTGATAGGGATCTGAAGTGTGGGTGCAGGTCTGCCAGTTTTATCCTTGCTCCTGGGTAAAAAACAGGGGGGGTCCGAGTTCTCCAGTCAGGGGCAGGGTTCTTCCCCCTGTGATGACCACCTCCTGGGAAGTTTGGCAAAAATCAATCCCAGGGAGCAACATTCCTCAAAAATCCATCATGGCTGAAAGTGATTTTTGGAGGTTACATCTGCATGAGCCCACCCACTGGTGTGGTTAAAAATCCTAAACATACCCCTCTCCTGCCCTCTCCTAATTTAATCAATGGGGCACCTAATTGTCTGGGTTTGCAGGATGTGAGGGTGTTGCTGGGTTGCTCCAATGCCCTTCTCTGCCTTTAAAAACCAGTTTGGCAGCCCTCGCCCATTACTGCTTCACCATCTGCTGAGGTGAGATCTCCTCCCACAGGCACATCTCTTTGTGTGGAGCCAGGCCATTTCACACCTTATCAAGGCAGCCTGGCCGCATTTGGCTGATGTGCTTAGGGTTCGATCCTGAGGCAAGGCTCCCTTCCAGGTGGGAGAAACTCGTATTTATCGCCACTGTGGTTGCTAGATCTCTTTTGTTAAGAAACTGGCGATCTGAGCTGTCTCCCATTTGTCAACAATGGCGGAACAAAATGACGCAAGTCAAGAATCAGGAAATGCGATATACTAATAGAGTAGGAAGCGGTAAAAAGATTTCACTGATTTGGGGTGAATGTTTTTTAGATAAGCCTGGGTGAATCTGCCTATGGTTAAATTCACTATTTATTACTGAAAGAGCATGCATAGGTATTTATTTTCATTGTAAGTGGCAATGTATTATTTTTGTTACTAATTTGATCGATCCTGAAATCATTTTTTTTTAAAAAAAGGCAGGCTGGCCAGGCTGCCAGAGGCTGACCAATCAGAGCACAGCAGCAAAAACACTGCAGGGCTGAAGTTGGCAACTTTTTAGGTAAAGATTAAAACTCTTTAACAGAACAAGTTATATTAAATCCAACAACTGGAAGTTGTGGGATTTATTATAACAATTAATTTGATACCAAACTTCTGGTATCTGTTACTTAAGGGGACTTTTAAAATTAAAATAAAGTCTCCCCATTCTAGCCTATGGAGGCCATTCACTACAATGAGGAAAAAACGAATTTGGCTGTTTTACCTCACCAGGGCTTATAAAACTATTTGTATAAGGTCCCTGCTTATAGTTACATGGCACCCAGCCCTAGTAGTGCATAGGGCACACCTTAGGGGTGACTTATACATAAAAATAAGGTAGTTTAAGACTTTGGAACTACGTTTAATTCCAAAGTCGAATTTGCATGTAACTTTAATTTAAAAGCAGCCAGCAAGGCAGGCCTGCCTTTAAAATGACACTTGTGACCTATGGGTGCACTACCTATGCTGGGGTCCCTAAACCTACATGCCTTACCATATACTAGGGACTTATAGGTAGGTTGACTTAGCCAATTATAATTAGCCTAATTTGCATACTGATTTTACACAGAGCACAGGCCCTGGGGCTGGTTAGCAGTACCCAGGGCACCATCAGAGTCAGGAAAACACCAGCAAAAAGTGGAAAATGGGGACAAAACGTTAGGGGGGCTCTGCAATCAGCCCTGTTCTCTCACAGTGCACATATTCATTTTCATTTATGTGACAACACTGAGTTTGCCTTTAATCTACTCTTTAAAGGGGTGCATGGGTGTCCCCATCAAATTTTGTATGACCTTCAGAACATATTTAGGTGTCATGGATGGTTCTTGTTTAAGGCCAGAAAGAAAACATGATGCTTTCAATGTACCATTTGGGCACCTAGGCTCAGGTGAACAGGCTGGCGGTGCTCCCATGGGCATTCTGACCGCGGCTGTAGATACGGGAAACCGGCGGTGTCCCGCCGGTTTCCCGCTGCCCAAGGGAATCCTCCATGGCGGCGCTGCAAGCAGCGCCGCCATGGGGATTCCGACCCCCTTCCCGCCAGCCTGGTTCTGGCGGTTTTGACCGCCAGAACCTGGCTGGCGGTAACGGGTGTCGCGGGGCCCCTGGGGGCCCCTGCAGTGCCCATGCCACTGGCATGGGCACTGCAGGGGCCCCCTAACAGGGCCCCACCAAGATTTTCAGTGTCTGCCAAGCAGACACTGAAAATCGCGACGGGTGCAACTGCACCCGTCGCACCCCTTCCACTCCGCCGGCTCTATTCGGAGCCGGCATCCTCATGGAAGGGGGTTTCCCGCTGGGCTGGCGGGCGGCCTTCTGGCGGTCGCCCGCCAGCCCAGCGGGAAACTCAGAATAACCGCAGCGGTCTTTTGACCGCGCAGCGGTATTCTGGCGGTTCCCGCTTGGCGGGCGGCTCCCGCCGCCCGCCAAGCTCAGAATGACCCCCATAGTGTGGTGTAATGTCAGTAATGCTTCCAAACTTGAAGTGGGGGGGGGGGTTCTCAACACCAGGTTGTGGGGACTCGTTTATGAGTCAACAGTAACATGTTGAGAATGCACAGATGCAGTGTGGACCGAGCAACATGTTGAGACCGCACAAATGCAGTGGGGACCCAGCAACAATATGTTGAGACTGCACAGATGCAGTGGGGAGCCAGCAACAGCATCTTAAGACTGCACAGATGCAATGTGGACACAGCAACAACATGTTGTGACTACACAGATGCAGTGGGGAGTCAGGAACAACATGTTGAGACTGGACAGATCTAGTGTGGAGCCAGCAACAACATATTGAGACTTCACAGATGCAGTGTGGATCAAGGAACAACATGCTGAGACTGCACAGATGCAGTGTGGACCCAGCAGCAACATATTGAGACTGTACAGCTGCTGTGTGGACCCAGCAACAACATGTTTACACCGCACAGATGCAGTGTGGACCCAGCAGCAACATGTTGAGACTGCACAGATGCTGTGTGACCCCAGCATCTGTGCAGATGCACAGATGCAATAGGGAGCCAGCAACAACATGCTGAGACTGCACAGATGGTGTGTGGAGTCAGCAACAACATGCTGAGACTGCACAGATGGTGTGTGGACTCAGCAACAACATGCTGAGACTGAAGAGATACAGTGGGGAGCTAGCAACAAGTTGAGACTGCACAGATGCAGTGGGGGGCAGAAACAGCATGTTGAGTGTGGTGCTGACCCTTTTGGAGGTGATATATATGTGGTGAGGAGGAGGTTAGAAGGCACAGACATAATTTCTTGAGCCCTACACATCCTAAAGACATTGGACGTTTTACTTCCTGACTGCAGAGTTTTCTTTCTCTACTTTAATTATAGATTTTGATTATCTTGCTGTCTTAATTTGTAATGTTTTATCCTTTTGTAAATCAAGTACCTAATGACAGGTGACTGGTGCCTTCCAGTCTCTGCTTGTCTAGAGTGTGGAATCTTCTCAGTTCTGGGGTGAATTTTAACCTCTAACCTTCTGACACTGGGACATGATTCTAGTGCCAGGCTGCCCATTCTGCCCCTTGGCACTTCCCAGTCAAGCTCCATGCCAAGGGGTTCCTTTCCCACCCCTCTGCTCAATCATTGTTGATTTCACAACCATAGAACATTGTCATAAAAGTGCAACACAATCACTGCAGTTTCAACTGCTCATCACAACTTCTAGTAACAGTGCTACAAACAACAATCACACTCGACCTCTTAAACTGCTGCCATCTGTGTGGTCAGTTTCACCACAAGACTCCACCCTCCTGATAATACTGAACACATCTGAGAGTGTGGGTGTTATAGTGGCAAGCCCATGCTGATAAGCAACTAATACATACTTGTATGTTGGACTGGTGGATGCATCTGGCCATGTCCACCTCTTCTGCGTCTCGTTGTATTGATATCCTGTCCAGATGAAGTCCGCGCCATCACCCATTCTGTCCAGTAAGTCCTGCAAGTGAAGAACACACACTGTGTCAGCTGGACTGGCAACTCTGAACAAGCATTTGCAGTGCAATGGGTCTCGCATGTGCTCGAGTTAGAGCTATTAGTGTTGTAAACTCCAAACCGAACTTTTCTTGCCACATAAACTGAAAATGAAAAGTAAAACAGTTTCACATAAGGTAGCCGACGGCCACCATGAGCGTGAAACCTATCAGCAAAAGTGGATTTATCCATGTAACCAGCAAAGTGCAATTATTTATGTTACAGGCAAAAGTGCAACTATCCATGTGGCAGGGTCAATGTTATGCAAAGCGCTCGACTACTGCCCAGCAGGATCGCGCTGCGTAGGAAATAAAAATAAAAAGTAGTCCAGAAGCCATGCAGAAAACCAAGAGCCTCGTATGTTTTCAGCAGTTTACCGGTGCTCTCGAGGAGGGCTAAACACCGTAAAAGGCATGACTTGTGCATGCCTTCCACTATTGAAAACAAGCACATTTTAAAAGCCAAGCCTACGAACCAACCACACTGATGGGTGTGACATGGGCGTGGTTAAAAGCCCCCAGAGAGATTACAACAGGGGCCAGAGCACTTGCGCACTTGACCCTAAAAACTGGTGCACCCAAAGCAAGAGGGAGGAGAAGAAAAACAGCCCTGGGGACAGGCACTGGAAAAGCAAACGCTGGACACACGAATCAAACATTGGTAAACAAAGTGGAGGCCTTATAACTGAAAAATAATAATAATAAGATTAAATGTTGTCATTATACATTTGTGTAGGTTCAGGGCAACTTATCCTCAGCCACGTAGCTGAGAGAGCGAGGCCCGACTTCCTGTTTTACCATTACAGCACCAATTGGAAACAAACTTTGACAAAGCCACTAAGTCTGCCTTGGCAAGCTGGGGCATTTTTAGCAGCTTTACATAGCACAAACATGACCCGGAGACATTGAAGTGCTTCTTAGGAGAACCAGATCATATTTTGCATAGTTTGGGCACAGGAAGATTAAGCAATTGGGCCAGAATCGCAAGTTGGTGAGCCGAGGCCAGTACACAGTGCCCAAGTCTGCAACTCCAGCTATTAGGGCACGACTTCTAGCTAATTACTTACAAATATATAAATATTGTAAGCATGTGCCACAAAATTTAAGAAATTAAATAAAATAACCATTACAAAGTAGGTTCTTCCTAGATGGATGCTGTACTTGGAATAGTTATTGAAACCATTTTGATTTGCAATGCACCTCAGAGGAAAATTTTAGTCTTATTTATGCAAAGAAAATATGCCATTGCATTTGAATTACTTTGACCTGAAGACATAGTTTAAACACACAGGGATGACTGACAAATGAAAAAAGACTTTGAAATAAAAAGCATAGAGTAACGCATTGGCCCTTCAGCTACGGCATTGAAGGGCACTTCTTTTAAGTCAGAAGTGCTGGCCTGATTTTGAGTCATACATTCACCTGGAGAGTGCTGCTTTTTCAGTTTAGAAGAATATAGTTACTCAAAGAAGCATTCAGTCTAGAATGCCTTGTGAGTCATCAAGGAAGGGAAAGCTCTGCCTTGACTCGGCAGCTATTTTCTAGTGTTATCAGGGATGTGCCATCTGAAGGCAATCACCAGAGGAGTGGAATGTGGGTTTTTTAAGAGAGAAGATGGCACTGTTCAACAGTGGAGTAGACGACTGATGGCAACATCCAACAAGGGAGTAGACGGCTGATAGTAGGGTCTAACAAGGGTGCAGGTGGCTGATGGCAGCATCTAACAAGGGACAAAGTGGCTGATGGCAGCATCCAACAAGGGTGTACACCACTAATGGCAGCATCCAACGAGGGTGTAGATGGCTGATGGCACAGTGCAACAAAGGAGCAGGTGGCTGATGGCAGTCTCTGGCAGGGGAGTAGATGGCTGATGGCAGCATCCAACATCGGTGTAGACAGCTGATGGCAGTGTCCAACAATGGAGTAGATGGCTGATGGAAGCATCCAAGTGTCTAGATGGCTGATGGCAGCATCTAACAAGGGAGTTGGCGACTGATGGCAGCATCCAACAAGCGTGTAGACCGCTGATAGCAGTATCCAATAAGGGGGTAGACAGCTGATGGCACTGTTCAACAAGGGAGTAGGCGGCTGATGGCCGTGTCTAACACAGGAGTAGAGATCTGATGGCAGCGTTAAACAAGGAATTAGATGGCTGATGTCTGTGTCCAACAAGGGTTTAGAAGGCTGATGGCAACATCCAACAAGGGAGTAGAAGGCTGATGGCAGCATCTAATAAGGGAGTAGATGGTTGATGGCAGTCTCCAACAAGGGTGTAGATTGCTGATGGTAGTGTCCAAAAAGGGTGTAGACAACCCATGGCATCATGGAACAAGGGAGTAGAGGGCTCATGGCAACGTCCAACAAGGGAATAGAGTGCTGATGGCAGCATGCAGCAGGGGAATAGATGACTGATGGTAGCATCCAACAAAGGTGTAGATGGCTGATGGCAGTGTCTAACAAGTGAGTAATGGTCTGATGGCAGCGTCTAACAAGGGAGTAGATGGCTGACGGCAGCGTCCAAAAAGTGCTTAGACGGCTGATGGCAGCATCCAACAAGGGTGTAGATGGCTGATGGCAGTGTCCAACAAGGGAGTAGAGGGCTGATGGCAGCATCTAACAAGGGAATAGATGGCTGAAGGCAGTGCCAAGAAGGGTGTAGACGGCTGATGGCAGTGTCCAACAAGGAAGTAGAGGTCTGATGGCAGCATCCAACAAGGGTAGAGGTGGCTGATGGCAGTGTCCACCAAGGGTGTAGACTGCTCATGGCAGTGTCCAACAAGGGAGCATAGGGCTGATGGCATCATCCAACAAGAGAATAGAGGGCTCATGGCAGCATCCAATCAAGAACTAGAGGGCTCATGGCAGCACCATAAAACCAACAGATCTATATGGCCGAGCTTTGGCAGGAAAGATGTACTCACCAATGAAGTCCATCACGAAGATGGCAGATGACTGAGAATACCAAATCCAATCACAAAAGGAACATTGAGTGACTAACATTCAAGTCGCCATAGTCTTGTCATTCAGCAAAATTCATCTGTGTAAATATTTGCATCCTATCAATTTGAATTGTTTAAACATGCCAGAAAGGCTAAAGCAAGTGCAGAATGATAGTGTAGTTAAAAATGATCTGTACACACATTTCATTAATTTGATTAATGTTCACAAGAAGTGCAATGGGCTTCTTTTGTGGAGTGAACTGGAAATAAAAAGAAATGTTACTTTGCTGAACACTTACTTTTCTTGGCTATAAATTCAATTAGTAGTTCATTGCTCTCAGAAATGTAGGGAAAAATGTACACAGGGGATCAATAAGGAGAGCACTGGGACTTCATGATGCTTTGCTGGATTCTCAGTCTTTTTAAAAAAAAAAAATCCCTTGGAACTAGGTTAATTAGCACCCAAGCTGAAACCTCCCACTTCCAACCACCCGTCAAAATAAAAAACCGTGACCTATCAAGCCCAGCAGACTACAGGCCCATGTCAAATGGACCATACTTAAGAAAAATATTTGAAAGAGCAGTATTCAGCCAACTTTAAAAATTTACAGAAGGAAATTACTTAATGTCAGACCAGCAGTGGTGCTTCGGACCAAGAAGAAGGATAAAGTCGGCCATCATATCTATTTGGGATAACCTACAACTCACAGTAGATGAAAATGAAGTGGCTGCCCCATTACCTCTGAATTTATCACCAGCATTTGACACTTTCATGACCACACCCTACTAAAAAACAATCATTTTGCAAAACTTGAAAATGCTCTAAAATGGATTGCTTATTACTTCAAATATAGTATACCTACCACCTTTCACATCAGCTCCTCACACCCAACACTGTGGCATTCCTCAGGGGTCCATCATATCCACTCCATTATTCAAAATCTACCTAACCCCTCTCAAATTTAATTAAACCATGGTTGGTGGTTTCATCATTCCACAGTATGATGATAACCGCACACTAACAAAATGAGGCAGGCGTCATCTGTTTCAATTTGTTATTTATTGATTTAAAATGTTGGACACCACTTGGATCCGCAAACACTACTTAAAGTTTTTTTTAGCAGAAAGTGCAAATTTAATAAAAAGTCTAAGATGGCAAGGGCAGTAAATGGGCATTTAGGGAGAGCATACAAAGGAGACAAGGAAAGAGGTGGGAAACACATGCACCCTCTTGGAGTAGTTAACCAAAAAGAAAAATGAGCTTCCTAAAAGTGACATATGGAACAACAGAAGCCAGCCAATCAAAGAGATGTTAAGGGGGCTATGCTGTATAGAAGGGACAAACACAATTTTCAAGTTGGGACATGGAACGCCTATTATTTTGTCATCATTTTTCCTTTGTTATTTTTCTCTCTCATTCTTACTTTTTCAGCATTAATATTTCTTTGTTTCCTTCACTATGCATATAAGCTTACAATCCACACCCCCCTGCCATGGTGTTGGACCTGACATCCTTAGTGTGGCCTTCCCCCAAACTATTTGCTTCACCCCTCCTGTTTTCTGAAATAGGTTCTATTTTTATTCGGACTCTGTGCACTTTACCACTGCTAACCAGTGATAAGATACTTGTACTTGCTCTCTACAACATGGTAAAATTGGTGTATATCTGATTGACACATTTAATTTACGTATGGCTCATATGATACTACATGTACCCAGGCCCTGTAAATGAAATGATGCTAGTGGACCTGTAGCATGTATGTGCCATCCATTAAAGTAGTCCTTTAGAACATGTCACAGGCCTGCCATTGCAGCTTGTAGTGAAGTTTTAAACTGCCAATTCGACCTGGCAAAATAAAGCTTTGCTAGGCCTAAGTCTTCCTTTTTAATACATATATTTCACCCCTAAGGAAGGCCCTAAAAAACCCATAGAACAGGGTTCATTGTATTTAAAATGTAGCACATATGTGTTTAAGGTTCACATGTCCTGGTAGTGAAGAACTCATGAATTTGTTTTTGATAACTATCTCTCCCATCGGATAACATTGTGTTGCCTTATTACATTTATTAAGTTTTAACTTTTGATCAGGAGAAGGTAGAAATTTAGTGTTTGGGCTCAAAGGAAGTGTATAATTCTCTTTAATGATAAAATCAGATTGTAAGTCACAATTCTGAAAATGCCACTTTTAGAAAACTGGCACTTTTTGCCCAACCATTTGATGCCTGCTGCCAGAGTCCTGAGTCATATGACTGTGAATGGCTCTGCTTTTGGGCTTTTTATATTCTTCCCACACTGTGAGACAAAAGGGGACTAGGTGTTGGTAGGATGGACCATCCTACAAGGGCGGCTGTGGGCAGGGCTGTTCCCTTCTTCACTTACACTTCACAGGGCTCTCCTCCACCATGCACAAAGGAACCTGACACTAGTCTTTTGTCACCCTGGACTTCTTGAACCTTTGGCAGGGGAAGGGAAGAACTTTTCAGAACCAGATGTGTGAGTAGAATAGGGAACCCCCCACTTCAAGGATTGCACTAGGGATGAATATTGGACCCTCAGAGCAACTTTTCAGTACACTCTGGGCCCTGTGGCAAAATTCAGAAGGACAAGCTGGACCCCCAGAGCATTACCCTGCTGCTACCAGTGAAATGCGCTGCTGCTTGAAGGCCTTCTTTGCTGCTTCAAATAGAACTGGAGCATCTCCTTAAACCCAGGACCACTGAAGTGACTACAGGGGCTAGCAGGATGTCCTACTGTGTAAGATACAGGGACAGAACAAGCTCCTGAAGCCTTGAACCCTGCTGCTAGCCTATGCTGGAGAGAGTTCTAACTCCCCACATGGTCTTCCACGGTCCTGGACCCTTGGTAGTGGTGCTGGTGGTACTTCTACCAAATCTGGGACTTAAATATTTTTTAAAGAAAGCTTCCTGGAGAGCTTACAGAAGACCGGGACCCACCGACCCACCAGCTGAGCTGCCCAAGATGTACCAATGGTCGAGCTGACTTCACAGTAGCTCACATTATTTTAATCTCTACAGCACCATATACTGTTCATCAAGACCTCTAGGCAAAGGTACCCGGCCTCATAAAGTCCTAAATAGCTAGAGCCTGCAGCTTTGTCCTGCTGGAGATCTTCGACTTCCAAAATGTTGTCTAAGTCTGAAGGAAGAAATCTTCAACACAACCCCATCCAGTGTCTCGCCAACGATGAGGCCTCCTCCTAGGACACAGCCTCCTGCCTTGCCACTCTGAACTCTATCTTCTCCTGGACTTTTCTTTAAGACACATTCTAAGTCTGAAGGTAAGCCGTGAGTGGGTCATATGCACCCCTTGTATCTACTCACTCTCCATCCGTCTGCCTTCATTTTTGATTGTCTCATACTCAAGGTTGGCGCTTTCATTTTTTACATGGCTATTTCATGTTAATTTAATAGATTAAAGTGCTTTCTATGCTAAGGCGTCTGATTTCAGTGAGTTAAGCATTTTATGGGACTGCAAATTCAATTTGCAATCTGTGCATCATAAGCTTCAGATGTAGAATCCTGATTTACATAAACCAGGTCATTTTCTAGGAGCAGTTACCACCTGCTAGAGTTCTGTTGGACCTGGCCCTCTCTGCAGGCTCATCCCCAAACTATTGTGCCTTCCTCCTCTTTTTGCTGAATTCGTTTTTGTTGGCTTTTAGGATTCTGGGCACTTTACCACTGTTGACCGGTGCTAAAGTGCAGGTTCCCTGCCCTCTAAACATGGTAGCACTGACTTCTCCACAACTGGCATACTTAATTTACTTGTAAGTCCCTAGAAAAGTGCACTATATGTGTTTAGGGCCTGTAAATTAAATGCTACTTGTGGGCCTGCAACACTGATTGTGCCACCCACTACAACAGCCTTTCAAACATGTCTCAGGCCTGCCACTGCAGAGCCTGTGTGTGCAGTTTTAAATGGTCACTTCGACCTCGCAAATGCACCCACTTGCCAGGCCAAAACCTTCCTTTTTACTACATATACAGTAGGTCACCCCTAACATAGGCCCTAGTTAGCCCCAAGGGCAGGGTGCAGTGTATTTAAAAAGTTGGACATGTGCTTTTAAGTTTAACATGTCCTAGTACTGAAAAACTGCTACATTTGTTTTTCACTGCTGCAAGGCATATCTCTCCCACAGGTTAACATTGGGGTTACCGTGAAGCATCCGTTAAGTGTAATTTTCAATTTGGAAAAGATAGAAATATGGAGTTCAGTGTCTCTGGACTCAGAGTTTAAAATCACAACTTATGGTGAAGTCGGATTTTAAATTGCAAGTCTGAAAATGCCACTTTTAGAAAGTTGTCATTTTTATACTTTAACCATTCTGTGCCTGACTCGGAAAACACATCTGGTGTTGGTGACAGCTGGGTTTTGTGCATTCCCTCTAGACAGTCACACACATTGGGACCCTAGGTGTGACTTAATTGGCCTTACTATGCCATTAACTGGCTTGATTGAGGGCAGAGCTTAGCTCTGTCTCACTTACACTGGAATAGAGCATTGCCTCTCCCCACACAAAAGGGATACATTAACCCCTGTAGAGTGTCTTGAGCCAGGGAAGGAAGGGCAGGGACTTTGTGATCTTCAAAGACCTCTTTGTTGTCTCCCCACTTCAAAGGCACATTTGGGTACAAGGGGTGGCTCCCAAATCCCACCAAATCAGAATTCTACTGGAACCAAGGCCATTCTGCCGGGAAGAAGGACTGCTGTGCTGCCAGGAGGGACTGCCACTCTGAAACTGCATTGCTGTGTTGGCCTACTGCTTGCTGTCTGGTGTAGAAGGGACTGCCACTTTGATACTTGCTTTACTGTGTTGTCCTGCTGCCTGCTGTTTCTTGCCTGGAGTGAGAAGGACTGGACCTGTTCTCTACATCATTGAAACCCAAATTCTCCACGGGCTTTATGGCTTGCCCTCTGTTCTCCACAGTGTCAGGGACATCAAAGACTGACTGCAACTCTCCTGGTGCTACTGGACTCCGACATCTGTGAGTCCTGCCTTGCCTGAAATGCCCCCTTAAGTTCAGGGCCTCAGAAGTGGGCTCTGAGTCTTATTTCTGAAAAAAGGATGCATTGTGCCCTCAACATCAATTCTTTGGTACTGTTTCAGTGACCTTGTGTGAGTTCTGTAGCTGGCCCATACTCCATCACGGTTCGCCTAAACTTTGGATTTGCACAGGTCCCCTGTGACCTCCAGTAACTTTTTACCCGCCAGTGACTTCTAAGCACTATTTTCACATTTATTCTTTAAAAATTCATATCTCAAATTTTACTTATTTGATTTTGTTTCATTTTGGTCTTGTTTAGCTCAGATAAATATTATCTATTTTTTCTAAACTGGTGTAGAGTCTTTTGTGGTGTCTTTCATTGTGTTAATGTAATTACGTGTTACACAAATACTTTACATGTTGCCTCTTAAGTAAAGTCTGACTGTTCTGCGACAAGCTACCAGAGAGTGATCACAAGTTAATTTAGGGTGTGTATCTGACTTACCCTGACTTGGACTGTGGTCCTACTTGGACAGGGTGCATACCTCTGCCAACTAGAGACACAATTTTTAACAAATCCTTTGAAACAGCACGTGCAAAAACTGCAGCAGGCATCTTTGCATTTAGCTTCTATTGGAAAATATGTTAAAATGAGCCAAATGATACCTATACTCATGTAAGTACTTGCTCACAAGATTTAGTAAACCTGTATGTGAGTGTAAATGAGGAACGGTGTCACTAAATCAGCACCACCATAATGAGTCCTGTGGGAGAAGTGACTGTTTCCTGAAACTAAAAAAAGACAAAACTAAAACTTGACACCCTTTTTTTTTTAACCTGACAGCACCGCCTGTATTTTTTTTTTATGCTTGAATGGACTTCTTTGATAATGTGGGCTACCACATAGGGCTGCTGCACTTAAGTAGCCAGCCTGCAGGAAGGCTTCATGTGTAACTGGCACACTGCCAGTAACCACTGGCTGACCAACCTTCTTCATCTAAGATAGCATTATTAGCAATTCATGTGCAGTTGAAGGATTGCCCAACGTCCGTGCAGGAATGCAGAAGGCATGCCTGGCAGTGGAAGACAACTCAATACACATTCAGACAAGATCTGCCTTTTCAGCAATTAAAAAATGCACAAAGATGGTTGGTCAAAATAAACTGGCAAATAAATTGTCATACAGTTGATTTCCTTTGATCTTGTGAGACTTCTAACAAAGTAGTGATGTTATGACATCACTTGACAGATCCAGGCTTCGCAATCAACGTATAACTCTGATTTTGTGCATCAAGTGCCCTCGCAGCTTGCCCTGTACAGCCTACACAACATTGTTTTGTTTTCCATTTTCTTCGGATGTCCTTTTCAGAGACTAAAGGCCTGGTTTAGAGATGCGTAAATGGGTCATCTGCTGAAAATTAGCTTAAGTCCTCCGTGCCCAGGTCAGGGATAAAGCTTCATCAGCAAGATTGGGGGAGTATAAGCGTCAGATTTCCCCAACAATCAATTTGGCACATAATGTTAAAATACATTATACAACAATCAGGGTATACGAGAAGGTCTTAAGGGGCAGCGAAAAGGGAGAGGACTGCGGATTGTTAGGTGTATTAAGTGGGAGAAATCACATTATTTTGTGCAATAACCAACATTTTTGAAGTTGTTCCAAACAGAGAGAGGGTGACACAGCACCTTACCCATCTGACATCACCTGTACCCAACTATTTATCACAAAATACTTTTATTGGTGGGGTGTAGCACCGCAAACACTCCCCCTGAAGTTACGCCCCTGGTCGCAGTTCACCCACCTCAGCTAGAGGTGATGGACAGCTGTGATCATGACAAGGACGCATCAGGAGTCACTTCAATCCAGGCCTGCCGCATAGAACCAATGGTTCCTTTGACTTCAGAACGCCCGCCATACTTAGAAAGGCCTTCCGACGCCATGTCGTTTATGTCCGAATCTGTCCGCTTCTTCCATGCACACATGGGCAGTCCAGGGCAGAAAAAAACATGTTAGTGTCTCCCAAGCTGTATTAGAAAGCTGTTACAGGGTGAAAGATGAAATTTGAATATTTATCAAAAACAAATTGACACTCTTAAGATTGGTATTTGACAAATGTAAAAATTGCTGGCCGATGCTTCCTGTCACCACAGGCATTTTATTCAAAATTGTCCCCTTCTAATTGGTGGAACACAATATAGAGCAAAGATCACATCAGAATTGGGATTTCCATTACCCAATAGCTTTGCAGCCCCTTCTTTGGGCTCTTAATTAAGAGTATGCATGAGCCTCTCAGCCTATTATAAGTGCCTGTTTCTCTCGAGGTACAATTGTTCTAAGTCTCCCGTTTCAAACACTCTATGCAGGGCCGGCTTTAGGGCGGTGCGAGCGATGCAGCCACACCTGGTGCTGGCCTGGATTGGGGGGCGCTGACCTCAGTGGGGCGCTGGGTTTGCCAATAACTTACAAAACTTGTGATTTAAGAGCACCTGCTGAAAAGTTCCTTGTGCGTCCCGCCTTTAGGAAACAATTCAAATGTCAAGATACCGCTTGTGTTCCTGCTAGGAAGAGAGAAGGGAGTTTTGTCTAGCGGCAGCTTTGACTCACCATAAAGTAGCTCAGAGAGTTATATGCCTGCTGCAGAGAATAGAACTATATTTTATGTGGATAGCTGAGTGGATTAGTAAAGCCAGCCTATACCAGCCCTCCAAAACAAATGAATGTATGAGAAAGGGGGGCTATGGAGAGATGAGGGGCACTTTTGCTGGGTGGTAGTGAGTGAATCCAAGGAGGTGGTCATTGGGTGGAGGGCGCCAAAAAAGACTGTTGCACAGGGGGCAACCAGCGCTAAAGCCAGCCCTGACTCTATGCATCATCATTCATTGGAAAGGTAAAATGCAAAAGTATCAGACATATAGAAGGCGGGTCTTGTTCCACAACAGGTATTCATTTAAATCATAATTATTAGCTTCTTATTTATAAATAAGGCTCCCCAATGTTCGGTTTTATTTATTTTTTGCATTTATTGCATTTATTTTTAGAGATAGATAAATAGAGAACTTGGCAAATGTATCATCTTTTAAAGTCTCTCTGCAGTCTGTCATAGCCGGCAGCCAGATACAATACATATAGACAGCATAGGGTTTAAAAAAATGAAAAATCCATAACGAAACTTCAGTAGCTGAGGATACTCACACATACTAGTGTTAGAATGCTAATGATTTAAGGTGTGCTACTGTCTTACAGTGTCGGCCTGTTCAGCACACTAAAACATTATGTTCACTGAAGTATGGGTGTACATTTACCCCGTCCATAAATGTATGAATGTGCAGTAGTGTACCGGGCAATGGAGCCCTGTAGGTGATGTCACTTACTTAACAGCTAGAAACACTCAAACTGTGCACTCATACCCAAAAGACCACACAGATCTGTTCAAGTACCTTACAGTTGCTAAGATAACACACATGTATAGATTTAATGTGCTAACACATGCAAACACAGGCATGCACAAACACTCACAGACTATTTGTGCTGTGTCTCCCAGCAACCTGCCTCTTTCTGTGCCCTCCATGTCTGTGCCCTATTTGGGATTCCCCAGGCTTTGTACCAGCACAGCATACTTAGTGAATAAACAACAGCAGTACTGAAAACATGGGGAATGAAAAATTGACGATGTAGCTTCAGTGAGTACTGTGAAGTTTGTGCATCACATGGTAAGCCCAATACAAGGCAGGATGTCAGGTTCTATTTCACCTGCATTCGGCTAACCACAGGTCTCGGCCAGCCCATGTAAATGGTTGCATGACAAAATGTGGAAACAAAACTATTGTGGCACAACAAAAATGTGTGTTTAAAACACCAACCACTAAAATGTTAAATGTGCATGCACGTAATGTAGAGAATAACAATGATGAGTACTAAAATATTCTGGTCCAAAATATTGACATTTCAAAAGCAGATGTATAGGTATAACTAACATTAATAAAATAAAATAAAAAATTTATTATTTTTTTGAAACAGCACTAAGGGGCTGATTATGAGTTTGGAGAACGGTAACAACCATTTGTTAAACTCCTGATGGGGAGGTCACCACGATGCTGGCGGCCTCCCTGCCGGCCCCATTACAACTTGAGTTCAGCGCCGCCCTGGCTTATTACAATCAGGACTGCCGTCAGCCCGTCGGGATCACTGATGGCAGTAGGTTGACGGGTCTGTCCGCTTACCTTGTAATGTGGCAGTAGTACCACCACAGCCGCGGCAGTCAGACGCCCAGCCTCATAATAAGGCCCGATATGTCATATATATCTATATTTATATGATAAAACATATGAAATTCAATAAACTTCAAATAAAATACATGTTGAAAATATACATAACTTTAAAAATATATAAATAAATAAAATTAATTGTAGGACAATAAATATTAAGAAATTCATTCAAATTCATCATACAAATAAAACCAGTCTTTAAATCAAATATATTAGTAATTTATATTAATGAAGAAAACACAACATAAACATATATAAGTATTATTCATTTAAAACATGTTTAATTTAGTCAACCATTACAAACAAAAAGAGAAAAAAAAATTTAATATTAAAGGTATGGGAATAAAAGTAAAAACAAAACACAATAAAGTTATTTTAAAATGTAGGTTCTTTTAAATAACATGTGTTAAATACAATTCAGACTAAAGTAACATGTAAGTACCTAGCTCCAATCCAAAATGATTACAAAAGAAGGCAATATGGTAGTCTAACCTCAATCCTACAAACATTGTGGAAAATGCACAAATTCCACGGCAGGTCAAATTTACTATTCTACCTTCAATCTAACAAACAAACAGGAAAAGGCATACATTTGGCATGGTCAGATTTACTTTTCTGACTCCATTCCAAAATAATCATTAGAGTAAAGGTATATTTCAGGGAGGAAGGAGGGGGATACAGTCTAGCTCCAGTCCGACAAGCATTGGAGAAATACATGAGGACCAGGTTGGATTTACTATTCTTACTCCAGTCTATCAAACACGGGAGAATGTGTGCATTCATTAGGGGAATCAGAGTTATTATTCTAAGTGCAGCCCACAAAATATTGTGGGAAATTAAATGTATGCACTGGCCATGGTCAGATTTACTATTCTATTTCCAGTCTGATAAATACTGGGAAAAGTGCACACATTACGGTGGATGTACAGATTTACTATTTTAACTATTTTCTAACAAACAGTGGCAAAAATGTATATTGGAGTGGGGGCAAATTAACATTGTAACTCCAGTCCAACAAACAGAGGAGAAAGTGCCTTCAGATTACACAGATTCACAGTATTTTCATTTAATATTAATTTCATATTCAAATCCTTTACTTCATTCCCTCGATCTACTCCATTTACAAAAATAAAAATAAATTGTTGTGAAATAATTAAATTAAATAAATAACTAAATAAATGGCAATGCCCAACATTAGAAATGTCAAATATTAAATGATTAGTACCAATTTATATACAATTTAAAAATACAAAACCCAACCAAACCAAAATATGCCACAAAATCCATAAAACAAGTAAACAAATGCATATAATAAATGTTTAAAGGCTTAAACAAATATAAATAAATATATATATATATATATATATATATATATACAATTTCAAAGTATATTTAAGCATAACAAACCCAATAAACTAGTACACTGGTTCTTAACCTTTTTGACTTCTGTGGATCCACGCTTAATCATTACTATAACCCGGAGCCCCCAGTTAATTATTACTGGAATTCAGGGACCCACACTGAGTCATTTAAGGCCTGAGTCATACTTTTTAGTACCTCATTTGTGTCATATTTTGATGCAAAAGCGGTGCTAAAAAAGTATAAATCAGGCCCTTAATCTTTTCCTGCAACCCTAGACCCCCATCCTAAGCATTTTTGATGATTTGATACACAAAACAATACACAAAAAGAGAAACAAGCACTCATCAAATAAGTACACAAACAGTGAAATATTTTATTTAATTCACAAACAAATTAAAAATAAAAATTTGAATGGGAAGGTTGGAGACTTTCTAAATTCAACTGTGGCCACTCATCGTTCTTTGTCTGATGCGCTTGCACTTCTGCCGCAACTTTATCTGAGGAAACTAACTTAAAATTGTTCTCAAATTTCAAATTCCTTAACATTTACAGAACGTTATAAACATTTCAACTTTACATTTTGCTTCTTTATATACTCCTTATTAATCTGTTAATGTTATTTATTTTTTAACCAGTTTCAAATCCCCTGAGTGGCTTGACAGACCCCGCAGGGGTCCCTGAATCAAAGGTAAAGAATTACTGCCCTAGTGAACTCTAGAACACAAAATTAAAATTAAAAAAATCAAACATACTAATCAACTAACATTATTTAAATGTATTTGTTAAAAAACACTAACCAATCAAACCCCAACTAAACCTCAAAACCTGAAATATAAATTTATTAAACAATTTAAACCTTTAAACACATTAAAAAATAAATTACAAATACAAAAATGACAAAATAATCAACTCAGAAATTAATAAATACATGACTATAACATTATTGAAAGATAATTACCCTTTTAGGTCTTTTCCCCCAATGCTAAGCCTATTTTATGGCTATTTGGGGTCATTTGCACTAGGGGTTCCATAACTTTTTGTCTACATAGGCTATCATGCCAAATTTGTGCTCTTTTTCCCAACATTCTGGGTTATTTCTGGGTGTCCCAGGGTTTGTGGAATCTCCTGGAAGGGACCAAGAAAATATACAAAATATAGCTAACTGAGTTTTTGGGGAAAAATAGGAAAAAGTGCTCTGGATAAAAGTGTCTGTGTTTTTACATAAAATGTCACCAATGAATGGTTTAATGTGTTAAAGTCACCACACTTTTTGGCATTTGTCAAAGAGGTAGACATTTTTCATTTGTTTCTGTGCTTTCAACCTAATTCCAGTGTGCAGTGCAAATCAGTATGAGACCCATGGATGATCCAGAAAATCTACATATTTGTGAAGATCTCTCAAGGTTTTCCTAAATAAATTAACTGTTGACATAAAGAAATATTGAAAATGAGTAGGAAAAAACAGACATTTGTAACTTTTTGTCACAATGGCCAATTTACAAAAGCAATATACCATGCCGTTCTCTGGACCCTTTTGGTTGTGCGGCTATATGGGGTTTATAGGTTTTTCAAGAACCTGAGGTACCAAAAGCCAACACCTGAGCTACACCACACAATGGCTTTTCATTGTGTACTGAGTAAAGACCAGTTTGGTGGAGGGGTTAATCTGTCACAAACGTGATGGATATTCCGTCTGCCATTTTACAATTCCATTATGTCCTATGGGAATCGCAATATGGTGACCCCAATTCATACAGTGAAATATGTCAAATGAAGTTTAGGAGCAGTGGTTATTTGTACTTCTCTGAATTTGTGAGTACCCGTTCGATGATTTAGAAGGCATTTTCAAAAACAACTTCTTTTTTTACAAACTGCCTTACATTTGTATGGGACAAGTGCAGCGAAATCCTATTGGTAATAATAAATATCTGACTATTCTATGTTCCCACGTGTCTTTTGAAAGGAAAAGTACCTAGTGCCTGTGACAGGAAACTGCCCAAAATACAACATGGATACATCATATTTTTCACTCAAAACTGAACTTTTTTTTGCAAAGTGGGTAGCAGTGAATGTTGGGCCCTAGCTCAGCCTGCACCTAGGGGAACCTAGCAAGCCTGTACATTTTTAAAAACTAGACACCTAGGGGAATATAGGGCGTGGTGACTTGCATGGCTCTCATCAGGTTGTTTTACCCAGAATCACTTGCAAACCTCAAACTTTGACTAAAAAACACATTTTCCTTACATTTCTGTGATGGAAAGTTCTGGACTCTGCAGGGGACCACAAACTAATTTCCACCAGGTTTTCCCAGAAGACTTCTGATAAAAATGATACCTCACTTCTGTGGGTAGGCCCAGTGCCCGCAACAAGAAACTGCCCAAAATGCAAGATGTTAACATTACATTTTTCCACTCAAAACCGACCCATTTTTTGTAAAGTGGGTAGATGTGGATTTTGGGGACTAGCTAAGCCGGCACCTAGGTGACTTGCCTGGCTCTCATCAGGATGTTATACCCAGAATCCCATGCATACCTTAAACTTTGACTAAACAAAAAACACATTTTCCTCACATTTGTATGATGGAAAGTTCTGGAATCAACAGGGAGCAACAAATGTCATTCCATCCACCATTTCTCTAAGTCTTCTGATAAAAATGATACCTCACTTGTGTGGGTAGGCCTGGTGCATGCAACAGGAAAGGCCCCAAATACAATGTGGAGACATAACATTTCCTCTCACAAAAATGATCTGCTTTGGCAATGGGGGTAGCAACGTTTTTTTGGTGGGGATCAACGACCTCCCTGGGAAACCTGCCAAACCCAGACAGTTCTGAAAACTAGACACCCCACAGAGTTCAGGGTGATATGCCTCAGTGGATTCCACATAGTTTTCAAACTCACAATGCCAATCAAACCTCAAACTGTGCCTAAAATTACATATTCCCTTACATTTCTGTGACAAAAACTTCCAAAGGAATTCACAAAAGTCTAACGACCCAGCGTTTTCCCACTTGTCCTGATAAAACTCCTACCTCACTTGTTTTTCTGGGCCTGGTGCACGTGAAAGGCAAGCATCAAACCAAGGTCAATGTGAGACTCATTGAGCGACTCTCGTTGACCCTGGTCTGATTTGCCCCTGTTGAGGGCACTAGGCCTTCAATACTTTTTTGTCCACAGAATCAGGATATTTTCACTACATAATATAACCGCACAACATTTCTGAGTGATTTTTAGGTGGAACACCCAAGTAAGTAGTGTTTCCATAATCCAAGTGTGAAAATGCACACTTGTGGTACGTTAGGGGCAACAAATGTAAGATTTTCCTGAAGAGCATGGGAATATGAAAAAAGGATGAGGCACTTTTATTCAACTGAGAAATAAAATAGAGTTTATGGTCAAAGAAAATGTCTATATTGCAAGTTTGGTCTTCAAGATCCAGAGGAAAGCCCAGTGAACATGACTTTCAAGTATAAGACCAGAGAGAATATAAACCACTGAAAATAAGTATCTCTGTGTTGTCTGAGTTTACCTTGAGATGACTTGCCTGCATCCAGAGAGGCATCTCATGAAGGCACAATTCAAACTGAAGATTACAGATGCTTAAGGACTGATGGGCTTGCTGGACAAGCTGTGCTCAATCTTCATAAGAGAACTAGAAACAATGGTTGCTAATTATATGGACATGTGGAGTCATACATAGATTGAAAAATGTCAGGCACAAGGAGTAGCTCTGCAGAACGCCACAAGGGAATGTTTGAAAGTCAGAACACAAAGGGGACACAAGAAATGCGCACTGCTAGAAAGAAAGGAACTTATTCAACATAAGACACTGTCAGTCACAGCCACCTATAAAAGAATGATAGTAAAAGAGATGATGTATAATTCAGTGGACAAACCTAGGAGGACCAGTGCAGCTGCATCAATGATAATGTGATGGTTGATGCAATAAATAGTCATTTAGTTCTAGGTGCTAAATGAAAGCCTGCCTAGACTGGACCAAGAAGAGAATGATGGCCAGCGGACAAGGAAGGCAGGTCCCTGGTCTCTAAAGGAGAGCTGAATAGTCCTGCTCAAATCATTCCAAATACTGCTCTCATAAACTTTACTGAAAGTCTGATATTCTGTATTTTAAGAACAGCGTTGGATGTGGTTGGGCTGGGCTTACAGGAAACACACAGCTTCTTGGTGAATGACATGCAGCATGGGGCCGGCAGAACATCCATGTAGCCAAGGGCTTTGAGAAGAGGCTGGCAGGAAGGCAGTGCTAGGGGCTACAGGGGGGCCCATGCACTGCCCCCAAGCATGTCATGGGAAGTGCATGGGATCCTCCTGTATGCAGACAGTGTGCATTCCGAGGGTGCTGTGTGCGACGGAATTGCCCTTGGCTCCCTAATGGAACTGAAGCCAATACCACCACACTGTTGCCATCATGCCGACGAGTAAAAATGTCATAATAAGATGGTTTCTGCCGCTCAACCCGATGGAAACATTGTAATATGGCAAAGGTGAGGCCACCAGCTTGACGGCTGCCTCACCACCACTGTATTCAATTGTGGAGGTTCAACCGCCCAACTCCTAATCGGGCCCTTAAACTTGACAACTATGTTACTTTTTCTCCTGAAAGTGCTAACATTTTACCTTTGACCAGAAAATTATAAAATGCACTGTTAAAAAAGAGAGCGTTTTCATTGTGTTCCTCATATGTAGTTGTCAAAATAGTTTCCCAACGTATCTCTCTCATACAAGAGGTACTGAAGATGCTCCGCATCTAACATCATATTATTCAGGAAGGCGGGGCTGCAGCACGCTGCAGGTAGAAAGGATTGAATTGGAGCAGACTACCACAGCTCTGGACAACAACAAACACGAGGGATAGAGGTTCCCATTTTTGCTTGAAATTAGGACTTTTTATTCATAGCAGCTCAGGATTCACTTTGCTTGATTGACATTTTCAAGTCTGAAGTGTGCTTTTGTGCCACTATTCCTCAAATCTGAGGATACTCCAGATGCTTGTGTTGAGCAAGATGAGTTATTTTGCAGTTTGGTTAGGCACAGAAGTCCAGCTGTGCAGAAAGGCAGCTCTGACTCTGTTTACAGTGATGACATGGATTACAAACTAGCGCGGGAGGCTTGTGCAGCTCCGCCCACTTTTGAGTGTCATTGAAACGTCACAATTTCACTAGTCAAATTGTCTTAAGTAATTATATTCATTGTAACTGACATGCACTCCAATATTTCAATATTACCACTTTAGAAAAAAACTTTTAAACCTGTGCTGTAAAGTGCATTGTGTTTGACTCTATTTTTAAACATTTTCTCAGGGAACAGGTGTACCCCTTCCCAAAACACCTTTGCTCATTCACCATGTGGCATTCAGGACAGACATTTATGCCCCACCAGTTTTAAATGTCACCAGCTGCCACTGATGGTGGCCCAGGAAGTTGGAGGGCTGAGTATTTACAACTGATTTGGTGACATTAGACTTTTGGTTTCTGTGCTGTGTTATGTAAAAAAACAATAACTTTTCAAATTCCTCCCATTTACAGCCATTATTGAGAGGTGTTAAGGTAATGTACATACCATGTGTCTGTGGCAGCTTTTATCCAATAGAGGGATGAAGCAGAAATAACTACTGCCATGCGAAAGCGAGTGGCGAGAACAAAGTTACCACCAGTTATTAACCCTCTTTACTAAACACTTTCGAGATCAATCTGTAGTGGTTGCCGGTATTACTTAAATGGTCACATCCTATACCACTGTGTCTTACGGATTCTTACTCGATCAGAGCATTATCAGCTCATGTGGTGACTGTGTTGCAGCTTTTATCCAGTATAGGGAAGAAGCAGAAATAACCACTGGGATGCAAAAGAGCATAAGTGAGTGGCAAGAACAAAGCTACCACCAGCTTTTAACCTTCTTTACTAAAAACTTTTGAAATAAACATAACCCTCTGTGATTTAGCAATTTTGTGACTTAAAAACAAATTGCTAAATTAGGACTTTTGTGAAACTCCCAAGGTTTTTATAAAACGCCTGCTAAATCTTTAAAAAAAGATTTGGAAACGTATGTGGCTTATGTGGCCCTCCATTTATTGATCCTGCTCTGCAGCACTTGGTCAATAAAAGGAGTGTGAGCGGGAGAGGTGTTTTCATTCGCTTGCTCCTCCTCCTCTGCGATGCCACTATGAGCTTCTTGGATGAAGAACCCACCTCAAAGAACCACAAAGCAAGCTGCACCAGGCCTGCACAAACTCACCAAAGGCTGCTGAAGATCGTGACGCACCAGGTATTCGAGGGGTATCCTTGAGTAGACTTTAGGCATGAGTACACTCTGGGTGATGGGTTACTCCGTCAAAAACATGATGGATACCCCGTCCGCCAAATTACTATTCTGTTATATCCTATCAAACTCTTAATAAGGTGGACGGAATATCTGTTGCATTTGTGACGGGGTGTTCCATCCGCCAAGATCCTAATCAGGGCCTTTTCCTTTTCAGCGCCGTGAAACACATGCTGCTGCAGGGAGGTGTTGCAGGACCAACCTTCTCACTCCTTTCATTAAAATGGGAGGAGAGTGCAGAGGGCCCAGTCACAGCTTTCTCAAGCAGCATGTGTCACTCTGTGAAGGAACGGCTTGGTGCCAGAGAGACTGCAAACTTTAAACTGCACTTTCTCTGGCATCTGACATTCTGTTCCATAGCATACAATTGTTATACATTTCTGGTTTTCTGGCTGGGCCACAGTATGTTTGTGACAGGGACATATTGTGCCTTTTGCAAAAATGTCACAAATGTTGCATTTTTTGGTGGCAATTTTCATGTTTTGCACCCTCAAAGTTTGCTAAATTAGGTCATAATGTGCTTGGGGGTCTGAGAGCTAAAGACGCCACAACAGAGTACTTCCCACCTAAAAGGATTGTAAATGTGTGCAATTGGTTAATCGGCTAACTTGAAGGCTGTTTGGTAGCTAGTATAGGCTTTAATTGATGGAGTCACTTGAACCTTCATGGTTTATTGTTTTGAGAGGTGGTACCAGCTATGTTCTCGAATGTGCCTTTTTAATGGACACTTATAAAAAAGTTTGTTCCAGGTGCAGGCTGATTGAGCATTACTAAAGTATATATTTTGAAAGCATTTGTTTTAATGGCACTATGGGCCATATGTATGAAAGTTCCATTTTGCGATTCATAAATAGTGAACTTTAGGTAATCGCTATTTAGGAAATGTAAAATGGTATCTAACAAAATACCAATTCCCTAATAGCGATTTCTACAGAGTCACAATCACTATTTGGGAATCGCTATTAAGAAATGCAAGTACGTCCGTTCCAATGGGTCTAAAGGCCCATAGGTGCGAATGGTTTTGCATTTCCTAATTTGCAGTTTCCTATTAGGTAATCGCAAATTAGGAAATGCAAAACCAAGGGTGCCTCGGGTGCTTTTGTAAACAGCACATGGTTACCATTGACTTGGAATCAATGGTAATATCTTGTTACCAGTATGTAAGTCATTGTTTCAAAAGTTCATTACACAAAATATAAGAAAGACTCTCGCAAAATGTGCAAAAAGATTTAGGGCCATATGTATCGAACCATTTTGCATTCACAAATGGTGTGAATCGCTTAATTTGACCGTTTTCAAATGCAAAATAGCCTTTCCAAATGTATGAAAGGCATCGGCAGTCCGAGTTTAGGGAGTCGCAATTTTTTCCAATGTCCTAAAATTACAACTCCACATAGGGAATCGCAATTTGCGATTCACCAAATAGGGAATCACAAATAGGAATTTCTTATTTGACATTCCCTAAGCACATGTACCAAGCATTTTATAAATGTGAAATGGGCATGTAGAAAAAGCTAAACACACAAGTCAATGTTCTCTAATGCAGTGGTTCCCAACTTGTAGTCCAGGGATCCCTGGGGGTCAGTGAAGCCTCCTCAGGGGTCCGCGACTGCTTAGAAAATTAAATAATATTAACAGATGAGGTCCCCAGCTTTTAGTAATGACTCACTGGGGGATCCCTGGAATCCAACAAAGATTCAGTGGGGGTCCCTGGGCTCCAGTAATAATAAAGTGGGGGTCCACAGAAGTCAAAAGGTTGGGAACCACTGCTCTAATGTACCAACCAGGATGGAATTCTGTGCCTCGGTGGTTACCTGCATAGACACCTGCAGTGATTGATTGCAATCACTCACTGAGGTTTCCTAACGAATCCCACCAATTAGTTTACCCTGCATTTATTTTTTAGGTCAAGCATTCGAGACCTCTTGTATACACTTTAGTGTACTGTATACTTCTTTGTGGGGTCTCTGATTTTTCACTGGTTTGTTTCAGTGTCCTTAAAAAATCCTTGTTTGCTAGTGGTCAATCTTTGCTCTTTGTCCCACCTTTTCCACAGTTGTACACTCCCCTGGAGCATGGCCCTAGTACTTGTACCCTTCCACTTGTGCCTATGTAGCATGTGATTAGGAATTAATTTTTTCTTAGGCTAATAGCATTTGACCTGAGCGCTGGATGTTTCAGTGGACCAGTCTGTTTCTGTTAACAGGGCTCTTGTCAACCGGATCACTGCTCCAGGCTCCCCTATAAACAAGCTTGTGAAGATTGTCCTTTTCTCCTCAAATCTGCTTTAAGTTGCCCAGGGCATGCTATAAATCCAGCAGAGAGTTAACACTGACAGCTGCTGCAGAGCACTCCACAGGGGACATCCTGCAGTCTTGTCTCTGCGGAAGGGTCGCCAATGTATTTTAATTTTATCGGGTTTTTCTTTTCAGTGGAAGCAGCAGCCTCAGGAAAGGCAGCAGCGCATGGAAGTAATTTTAATTTTGGACGAAGGAATAGTTCATAGGTCTTCTGCAGGCCGCTATCGCTGTAAAACTGCTCCTCGCGCACCCCTCGCCCCCAACCTCTCTCCTCCGCACATAAATCACACAAGGCTTTCCCTGACCTGGCCACGTCTGCAGGCAGATATTATCTTTTATTGTATACACTCCTTAACTGGCGTTATTCCATGCATCTCACACGGAATATCGGCTGTTTATAACCCGTCAGCACATTATAAATAAAGAAGGAGGGTGGCACCTGGCTGGGAGAGAGGCCTGACCTCTGGGCAGTTGTACATTTGGACCAGCACGAACACACCCAGACAAGGGTACTGCTGCACATATCGCACTGGGATGGGCTCGCGCGCGCTTGTGTGAATCTGGACAATGAGGGATTCACACCCCAGCGAATCCCCCTCAGCTCCCCGCCCCAGACACCTGATGAATGTTGGACCCCTAACTTCTAAAACAGAGGTGTAACAAACCCTTTCAACCCTCTTTACTGTCAGAAGGACTAAAGTGAAGCGTGAGAGTTTGTGGTTCCAACTGCGTCCGGCTGTCTCCAGCCCATTACCTGACTGCACAAGCCACTACACAGTCTGACACTTAAGTGTGGACTGATCGACAGTGCACAAATGTTTGCAAAGCACGGTACACCGAAACAACTATGTTGCAGCACTTTTCAGAGTAGACACCCTACAAAGAAAATGTGTGTGTGTGTGTGTGCCCCCTAAAAAGAATGCGGTCCGCAGCGTGTCAGGCTGCTGCGGCCGCGTGTGAAGAACATGGTGCCATCGGGCACCGAGAATAAAGAAAAGGGGCCGTCTACCTTTTATTTTCCATTTAAAGTGGCGCTGTCGCGCGCCGTGCGCAGTGAAGAGATCACCCCTGTTCATTTTAATTCATGGTGCCCTCGCGCACCGAAAAAAATATGCCCAGGGCCGCCCCCACCCCAAAAATGCCACCAAGACGGCCCGCAGCACAAAGGAAGGCTGCCGCGGCCAAAACAAAAATGAAAGCACAAGGTGCAGACACGCTCCGAAGAGCCGCGCCCCCACCTCCCAGAAATCAATAAAGAAGTGAGGTGCTCACACGCACCTAGAAAGAGAAAAAAAAACAGTACCCGGAGCCCCCACCCCCTCACTAAAATTCGTGCCATCTGCACGCCTCTTCAAACGAGGCTGTGCAGTTTTAGAAGAAAAAAAGTGGACAGAAGAAGAAAAAAAAAAAACACGGAGAGAAAAGGGAAGAAGAAGACCGCAGCTGTCCCAGCCAAGCTGCAAAAGTGGGAAACGGACGCAAGTGCCACGTGAGGTACGAAGAGAGCGCGCATGGTCTGCGCAGCCTCTGACGGCCGTCCGCCGCCACCGACGAGAGAACGCCACATGCCCCAGCAGTGATGGACATCACCGCAGGACAAGAAAGGGACATGCCAGGCGTTGCCACAGGACGCCCAGAAAAAAAAGAGACTGACACGTGTGCAGCGTGCACAGAGAGCTGCACCAGAGAATGTGACGACATGGGTAAAAGTGAAGATGGAGAGAGTACCCGAGAGCGTGACGTAACGCACAGGACAAGAGGCCATGTCAGCTGGCCACGCAACGACGGAAGATGGCCACTGTTGGCCCATCACTGAGCAGGTCACCAGAGCAGATGGCAGGAGTGAGCGCCGAAACAGCGCAGCTTCGAGGAGCAAGAGTGCCGCCCTCGAGTGAAGAGAAGGAGGAAGAGAGCGGGGACCCTCCTGCCAGAGAGAGGTCCACCAAGAGGATCTGGGAACGGACCAGACCGGGAGAGGTCTGCCTGAAGAGCAGATCATGTCCTACCCGCAGGACTCAGCCTGTGAGAGGCTGCGACCGAGAAAGATGCACCAGAGGAGGTGCAGTGATAGGTCCATGTGACGCAGCATGCGACCTGTGGCACAATGCCACATCGAGGACGAAGAGGAAGATGCACCAGCGAAGGTGCAGTGATAGGTCCGTGTGAAGCAGCATGCGACCCGTGGCACCACGCCACGTCGAGGACAAAGAGGAAGATGTACCAGCAGAGGTGCAGCGCAAGGTCCATGTGCCACAACATGTGACCTGTGGCACGAAGCCACACCAAGAAGAAGAGAGAGTGGCACGATGCCAACAAGAAATGAGAGGAATGTGACAGACCTGTCACACCACAGATCAACTCCATCGCAGGTGTGAAAGTGGAAGGAAGTAGAGTGACACAACTGAGGACTCGTGCGAGCAGATGAGGAGGCACCCATCAGTGCAAGACAGTCACCGGGGTGAGCAGATGTCACTGAAGACAGCGATGCGGGTGGTCCCCCACGCTTCCCAGTACGACCTTCCTGTCACCTGTCACCGGCTGCTTGGCTGTGATGGCATCCCTGACGCCAACTGCACAGGCCACACAAGAACCGCCGTGGCCACTACGTCCGTAAAGTGGTCCTTCCGCCGACGAAGCCGCCGCCACCTGTTTGATCTGCAAAACGATGAAAAAAAAAAACATCATCATCATGAAGAGGTGCATCGCCCAATCATCGAAGGAGGAGCACAGCACCACCTGTGTGGAGACAGTCAGCAACAAGAACCGATGCTGACAAGGCATGTCTGGCAACATAGAAACTTATCATCTGAACACTTGCCATGAGCTCTGTGAACCAGACACCTGCCGGTGAGAGCAGACCAGATCATTTGGACCATCCACCCTTGGGGTTGCACAAGACTAGGACGTGGCCCTGTTGGGAGTTCAGAGAGACTCCTTTGGCGTGGCCTACGTTGGCCCGCACAGCCCACGCAGTCCCGCCGCAATCCAGGGACAAGGGCCTCCAATAAATTCCTGTGAGAGCGGAATATCGCTGAGAGAGAATGCATCTGAGACAGCTCCACGTCAGGCATCAGGAAGCACGGAGGTCTATTATCGAGAGACTAGTCACCTGAAGACTTTGCACTATGGCCAGAGCACCTGAATCCGGATGGCGCGAGCAAGCGGACCCTGCATCAACAACCCTTGTGGCTCCATGCAAGACTAGGATGTGGTCCTGTAGGCTGGTCCTCTGAGACGTCTTTGCTGGGCCTGAGATAGGCAAGCACAGTCCACACAGTCCTGTGGAAGCCCGCGAAAGGGCCTCGAGGAGACTCCTGCTTGATGGAGGTCTGGCACGAGAGGGAAGACTGCCGCTGCTCTGCCGCTGGACTTCCAGGCGCCCCAGGCCGTCACGTCATCTGCAGTCTTAGGAGGTAGACAATCTCCAGAGTCAGAATGCCGTCCAGAACTGTGTACAGTGGACTCCCCACTGCTCCAGATGCACCCGCATCAGAAACTGTAAATAGACTTTGACCACATGAGCCCAGGCAGGACCCGATCAACAATATCCAGCAAACTGTGAGGTCGTGGACAAGCAGCTGAAGTATCTGGACTTCATCCACACCGTGTTCGTGCCCAGATGTACCTGGTTAAATTATGGACTCGTGCGGAGGTGTCTGGGTGCTCCCAGCTGCACCATGTCCACTGCAATTCTGCAGTCTGCCTTTTCGAGGCCGAGAGACTGATTGTGGTGCTTTGTTATTGTTTCTTTTACAGGTTGGACTTTTGTTTGGTTCCTCAATAAAGTTTGGGAGGGATGTAGAGTCCAGCTGGACTCATTCTAGTGTTTCTGCCAGCCACTCTGCTGAGGGCTGGTCTTACTTGTGTAACCCACACCCACCCAACACAGGCGTCACCAGTCAGGTGACCCTGCCAATAAAAGGGGCCGGGCGCACGTGCCTGAGGCCAGTTCAGTACCACCCTACCACCGTGTCTGCGTCACCTTCCTTACAAGCATGAGGGCCTAGGGCCCCCTCATTACACTTGCGAGAGGTTACAAAATTATTTCAGATGTAACTCATTGGTTTGTGTCTATAATGAAATGTCATCAAAAATGAATGTAATGCTTTTTACTTCATTTCAGGGTGTGCGATGGAGCAAACATTATGTGAAAGCCTTTGGAAATGTTTAAGGTTTCCGTGAAAATAGAATCACAAAGTTATCGGTGTCCACGGAGACGGGTAAACATTACCTAAACCCACTGCAGATGCCTAGGACTGGGAGGCATCTTTAGTCAAAACCTGGGCATCTTCATGCAAGGCTTTGGAAACATTTATCTCCTTCCTTGTTTTGAAGGCCTATGGCTCAAGGCAGGTGATGCCAGCTGCTCCCAATGCCAGAGATGCCTGCTGCCCCTAGTGCCAGTGATGCCAGCTGCTCCCAGTGCCAGTGATGCCAGCTGCTCCCAGTGCCAATGATGCCAGCTGCTCTCAGTGATGCCAGCTGCTCCCAGTGCCAGTGGTGCCAGCTGCTCCCAGTGCCAGCGATGCCAGCTGTTCCCAGTGCCAGCGATGCCTGCTGCTCCCAGATGCCTGCTGCTCCCAGTGCCAGTGATGCCAGCTGCTCCCACGGTCACCCCTGACCACCATTAATCATGCACAGAGACTGTCAGCTTGTGTTCTTCCTACATACCCCCATCCTGGGCAGTCTCAGGTGTGCATGGCTGCTTTTCCTGCTCTCTCTGCCACTAAATATAGTTTATCCTTCACGTTAAATCTTTTCCCCAGCCATGGTCATGTGCAGCAAGCAATATTCAGGTGTGAAGTTTGACAATTAACTATTTTAATAGAGGTCGGTGCAGATCCAGAGAGAAACAACTTTAAAAGGCCTGGGACTCTTGAAGGGGAGTAAGAGTTAGGACAGCTAGGAAAAAGCTGGAGACTATGTGGGATCGTTCAGTTGTGCACGAGGTGGTAGCATATTAGAAGGAACCGCTGTCTGATGGAGGTGCACCTGAGATTACTGAGATGTACAGTGTCAGACAGCGGTCCTCCCTACATCTGTGATGCACAAGGCATCCTCCCTGTGTTGCCTCAGTATTTTCCAAATTCTACTCTAGCCTTGTGTGCTTAAAGCGGGTCTATAGGGGCTCGAGTGACATGGTGGCACTTTATAAGGCACATATGAAGGATTTCACATGGGGGGTTCAAAAGTGGCCAAGTGAGGAGAGCTACTTCCTATGTATGTTTATGTGACATTATTCCCTACACGCATACACTGACTCACACTATCTCTCTCCTTTGCACACACAGCACATTTTCTACAGCAACTGACCAAAAAAATAACAAAACATGTAAGAATACAATTGGTTGTTACAAACACGGATGAATGCTTTGCTTCTGCTTCCTCTTTATTTCCATTACTCTTCCATTACTGCCTCTTGTCTTCCTCTTCCAAGTACTTACTTAGAAGGCTGTTGCTCGGTGGCTAGACCATGGTTCTCTTTTTCTTTTTTATCAAAACATACAGTGTAGCCCACCGATGCCCCACTTCAGTCCCAAACAATCTACCCCACTCCAATCTGCCCCACTCCAATCCCAAATATTCTACCTCCCACAATTGGCGCCCCACCTTAGTACACCACTGTGAAAAAGTAGCCTCTTTCTAGCATGGTTACCCTCACTTTTGGCCTGTTTGTGAGTGTGTGTCACTGTGTTTTACTGTGTCACTGGGACCCTGTGCTCATAGTTTGTAGCCTAATGTGTGTGTTGTCAGTAGTGCTTGACTGTGACACTGAGGCTCTGCTAACCAGAACCTCAGTGCTATGCTCTCTCTGCTTTTAAATTTGGCACTGTAGGCTAGTGACTTCATTTACCAATTTTAATTGGCACACTGGACACCCCTTATAAGTCCCTAGTATATGGTATCTAGGTACTCAGGGCATTGGTGTTCCAGGAGATCCTTATGGGCTGCAGCATTTCTTTTGCCACCCATAAGGAGCTCAGACAATTCTTACACAGGACTGCCACTGCAGCCTGCGTGATATAATGCACACACTATTTCACAGCCATTTTCACTGCACTTAAGTAACTTATAAGTCACCTATATGTCTAACCTTCACTTGCTGAAGGTTAGGTGCAAAGTTACTAAGTGTGAGGGCACCCTTGCACTAGCAAAGGTACCCCCACATAGTTCAGGGCCATTTCCTAGGACTTTGTGAGTGTGTGGATGCCATTACACACTTGCACTACATGTAGGTCAATACCTATGTGTAACTTTACAATGGTAACTTCGAACATGGCCATGTAACATGTCTAATTCCAAATCTGACATTGGGGAGCCAATTCCATGCATCCTGGGGGCTCCACCGTCGACCCCCAGTACTGCCAAACCAGCTCTCTGAGCTTGCACTGCAGCTACTGCTGCTGCCATCTCACAGACAGGGTAGCAGCTCAGTCCCAGGAAGGCAGAACAAAGCATTTCCTTTGTGAGAAAGGTGTTACACCCTCTCCCTTTGGAAATAGGTGTTACAGGCTGGGGAGGGGTAGTCTCCCCCAGCCTCTGGAAATGCTTTGAAGGGCAAAGATGGTGCCCTCCTTGCATAAGCCAGTCTACACCAGTTCAGGGACCTCTTATCCCCTGCTCTGGTGCGAAACTGGACAAAGGAAAGGGGAGTGACTACTCCCCTGTCCATCCCCACCCCTAGGGGTGGTGCCCAGAGCTCCTTCAGTGCTTCCCGGACTTCAGCCACCTTGCTTTGCAAGGTGTGGGGGCACTCTGGAGGGCTCTGAGTGGCCAGTGCCAGCAGGTGACGTCAGAGACCCCTCCTGAAAGGTCCTTACCTGATAAGGTAGCCAATCCCCCTCTCAGGGCTATTTAGGGCCACTTCTGTGGGTTCTCTTCAGATTCTACTTACAAGTTTCCAGCAGGAATCCTCTACAACTACTACTTCATCCTCTGACCTCGGATCAACCGCATCCTGCTCCAGGAACTGCTGCAACAGCAACAAAGTATACACAAGGGATACTTTTCTTGTGCAACTGCAGCTCTTGCCAGCAACTGCAACAGATTCCATGGAATGCACGCTCTGAGGACTCCCTGTCTTCACCCTGCACCAGATGGACCGAAGAAATCTCCCGTGGGGTGACGGAGTCACTCCCCTGCTCACGCAGGCAACTTCTAAGTCAACGACCGGTTCTCTTGAACTCCTCTCACAGTGACGAGTGTGCTCCTTGGAACAGAGAGGGTGGACCCCATCAACACAGACTGTCCTGAGGTCCTGCTGTCGCAATTTGGAGGAGGTAAGACCTTGCCTTCCCTCAGAACTATAGTACCCTGTGCACCGCATCTTCTTCACCTTGTGAGGCCTCTGTGCACTATTTGCAAAATCCCTTCATGCACAGCCTGGCCCACATCCCCAGCACTCTATCCTGTGACGCTCAACTTGCTGAGTTGATCTCCGGCGGCGTGGGACCTTCCTTTGTAGTGCTGCCCCACCGCACTTTGCACCTCCTTTGTCCCCATGTCCTGGAACACCCGTGGGTGCTATCTGGTGCTCTGAGGGCTCTCTGAAGTGCTGAGAGCCCCTTCTTCCTACTCAAACAGAGTTGAGGCCCCCAGGTCCCTCCTGGGTCCACATAGCCTCTAGTTGACGCAAAATGTGACTTTGCCGGAACCAAGGCTTGTTGGAGGAATCTAGCGCCAAAACTGGCCTGCATCCAACTTCACGACGTGGGCAATCCTTTACATCATGCAGGAACCTGCTGGCATCTTCCTAGGGTGCATTTCTGCAGTCTTCGTCCAACCAGGGACTCTTCTTTTGCACCCTCATCTGGGTTGGCAGGGGCTCCTGTCCTTCCTGGAACTTCTTTCAACTCCTGGACTTGGTCTCCTTCTTTTGCAGGTCTTCAGGTCCAAGAATCCACTGTTTGTTGTTTGCAGACTTGCTTAGTTCTTGCAATAATTCCAATAAAGAGGTGTAGTGTGTCCTAAGGAAACATTCAGTACTTTACTCCTGCTTTTCTGGGCTCTGAGTTGGGGTAATTTACTTACTGTTACTGTATTCTTACTCTCCCAGTGATTCTGCACATACTACACTTATCTAGGGGGGAATTTGTGATTCGCATTCCACTTTGTTAGTATATGGTTTGTGTTGCCCCAATACCTATTTTCTCCCATTGCGTTCTATAGCATTTCCTATTGTTTGCACTATCCTATATCTAATTACTTGCCCTATTTTTGTGTCTATTGTATATACTGTGTATAATACTTACCTCCAGAAGGAGTATTGTCTTTAAGATATTTTTGGCACTGTGTCATCCAAATAAATACCTTTATTTTTGGTAACACTGAGTATTGTATTCACTTGTGTATAAGTATTTTGTAACTATACGTGGTATTGCAGGAGCTTTGCATGTCTCCTAGTCCTTGACAGAGGAGCAGTGGGTCGGGGCTGACCCCCGATTTGTTGTTGCCCTGCACTGTCAGAGTGTCTGGGGGGGTCTCTTCACCACCTGGCAAGAGCACTCGCCTTTATAGCACCCAGCAGCAGGGCGCTGGGATGACCAAGGTACTTTATGGGCACAAACTGTTACGACTCGGTCGTCCCATTTCCAGGGGGCGCTGTAAGGGGACTGTCAGAAGCCTGGGAATCACCTTGAACACCTATCTAGAGTCCCTTGCTGACTCCTGTTTGTTTCTCTTTTCTCCATGGTACACTTGTGTAGGACTACATTTGCTTCTTGGGACTGCAAATCCCATAATGCACAGCTTGGTAGTCAGGAAAACCCGGATTCTGTTTCCCATTGTTTTCAATGGGAGAAGTCCAGTTGCTCCTTTTCACTGGATCCTCTCCTCCAGGACTTGCAAGTGTCCGAAACCACACACACCTGAAACCTCTCCTGTGCAGCCCAGCTTGGAACTGCTTATAAGCAGCCATTTCCTCAAGCTCCCCGTCGTGCATCGGACTTCAATTCCTTTGTGTTACAGACCCCTTGTCGGATGGTGTTCCAGTTTTGTTTCTGTTCTGTTCCAGCCTGATCCTGTTTCCTGCTTCTCTGCCCTGCTCCTGATTGTTCCAGCCAGAGTCTGCTCCCTACTTCTTAGCCTTGTACCTGTTTGTTTCTTCCAAAGCCTGCTTCTCTGCCCTGCTCCTGCCTTGTTTCAGCCTGAACCTTCTCTCTGTTTCCCAGTCCTGTTTACTGCTCATTTCCTACTCCCTGTATTCCAGTCCTGTCCTTGCCTGTTCCAGCCAGAGCCTGTTCTCAGTTTCCCAGTCCTGTCTCTGTCTGTCCCAGCCAGAAGTTTGCGCCCTGTTTTCAAGTCCTAGTCCCGCCTTTGCTTCAGCCTGAGCCTGTTCCTAGTTCTTGCCTCTGCCTCTTTGTTTGTTCCCTTCTGTTTCTGTTTCTTCTTGGTTCTTTGTGTCTGGTAAGTGTTCTATCAGTCTTCACCAGTGTATACGTGTCCTCCTGTGTACTGGGGTTGGCTCCTGGTTTCCAGGAGGCAATTCCAGCCCCCATCCTTGTCCAGTGTTATACGTTGTATTTTGTGCCTAACAGTGACAGTGTGCTATTGCTGTTTTCTCAGGAATCGCCACTGTGTTTCCAGCTGGACCCACAAGAGCGTGTCCTGTGTATGTAAGTACTATCCTTGTTTGTGCTCTAGGGTCCAGAGACAGAATCACTTCTGCTGCCTCCTTTCTATGGGGCTGGCAGGGTGACTATCTGTAAGAGCAAACTGCACAGAGGCATTGAGATTCCCTGTCACTGTGGGAGGTTCTGCGCCTTACTCTGTGTACAACCCCAGCGTGTTTGTCCACTGGTAATCCGTTTCCTGTTTGTTCACACAAGGGTTGCTCTGCTTTTACTTTCCTGTTTCCTGTGCCTATCCATAGCTGTCCTTTCCGTGTATGCCTTTAGCTGCTCTTCTGCCCCAGTACACTACCTCTGTAGGATATTCGGTGACCTCAAGGGGTGTCCCAACCAAAGTCCTGATCAGCCCTGCCCGAAACCGTGACAGAATGCACGACCCAAACATTTCAAGCTCCCCTGGCAGTAAAGGCACACACAAACCTAAAGGGCTTTCCTATCATGTTAAGACACCCCTTTCTAAGCCTAAACATTCTCTGAAATCCTCTAAAAAAGACCTTAGTTTAAAGGATAGACTTGTTAAAGAAAACCATAACTTGCAAGTTCAGTACTATACTGAGTGGCTTGCTAATCTTTCAATGATAGACTATTATGTTATTTGTGGCTATGACCCCCAGTCCCTGTCTGTAGAAGAATTACAAGGACGTAATGAGTTTTTGCAATATCTATTAGCTGAAGCCAGTAAGAATGTTCGTAACCGTGGAAGTGCTTTTGCTACCTCTGCACAAGACACTCACACTCAAGAAAAACTGGTTAATTCCTTGCCTCATGCTAGCGCATCCCAAATTCACTTCCAGCACTCTGCCAAAACAAAGAACCCTGACACTGTTCAAGAAGCCACACTAGGGATTCCCTTGTTTTCTGTTGAGTGCTTCAGCCCATCTAGGCCAGTTTCTCAGAATTCAAAGTGCAGTGCTGACTCTTATAAAGACCTTTCAGTCCCTCAGAGCTTTCAAGTCAGCAGGCTAGACCCTGTATCAAATGGATCAGTAAAGACTGTGGGATTCCTTAGTTCCACTCATAAGGCTTGTGCTCTTCCCAAACTAGATGATAATACACCAGTCTCAATCCCTAAAAGCTCTGCTAAACCCTTTTTTATTCTGAGTGGGTTTGATAACAATATGGACATACACACACTAAAAGAGCAGTTTTGGCAGATTAAAAGGCAAATATTGGACTTCTATGATGAATATGTTATAACATACACTAGAAATCTTGCCCGTGGGCTCTTCATCAATGCATATTTCACTGTTGCCAGAACCAGACATTCTGTTTATCTGTAAGGTAGAAGAAGTAACAGAGCAGCTGATGGAAACTACTGCAAGGCAATTTGAAAACCTGAAAAAAGAAAATGATCACCAGCTTTGGCTTAAAGAACAGTATGCTACTTTGTGCGCCTCTCCAAAGACTTCTATAGAGCAGATTTTCCCTGCTATGAATGAATGTCAAGAGACTGCTCCAGTTATAAATATATCAGCCTCTTCTTCAGACTCTCTCTCAGCTTGTAGTTTTCCAGAGAATATCCCTGTGCAGTTGACTGAATCTCTGACATCTCTGAGAGATTTGACACCTCTTGATTCAAAGGATAGATCAGAGTCTTCAGAAGGAAGTGTCTCAGCCCCTCTATCAGAACAAATAAAGCCAAAGGAAGAAGAGAGTTCTGATGCAGACTCCAATAGCTGCACCTTAAGAAACCAAGATATGACTTTACTGGAGATTTATGGCAAGTTGTGCAACAGTGTTGAAGAATCTGAATCTAGTGATGACAGTGGTTCCTGCCTTGCCGTGAACAAGCCTGCAGATAGTGCTGTTCAAATGGCGCACATACCACAATTTTCAGATTGTGGGAATACTCCTGCCCTTTCAAACAATATCATAGAATTTTCAGATAATGAAGAGACAGTTCCTGTTTCAAGTGAACTAATGGATTTTTCTGACCGTGAAGAAATACCCGCAGTTACTAAGATTGTAATGGACTTCTCAGAAAGTTTAAAAATCTCTTCTGTGTCAAAGCAAACCGTGGAGATTTCCGAAAAGGAAGAAAGCCAGCAATCTGAAACTAAACAGCATGTCATAAGAAATGAGAGCCTTCTCCTAGAACTGAACACAGTTGCAGCCTCAACCACTGATCCTGACCTGCTGATCCCTGCCAATGTGTATCCTGTTTTCAGCTCCACAATTAGTGAAGAACAGATCTCTGAGCTACCGGTATCTGATCTTGATGTAAAATCAGCCACACCAACGTCACCTGCTGTGTCCCTGAAATTAAAGACTCCTGAAAACCAGCAATCTGAAACCGAAGCTCAAGTACTGAAAGATATAATATGTCCCACTAAAACTAAAGACTTGAATTTGAATCTTGTATTCGAAGATCTGATGATAAGTACTGTTCTTAGTGTTTTATTGCAAGAAACCATCATCAATTCAAAGGCTAAAGCTGAAGCTTTAGATAACAATGTAGAGGCGATTTCTGAAGAGACTCCAGTTCTATTTCAATTCAAAGAACAACCTTTCAGTGTTAACAGAGCTGAAGATCAACTACCTGTAGTAGAAACGCCTTGCAAAGAAACCATTTCTGATACCACGAATACACCACAGAGCACTTGCAATGAAGAAATCTCAGTCTTGTCAGAAGATCACCCTAAAGAATTAGTTTGTGGAACTTCTACATTTTCAGATGTTAATCCAGTTTCTAAAGACATGAAAACTCTTGTTCCTCCTGAATTTGATACTCCGAAGTCATCCAAGATGAAAGAAAATTCTGACTTTTTCATGTTTACCTTGAGAACACCAGTTACCCATGTCTCCCAAGTCTCTATGCTTTGCAAGCCTCAGACCACAATCGATGCAAATACTGCTGCAGAAACAGACAAATCCTGCTTGTCAGAAGGTGTTACAGACCTGACAGTTACTAATACACCAATCAGCTCCTCCAAAGAGGAAAGTATTGAACAGGAAACTAATGTCATAAAGATAACTGCCCGTAATGCCATTCCAGATCTCCTTGCTCCTGAATCTACTTCACCAGAAACCAACTCCATGCACTCCTCCCATATCAATCGAACAATAGAGAGGAAAGACATCGGAGCCCATATGGGTATTAATACATGCTTTGCTCATTGGAAGTTTCACCTATGGCAGGACTGTAAACTTATCCACCAAGGTTGGTGTTGGATTTTCTTGCTGTGGCTGTTCCTCTTCAACTTTTTTCAGCCAAAGGATCGCCTTCTCTTCTTGAGCAGACTGGTGGGAGGGGGTATACTGTTACGACTCGGTCGTCCCATTTCCAGGGGGCGCTGTAAGGGGACTGTCAGAAGCCTGGGAATCACCTTGAACACCTATCTAGAGTCCCTTGCTGACTCCTGTTTGTTTCTCTTTTCTCCATGGTACACTTGTGTAGGACTACATTTGCTTCTTGGGACTGCAAATCCCATAATGCACAGCTTGGTAGTCAGGAAAACCCGGATTCTGTTTCCCATTGTTTTCAATGGGAGAAGTCCAGTTGCTCCTTTTCACTGGATCCTCTCCTCCAGGACTTGCAAGTGTCCGAAACCACACACACCTGAAACCTCTCCTGAGCAGCCCAGCTTGGAACTGCTTATAAGCAGCCATTTCCTCAAGCTCCCCGTCGTGCATCGGACTTCAATTCCTTTGTGTTACAGACCCCTTGTCGGATGGTGTTCCAGTTTTGTTCCTGTTCTGTTCCAGCCTGATCCTGTTTCCTGTTTCTCTGCCCTGCTCCTGATTGTTCCAGCCAGAGTCTGCTCCCTACTTCTTAGCCTTGTACCTGTTTGTTTCTTCCAAAGCCTGCTCCCTGTTTCTCTGCCCTGCTCCTGCCTTGTTTCAGCCTGAACCTTCTCTCTGTTTCCCAGTCCTGTTTACTGCTCATTTCCTACTCCCTGTATTCCAGTCCTGTCCTTGCCTGTTCCAGCCAGAGCCTGTTCTCAGTTTCCCAGTCCTGTCTCTGTCTGTCCCAGCCAGAAGTTTGCGCCCTGTTTTCAAGTCCTAGTCCCGCCTTTGCTTCAGCCTGAGCCTGTTCCTAGTTCTTGCCTCTGCCTCTTTGTTTGTTCCCTTCTGTTTCTGTTTCTTCTTGGTTCTTTGTGTCTGGTAAGTGTTCTATCAGTCTTCACCAGTGTATACGTGTCCTCCTGTGTACTGGGGTTGGCTCCTGGTTTCCAGGAGGCAATTCCAGCCCCCATCCTTGTCCAGTGTTATACGTTGTATTTTGTGCCTAACAGTGACAGTGTGCTATTGCTGTTTTCTCAGGAATCGCCACTGTGTTTCCAGCTGGACCCACAAGAGCGTGTCCTGTGTATGTAAGTACTATCCTTGTTTGTGCTCTAGGGTCCAGAGACAGAATCACTTCTGCTGCCTCCTTTCTATGGGGCTGGCAGGGTGACTATCTGTAAGAGCAAACTGCACAGAGGCATTGAGATTCCCTGTCACTGTGGGAGGTTCTGCGCCTTACTCTGTGTACAACCCCAGCGTGTTTGTCCACTGGTAATCCGTTTCCTGTTTGTTCACACAAGGGTTGCTCTGCTTTTACTTTCCTGTTTCCTGTGCCTATCCATAGCTGTCCTTTCTGTGTATGCCTTTAGCTGCTCTTCTGCCCCAGTACACTACCTCTGTAGGATATTCGGTGACCTCAAGGGGTGTCCCAACCAAAGTCCTGATCAGCCCTGCCCGAAACCGTGACACAAACAGATGAAAAGCAGGAAATACAAAGTCAGCGCAAAAGCCCCGGAGGAAATCAGCTGTTTCGTTTGTAGTTAGTGGCTGGGCAATCTCTGCTGCAGCCGCGGAAGAAGACT
Organism: Pleurodeles waltl; assembly: GCF_031143425.1. Classification (NCBI taxonomy): domain Eukaryota; kingdom Metazoa; phylum Chordata; class Amphibia; order Caudata; family Salamandridae; genus Pleurodeles; species Pleurodeles waltl. The sequence continues at coordinate 23,495,552 of NC_090446.1, forward strand.
TCCAAAGCTGCTAGAAGACAAGAACCTTTAGGAAAAAACTAAAAAGCGTCATAAAGGGAGAAAGTAAAAAGTTACAGGATGAGGTGAAGGGGCAGGGGTGGCCGTAAATGGATTGAAGGGGGCCGAGATGGTTTCAGGATTACGCTGCTTCAGTATTCAGTGCTGGCAGATTTAATTATAGCAGCCTAGTGTTTAAGAGAAGGGCTCTGAGCACCGGCACCTCTTTATTTACAAATTAAGCACTGGTTCACGCTTTTCACCAGACAATGAACAGGGTTTACTTCAAACGGGGATTCACACAGGTGATTCAACGGGTCTTTAAATATGTGGCGAGTGATAAGTGACACCTCAAGCTCTTTGTTTTGAAAGATACACATTTTGTGACACTTTATCAAGCACAGGTTTGGGATAACTTACAGGTGAGCGCATTACTATCCTGAGTAATTGCATGTTGCCGGTGTTTGTGCTGCTTTAGTCACTCTGAAAATTCCACTTCTGGGAAAAATGTTTGCGTGGCTAGATAGTGTTACCGGGCAGCCCATGCATTGTAATATGTAAGTTGTGTGCCTTGCACTGCAGACAAGCTAGCACATGTGCCTCCGAGTATGTTTACAAGTAAACATCATATCAAAGCTCTGTGCTTGCGAGAGGTTACAAAATTATTTCAGATGTAACTCATTGGTTTGTGTCTATAATGAAATGTCATCAAAGCTTAATGTAATGCTTTTTACTTCATTTCAGGGTGTGCGATGGAGCAAACATTATGTGAAAGCCTTTGGAAATGTTTAAGGTTTCCGTGAAAATAGAATCACAAAGTTATCGGTGTCCACGGAGACGGGTAAACATTACCTAAACCCACTGCAGATGCCTAGGACTGGGAGGCATCTTTAGTCAAAACCTGGGCATCTTCATGCAAGGCTTTGGAAACATTTATCTCCTTCCTTGTTTTGAAGGCCTATGGCTCAAGGCCAGTGATGCCAGCTGCTCCCAGTGCCAGCGATGCCTGCTGCCCCTAGTGCCAGTAATGCCAGCTGCTCCCAGTGCCAATGATGCCAGCTGCTCCCAGTGCCAGTGATGCCAGCTGCTCTCAGTGATGCCAGCTGCTCCCAGTGCCAGCGATGCCAGCTGCTCCCAGTGCCAGCGATGCCAGCTGTTCCCAGTGCCAGCGATGCCTGCTGCTCCCAGATGCCTGCTGCTCCCAGTGCCAGTGATGCCAGCTGCTCCCAGTGCCAGTGATGCCAGCTGCTCCCACGGTCACCCCTGACCGCCATTAATCATGCACAGAGACTGTCAGCTTGTGTTCTTCCTACATACCCCCATCCTGGGCAGTCTCAGGTGTGCATGGCTGCCTTTCCTGCTCTCTCTGCCACTAAATATAGTTTATCCTTCACGTTAAATCTTTTCCCCAGCCATGGTCATGTGCAGCAAGCAATATTCAGGTGTGAAGTTTGACAATTAACTATTTTAATAGAGGTCGGTGCAGATCCAGAGAGAAACAACTTTAAAAGGCCTGGGACTCTTGAAGGGGAGTAAGAGTTAGGACAGCTAGGAAAAAGCTGGAGACTATGTGGGATCGTTCAGTTGTGCACGAGGTGGTAGCATATTAGAAGGAACCGCTGTCTGATGGAGGTGCACCTGAGATTACTGAGATGTACAGTGTCAGACAGCGGTCCTCCCTACATCTGTGATGCACAAGGCATCCTCCCTGTGTTGCCTCAGTATTTTCCAAATTCTACTCTAGCCTTGTGTGCTTAAAGCGGGTCTATAGGGGCTCGAGTGACATGGTGGCACTTTATAAGGCACATATGAAGGATTTCACATGGGGGGTTCAAAAGTGGCCAAGTGAGGAGAGCTACTTCCTATGTATGTTTATGTGACATTATTCCCTACACGCATACACTGACTCACACTATCTCTCTCCTTTGCACACACAGCACATTTTCTACAGCAAGTGACCAAAAACATAACAAAACATGTAAGAATACAATTGGTTGTTACAAACACGGATGAATGCTTTGCTTCTGCTTCCTCTTTATTTCCATTACTCTTCCATTACTGCCTCTTGTCTTCCTCTTCCAAGTACTTACTTAGAAGGCTGTTGCTCGGTGGCTAGACCATGGTTCTCTTTTTCTTTTTTATAAAAACATACAGTGTAGCCCACCGATGCCCCACTTCAGTCCCAAACAATCTACCCCACTCCAATCTGCCCCACTCCAATCCCAAATATTCTACCTCCCACAATTGGCACCACACCTTAGTACACCACTGTGAAAAAGTAGCCTCTTTCTAGCATGGTTACCCCCACTTTTGGCCTGTTTGTGAGTGTGTGTCACTGTGTTTTACTGTGTCACTGGGACCCTGTGCTCATAGTTTGTAGCCTAATGTGTGTGTTGTCAGTAGTGCTTGACTGTGACACTGAGGCTCTGCTAAGCAGAACCTCAGTGCTATGCTCTCTCTGCTTTCAAATTTGGCACTGTAGGCTAGTGACTTCATTTACCAATTTTAATTGGCACACTGGACACCCCTTATAAGTCCCTAGTATATGGTATCTAGGTACCCAGGGCATTGGTGTTCCAGCAGATCCTTGTGGGCTGCAGCATTTCTTTTGCCACCCATAAGGAGCTCAGACAATTCTTACTCAGGACTGCCACTGCAGCCTGCGTGATATAATGCACACACTATTTCACAGCCATTTTCACTGCACTTAAGTAACTTATAAGTCACCTATATGTCTAACCTTCACTTGCTGAAGGTTAGGTGCAAAGTTACTAAGTGTGAGGGCACCCTTGCACTAGCAAAGGTGCCCCCACATAGTTCAGGGCCATTTCCTAGGACTTTGTGAGTGTGTGGATGCCATTACACACTTGCACTACATGTAGGTCAATACCTATGTGTAACTTTACAATGGTAACTTCGAACATGGCCATGTAACATGTCTAATTCCAAATCTGGCATTGGGGAGCCAATTCCATGCATCCTGGGGGCTCCACCGTCGACCCCCAGTACTGCCAAACCAGCTCTCTGAGCTTGCACTGCAGCTGCTGCCATCTCACAGACAGGGTAGCAGCTCAGTCCCAGGAAGGCAGAACAAAGCATTTCCTTTGTGAGAAAGGTGTTACACCCTCTCCCTTTGGAAATAGGTGTTACAGGCTGGGGAGGGGTAGTCTCCCCCAGCCGCTGGAAATGCTATGAGGGGCAAAGATGGTGCCCTCCTTGCATAAGCCAGTCTACACCAGTTCAGGGACCTCTTATCCCCTGCTCTGGTGCGAAACTGGACAAAGGAAAGGGGAGTGACTACTCCTCTGTCCATTCCCATCCCTAGGGGTGGTGCCCAGAGCTCCTTCAGTGCTTCCCAGACTTCAGCCATCTTGCTTTGCAAGGTGTGGGGGCACTCTGGAGGGCTCTGAGTGGCCAGTGCCAGCAGGTGACGTCAGAGACCCCTCCTGAAAAGTCCTTACCTGATAAGGTAGCCAATCCCCCTCTCAGGGCTATTTAGGGCCTCTTCTGTGGGTTCTCTTCAGATTCTACTTACAAGTTTCCAGCAGGAATCCTCTATAACTACTACTTCATCCTCTGACCTCGGATCAACCGCATCCTGCTCCAGGAACTGCTGCAACAGCAACAAAGTATACACAAGGGATACTTTTCTTGTGCAACTGCAGCTCTAGCCAGCAACTGCAACAGATTCCATGGAATGCACGCTCTGAGGACTCCCTGTCTTCACCCTGCACCAGATGGACCGAAGAAATCTCCCGTGGGGTGACGGAGTCACTCCCCTGCTCACGCAGGCAACTTCTAAGTCAACGACCGGTTCTCTTGGACTCCTCTCACAGTGACGAGTGTGCTCCTTGGAACAGAGAGGGTGGACCCCATCAACACAGACTGTCCTGAGGTCCTGCTGTCGCAATTTGGAGGAGGTAAGACCTTGCCTTCCCTCAGAACTATAGTACCCTGTGCACCGCATCTTCTTCACCTTGCGAGGCCTCTGTGCACTATTTGCAAAATCCCTTCATGCACAGCCTGGCCCACATCCCCAGCACTCTATCCTGCAACGCTCAACTTGCTAAGTTGATCTCCGGCGGCGTGGGACCTTCCTTTGTAGTGCTGCCCCCACCGCACTTTGCACCTCCTTTGTCCCCATGTCCTGGGACACCCGTGGGTGCTATCTGGTGCTCTGAGGGCTCTCTGAAGTGCTGAGAGCCCCTTCTTCCTACTCAAACAGAGTTGAGGCCCCCAGGTCCCTCCTGGGTCCACATAGCCTCTAGTTGACGCAAAATGTGACTTTGCCGGAACCAAGGCTTGTTGGAGGAATCCAGCGCCAAAACTGGCCTGCATCCAACTTCACAACGTGGGCAATCCTTTACATCATGCAGGAACCTGCTGGCATCTTCCTAGGGTGCATTTCTGCAGTCTTCGTCCAACCAGGGACTCTTCTTTTGCACCCTCATCTGGGTTGGCAGGGGCTCCTGTCCTTCCTGGAACTTCTTTCAACTTCTTGACTTGGTCTCCTTCTTTTGCAGGTCTTCAGGTCCAAGAATCCACTGTTTGTTGTTTGCAGACTTGCATAGTTCTTGCAATAATTCCAATAAAGAGGTGTAGTGTGTCCTAAGGAAACATTCAGTACTTTACTCCTGCTTTTCTGGGCTCTGAGTTGGGGTAATTTACTTACCGTTACTGTATTCTTACTCTCCCAGTGATTCTGCACATACTACACTTATCTAGGGGGGAATTTGTGATTCGCATTCCACTTTGTTAGTATATGGTTTGTGTTGCCCCAATACCTATTTTCTTCCATTGCATTCTATAGCATTTCCTATTGTTTGCACTATCCTATATCTAATTACTTGCCCTATTTTTGTGTCTATTGTATATACTGTGTATAATACTTACCTCCAGAAGGAGTATTGTCTTTAAGATATTTTTGGCACTGTGTCATCCAAATAAATACCTTTATTTTTGGTAACACTGAGTATTGTATTCACTTGTGTATAAGTATTTTGTAACTATACGTGGTATTGCAGGAGCTTTGCATGTCTCCTAGTTCAGCCTATGCTGCTCTGCTATAGCTACCTCTATCAGCCTAAGCTGCTAGAACACTACTACATTCCACTAATAAGGGATAACTGGACCTGGTGTAAGGTGTAAGTACCCACCAAAAACCAGGCCAGCCTCCTACAACCACCATACAAGAAAGAATATGACCCATATTTATACTTTTTTTAGCACCGCATTTGCGCCATTTTTTTACGCAAAATGGTGCAAATTTGCAAAATACAATTGTATTTTGGGGTTTGCGCCGTTTTTGCGTCAAAAAGCGGCACAAATGCGGCGCTAAAAAAGTATAAATATGGGCCTATAGGTGGTACATCCTTCTTCGTTCAAGCAGCCAAACTATGGAAGTCATTACCCCCAAATATAAGATCCATGGATAACTATCTTGTCTTCAGAAGACTACTCAAGAGTTGGCTCTTTCCTTCATAACCACCATATTCAAACAGCAATGAACAGTGTATGTCTGTGTTGATAAATATTCTTAATCTGAATGTGTGTATATTCTAGATATGTATAGCTCTTTAGCAAATATGTATCGCTACTATGTCATAACAATAAATTACACACATACTCTTTAAACCTGTTTACAAAATGTATATTTACTCACAATTAAAAATGTATATGCATGCATTTACTCTCTTGTAAGCTTTACTTTGTCTACCCATCACCATATGTCATGTCTCTATCCACCTATCCTCCATCCCCGCTCTGACTCATCCCAAACCCATTCTACTACTTTCATCTCCAAAATAACCCTGCCTAAGCGCTTCCCTCCTCTTCCACATCTAGTTCACCTAAACCTCACTTTACTACCATGATCTTCCAAACACTCCTAATAAATTCTCCCTCATTTATCTCACCTTTGACTCATCCAAATCCTCTTCTGCTACTATGATCCCCCTGACCCTTTCCACAGACTCTTCCCTCCTCCATCTCTCCTTTACTCATCCCAAGCCTCATCCTATTGCTATGAACTCCCAATTTACACTTCTGGATTCTTCCCTCCTAAATCCCTCCATTACTCTAGTCCATTCAACTAACAAACTCTTCCCTTCTCTATCACTCCATTTCTCCAGTAAATCCAACTAAAAAACTCACATATCGTCTGCTAAAATGAACTCATAAAACAAAAAAAATACTAAAACTTAACTCATATTTCCCTATACTAATCCACCACTAATTCCTCTTGGGTTCCGGAGTAGCGTGCTACTCCTTGAAAAGCGCTTTGATGCCTCATCAGGGGTAGAATGCACTATATAAATGCAATTACAATTACCCTACTCTAATCTGGCCAACTCCAATCCAAAACAATCTCCCCCACTCCAATCTGCCCGGCTCCAATCTGCCCAACTCCAATCCAAAACAATCTGCCCTACTCCAATCTCCTCCACTCAAATCACAAACAATCTGCTCCACTGCAATCTCCCCCACTCCAATCTTCCTCCCTCCAATCTGCCCCACTCGAGTATGCCCCACTCGAGTATGCCCCACTCCCATCCAAAACAATCAGCCCCACTACAATCTGCACCACTCCAACACTCCCCACTCCAATCCAAAACAATCTTCCCCACTCCAATACACAACAATCTGCCCCACTCCAATACACAACAATCTACCCCACTCCAATCCTGCCCCAAATAAGAGAAAAAACATAGCCCAAACGTTTACCTCATTCAGTTCTCCCACAGTTAAAGTATGCGGTAAGGCACCCCCTAAAGATCAATTAGGAAAATAAAACCAGCTCAAACAAGTAACAAGGACCATTCAATAATTCTTTAAAATATACTCGCCTCCTTCAATTGGCTGCACTGTGTATCATGGCAGCTACTATGCAGTGCTAACATTGTTAAGTATGAGGGATCTATTGCTAATTTCAAAAACACAAAGAATCAGCACTCTTTAATTTATTTCCCTCATGGATATATTGAAAAGAGAAAGCAATCTTGTTTTTTTGTTTAGTTTGATTTTTTTTTTTCACAGCAGCTCACGTTTCACTAAATTCTTTATTCAGAACTCCAAATGCAAGCATGACCTATTGGCTTTGTCTGTGTTTGTTTATAACTAGCTACTATTAAGTTCTAAAGGGAGACCTATTGGCTATGCCAATGCTTGTTTATTTAAGGCGTGCACCTTACTTTAAACACCGCCTCCTGATAGCGAAAACCCAGTGCAATAGTTACAGAATGTGTTTTAACATTTTAGCAGCTCTTTAGTCCGGCCCGCACGCTCATGACCCCTCCTCCGTTGCTCTCAAGCTGCTGATGACATATGTATTGCCTCAGCCCACCACTTCCGGTGCCGAAAATAGAAGAAACGAACTTGCTGTTTCAAGCAGCAGCGCTTTCGCTGCAAGAAAAGGAAGGTACTTTACTGGTACTTTCCGGGCTCATGGCCTCAGGGGAGGCCAGGCAGGCAGCCAAGGGTCTGTTTGCTTTAGCCGAGCATGTAATGCTGTGTCCGAGGGCGAGAGGTTCTCAGGACCGGGATTATTTGTATTCATGTGTCCGTGTGGGGGTGTACTTCCCGTTTCGAGGCTTGTGATTTACAAAATGTCACTTTGGCTCAGTAATGTTCACCCCTGTTAGTACATGCTCACTTCAAACGAGTGTTTGCCTCCCTTTTATTTTATTTATGCAAAAATGTATGGGAATGTCTCAAATTATTCATCAGTGAGCATTGTCATTCATCCAGGAGGCGCCCTGCTCAAAAACCTGCCCCTCACTCTGCAGGTTAAACCTCTCCAGGGGTCTTATCACGAAGGGCTTTTCTGGCACAGCCCAGAGCCCAGCGCATGTTTCATGCGCCAGCAGCATGTAAAGTGAGCTCATTTCACTCCTCGAGTCATATCACAATCAGTGGCTGGCCTGAGGGAGCCCCCTGGAGCTCGGGGCGCCCCGGCACCACAGAGGCCTTTGTTGCGCCACTGATCACAATGGGCTTTTCTAGCCCAGTGCAGAGCCGGCCTTTTTTATGCGCCTGCGGCATGTAAAGTGAGTTAATTTTGCTCCTCAAGTCATATCACAATCAGTGGCTGGTTTAACTTAAGAAACTAACTATAACTACTTAGTGGCCCCCGCCACTTGATACTATATATATTAAATCCGGCATTCCCGGTTGCTTCCACCATGACGGGGTCGGTGCAAGTCAAATAAATATTCAGAACACGGCGTCATACCCTGAATTAGGGACACCAAAGTACTCGCACTCCACAGCTAGTTTGCGCAAAAGTTTATGGGAGTCCCATAAACTTTTCTGCAAACAAACTAGCCGTGGAGTGCGAGTACTTTGGTGTCCGTAATTCAGGGTATGACGCCGTGTACGCAAAAAAAAAAAAAAAAACACACACACACATTTTTTCGTTAGGACCTCTGTGCATCCTCACCATTGTGCTTTATCCTCAGTCTTTCCTACAGACTTTTTAAATCTGTCTCGTACCCATTGTTCTTCCTCTTCTATTTTCACATAAAATGAATTTACAAAGATAATACGCCTGACTTTAATGAGCTGACACATGCAAGTACAAGAATGCTCAAATGCTATTTTAGTGAGTATATCTACGGAAGATCTATCGGCGTTGCCAATGCTTGTTTCATACGTGTGGTGGAGTTTGCCTGAACAAACAAAGCTATTGCATGTTATCTGGCCTAGCCAAAGGTCAGTGTAGCAGACAGAGCTATTCCTATTTGCCTTTGCAAAGATGTGTTTCACAACTTGCTGCAGGGAATCCTAAAGGCTGCTGCCAAAGAAAAGTTGAGCTCTGTGCACCAGCATCATTTCTGGCCTCAGACCTGTTCACTGGTGCCAGGTTTTTAGGGTGTCATCTTTAGGGAAAGGTGAATGACACCTCAAACAATCTATGGAAATGGCCCAATCTCATGACCAAGCATGTCGTTGCACCTCCTGTTATTTGGGTAGGTTCTTCTTACGGGGTGTGTTATTTTGACCTAAAAATCAATATTTGTTGTGAAATTATAATTGGATTTATAATAAATACGACCCATTGTAGATTACGGTCATCATATCTTCTGTCTCCGGTTCACTGTGTTGGTTCTTGGTTGGTGCTCCTGGGCTCAAGGACGCTGTAATATTGATCTATGTAATAATATATGTGTTTTTCACCCTTTACAGATGTTCATTTAATGTTGTACTGTTTCTTTAACGTTATACTGTGTCGTTAATGTTATACTGTTGCTTTAATGCTTTGCAATCTGTTAGAATGTTTATGGTATTTCAGAGCTTTGGTATGTTGAGATAAAGTTGCTCTTGGAACTGATCAGATCTGTCCACTGTTGTGGGTGGTTCGTTTGGAAATACATTTTATTCCACGTTTTAATGCTGGATGTTACCATTTGTGTAGTGGTATCCTGTTTACCCCAATACTATACGTGCCCCCTCTTCTTTACGCTCTAAGCAGAGCTCTGATGCTGTGCTACCCATAATGATATCAGTGACACCTATTGGCATTCTATGGAAAGGTCCCTTCAATGATGGATCGCAGTCCTTTCTTTGTGTTGATGGATGCTTATCCAATCAATTCGAATCCACATAAAACTTCCTGGAAAAGTAACAGAAGTTCACACAGGGTGCCTTCTAAATCCACAGAGTAGCAGATGTTTTCACTTTTGTGAGGCAGCTGGAGGCACAAGGCAGAATCCCTTGTTACAGTACAGGAACCGTGCACCTCAGTACACTATTAGTATGGTGCAGTGAGCCACTCATACTGCTTAAATGAAGTTACAACTAAACCTGCCCCTCTCTTTCCAGCCTTTGCACTTTGACATGGAGGCCTGAGCCAATGTCTGAGCCAAGAAGAGAAAAGTTATGTACATTCTGTTTACTACTTACAGGCAGACCAGCTTTACACACCAAAAACGATATGTTGACCAAAATGTGGAATTCCAACATTACCATGTCGTTTTCATGCTGAACAGTGAGAAGGTCCGCCTCCTTCTTCCGGCAGTGGTCCTGGCTGGCATCCCAGGGCCACTGGGCTTGGGAAAAGAAGTAACATCTCCCTCTGGTCAGCAGCCACCCACTGGGGCAAAGCTTGCATGCCGGCGCCCCTGGGGAACAGAGAGAGAGAGATCAGAGGGTGTGTGGGTCATGGGTGGGACAACTCTTCTAAAGGCTACCACATGGGCCCCATTCGTAAACGTATATATTCACATGAATATTTACGCATGCGTATAGTTACTACTACACCTAGGCACAAGTATACACTTTCAGAATGTTCACCATTTCCAAATGTAAATTTACATCTAGGTGTACACTTAAATGTCTCCACACCATCACATAAAGGGGTGGTGCCACCTACAACAGAATTCAAGTGTTAGGTTATTACTAGTAACGGTGGCATAGATCTTCCTTTCGCAAAGTATGAGGAGAATCATTAAAGCTTATTAATCATTAAAAAATTAAGAAAAATAAATGTTTACAATAAATGTGAATAGTTTAGAAAGACGTATTTTTAACGTAGAACTAGTGAATTAAACGTTACAGTGCAACTCAAATTAAATGTGTATTAAATCATTAACTTTAAAACATTAATTTATACATAGTTGTTTAAAAAAAGATCCCACCCTACCTAACATTTTTTATTTTTCATTAATATTTAGTACACTTTGTTTAAAAGGTATAAACCTAGTTTAAATTATTTTTCAATTTTTAATAAACGTGTAAAAGTTTAATGTATTTTTTTATAAATCACGTTTAATATTAGAATTTAAAATAATTTGATTTATTTTACCAAATACACACTCTACTGGACATTATTTTGATTTCTATGGGAGTATGTTGTAGTACGAGTGTGGTGTACTACGAGTGTGTAGCCATGTGTGCTGCTTAAGATAAGGCGGGGCTGGGGTACATTTGAGCCTGTTATGTCACCTTTACAGCTGTATTAACTTTGGAAATGGAGTTTGTGAATGGTAGTGTTCTTAGTCTTTTGTGGGTGTGTGCTTCTGTTTGCATGTATCTTCATAAACCCTTGCTTGAACTTCAGTAAACCCCTCCCAGTCTAGTATATATTCCGCATCCTCCCATTCCTGCTGACTACTTCTACATTGTAGGAGGCTGGTCTGGCTTATAGTGGGTACCCAGTGGTACTTACACCTTGTGCCAGGTCCAGTTATCCCTCATTAGTAGATTAGTAGTGTTCTAGCAGCTTAGGCTGATAGAGGTAGCTATAGCAGAGCAGCTTAGGCTGAACTAGGAGACATGCAAAGCTCCTACTATACCACTTATATCATATAGCACTATATCATAAGGAACACAATACTCAGAGTTACTAAAAATAAAGGTACTTTATTTTAGTGACAATATGCCAAAAGTATCTCAGAGGATATACTCCCTTAGGAGGTAAGTAATATACACAAAATATATAGACACAAAAAACAAAATCAGGTAAGTAACAGTTAGAAAAGTAGTGTAAACAATGTACAATCGCAACCGAATGCAATAGGGAGAAATAGGCCTAGGGGCAACACAAACCATATACTCCAAAAGTGGAATACGAACCACGAATGGACCCCAGGCCTAGTGTAGTGTGTAGGGGATCTCTGGGAGTGTAGGAAAACACTAAGGGTGTCCAAGATACCCCACCCCAAGACCCTGAAAAGTAGGAGTAAAGTTACCCTACTACCCCAGGAAGACAATAAAGTCGAGATAGGGTATTCTGCAAGGACAACAACTGACTGCAAAACACTGAAGACGGATTCCTGGACCTGAGGACCTGTAAAGGAAGGGGACCAAGTCCAAAAGTCACGCAAGTGTCCGGGGGGGGCAGGATCCCACTAAACCCAGGATGAAGGTGCAAAAGGGCTGCCTCCGGTTGGAAGAAGCCGAAGATTCTGCAACAACGGAAGGTGCCAGGAACTTCTCCTTTGGTCAGAAGATGTCCCACAGCGTGTTGGAGGATACAGAGTTCTTCCCATGCAGAAAGACCGCAAACAAGCCTTGCTAGCTGCAAGAGTCGTGGTTGAGGATTTTGGGTGCTGCTGGGGCCCAGGAAGAACCAGGAGGCGCCCCTTGGAGGAGGAGACAGAGGGGTCGCTCAGCAACTCAGAGAGCCCTCGCAGAAGGAGGCAGCACCCGCAGAAGCACCTGAACAGGCACTTAGAAATCTGAGGACAGCAGTCGACTCAGAGTCACAAAGGGGGTGTCCCACGACGTCGGAGTCCAACCCAGCGAGTTGGGCAATGCAGGACTGAGTGCTGAGGACCTGGGCTAGGCTGTGCATGAAGAAAGTCTTGCAAAAGTGCACAGAAGCCCGAGCATCTGCAGTTCACGCAGTACACAGGATTATTGTCTGGCGTGGGGAGGCAAGGACTTACCTCCACCAAATGTGGACAGAAGGGCCACTGGACTGTCAAAGACACTCGGACCCAGCTCCTGTGTTCCAGGGACCACGCTCGTCAGCATGAGAGGGGACCCAGAGGACCGGTGATGCAGAAGTTTAGTGCCTGCATTAGCAGGGGGAAGATTCCGTCGACCCACAGGAGATTTCTTCTTGGCTTCCAGTGCAGGGTGAAGGCAGACAGCCCTCAGAGCATGCACCACCTGGAAACAGTCGAAAAAGCCAGCAGGATGAGGCGCAACAATGTTGCTGGTAGTCTTCTTGCTACTTTGTTGCGGTTATGCAGGTGTCCAGGAGCAGTCAGCGCTCGATCCTTGTCAGAAGTCGAAGAGGGAAGCGCAGAGGAACTCTGGTGAGCTCTTGCATTCGTTATCTGGTGAGATGCCTACAGGAGAGATCCTTAATAGCGCACAGAGGAGGATTGGCTACTGAGAAAGGTAAGCACCTATCAGGAGGGGTCTCTGACGTCACCTGCTGGCACTGGCCACTCAGAGCTGTCCATTGTGCCCTCACACCTCTGCATCCAAGATGGCAGAGGTCTGGGACACACTGGAGGAGCTCCTCTTTCCTTTGTCCAATTTAGTTTCGTGCCAGAGCAGGGCTGGGGGATCCCTGAACCTGTGTAGACTGGCTTAGGCAGAGAGGGCACCATTTGTGCCCTTCAAAGCATTTCCAGAGGCGAGGAGAGGCTACTCCTCCAAGGCCCTTCACACCTATTTCCAAAGGGAGAGGGTGTAACACCCTCTCCCAGAGGAAATCCTTTGTTCGGCCTTCCTGGGACCAGGCTGCTCAGGCCCCAGGGGGGCAGAAACCTGTCTGAGAGGTTGGCAGCAGCAGTAGTTGCAGCGGCGACCCCGGAAAGTTAGTTTGGCAGTACCCGGGCTCAGTGCTGGAGACCCGGGGATGCATGGAATTGTCCCCCCAATACCAGAATGGTATTGGGGTGACAATTCCATGATCCTAGACATGTTACATGGCCATGTTCGGAGTTACCATGGTGAAGCTACATATAGGTATTGACCTATATGTAGTGCACGCGTGTAAGGGTGTCCCGCACTCACAGAGTCCGGGGAATTTGCCCTGAACAATGTGGGGGCACCTTGGCTAGTGCCAGGGTGCCCACACACTAAGTAACTTTGCACTTAACCTTCACCAAGTGAGGGTTAGACATATAGGTGACTTATAAGTTACTTATGTGCAGTGTAAAATGCCTGTGAAATAACGTGGATGTTATTTCACTCAGGCTGCAGTGGCAGTCCTGTGTAAGAATTGTCTGTGCTCCCTATGGGTGGCAAAAGAAATGCTGCAGCCCATAGGGATCTCCTGGAACCCCAATACCCTGGGTACCTACGTACCATATACAAGGGAATTATAAGGGTGTTCCAGTGTGCCGCTGAGAATTGGTAAAATTAGTCACTAGCCTGCAGTGACAATTTTAAAAGGAGAGAGAGCATAAACACCGGGAACACACAGGGAACACATACAGGGCATACTAGCAGGATCCCAGTGACACATAGGCAAAAACAAATACACATACAGTAAAAATGGGGGTAACATGCCAGGCAAGATGGAACTTTCCTACATACATTTACTGCTAAAATGTGTGCCTACGTTTGTGATCCCCACCACCTTCATAGAGGTCTCCACACAGGATAGATAGGGGAAGAGTAAGCTGAGGTTTGTAAGTATCACTTTGTAGTCTGTGAGTAGGACTCCTGTATAGTGCTACTATAAAAGAATACAAACTACACTTTCAGAATAGGCCCCTATGCCTCCTCATGGAAAGTGGGCTTTGGTTGAGATGTTTGCCCCAACAAAATCCATATCGAACTCACTCTACTGAGGTTGGTAGAAGCATCTTCCTGATAAAGAAGACCAGGTGGCCGCATTACAGAAAGTTCCCTGGGGGTGCAACGGGCAGGTTTGCTCATTTACTGTGCCGACCACTTTGGTATTTGTCCCTTTCTGTAACACATGTATCGCCATCGCTATCAGTAGAGGTGGTCTCTCATTTGCATCGTGGTGTGACCCCATTTAAAAGAGGGAATCACTTTGCCTCTGCACCCCACTGAATTATGGATGTGAGTGCAGAAGCAAACAAGCCTTTAGAAGGCGCACTTTCACAAAAAGGTGGCACACCAGTGCGCCTCCTAAAGGCAGCCCTCTGGAGGGGGGTAAAAGGGGTTCCATGGACCCCCCCCCCCAAACATCCCTTTGCGGACGGGCCAGTCACTCACTGAACCTGCCTGCAAATAAGGTGGAACAGGACCATAACAGACCATGAGCATTGCCTTCTTTATCAAATTAAGATTAGACTCCAACTCGACCTCCTACAGGTCTGTTGTGAGACAAGAAGCATGAACAGTTAAACATCCTGGCTTTGGGCAGGTGAATGCTGGTTGGTTCACCAGGGACGGACCCACCATTAACTTAGCGGTCACTTAAATGCCGAGCTGCCTTAAAGGCCCTGGGGCCACTGTGCTGCTAGGGCAAGGCCATCCCCCCAGGTGGTCACATGCCCCTCCTTATTAGCATCTCTAAAGGTCTAAACCTGTGTTGAGTAGGACACTTTCTGGGCTGCGACCCTCCCTCCTATTAGCTTGTAAACAAATGTGGGCCCCAGACAGGCCCCTTGAGTACACCCCAGGGGTTACCATCTCCTTACATCCTTCCCAGCTTGCTCTGGTCCCCAGACAGCATCTACGCCTGGCCGCGCAAATGAGCATAGCGCTTAAACCTGTTTGACTAAGTATATTTTACCCATGGTTCTAATTATGTATTGTATATGCATATGTGTGTGTATTCATGTGTGTTCGTATGTGTGTTTGTATGTGTGTATGTATATATATATATATATATATATATATATATATATGTATGCATGTGTATATGTTGTTTCTGTGCTTGGCATGTTCGTGGGTCATTGCGTGGCTCCTGGGTGGGTTGTTATACTAGATATCTATGAATTCCTGCTCTCATCTTATCACACATATCTATCCATCATCATATGTCATGTCTCTATCAAACTATCCTCCATTCTCACTCTGACTCATCCCAAATCCTTTCTACTACTTTCATCTCCTAAATAACTCTGCCTAAGCTCTTCCCTCCGCTTCCACATCTAACTCACCAAACCTCACTCTACTACCGTGACCTCCCACACAGCCCTACTAAATTCTCCCGCATTTATCTCACCCTGCTTCTATGCTCTCCCTAACCCTTCCACATACTCTTCCCTCCTCCATCCCCCTTTACTCATCCCAAGCCTTTGGGTTGAGTAAATTAAGGATATACTCCCAATTAACACTTCGGGATTTCTTTCCTCCTCCACCCCTCCATTACTCCAGTCAATCTAATTAACAAACTCTCATATCTGCGGCTCAAATTAACTCATAATAATACTAAAACTGTACTCATTATTTCCCGATACTAATCCATCACTAATTCTTGTTGGGTTCCAGAGTAGCGTGCTACTCAACAAAAATCGCTTTAACGCCTCGTCAGGGATAGTAAGCGCTATATAAATATGATTACAATACAATACAATACCCCACCACTTGGGAGCCGAGCACTTTAAAACAGTGACCGCTTTCACCAGGAGAGAGGGGACGAGAGCACTGATTGCGGTCAGTAGAAGAACTCAGGGCTTTTTTGGGCAGGTAACATAAGCTACCATAAGCTGGTCCATGGCTCCAGAAGGGGGTTCCCTTCTAGTTTAGGGAGCCCTCGGATGAAGATATGGTCCTCAGACATTACTATCCCAGCTGTGGGCCTTGGAGTTTCAGAAATAGCTAGAGAAGGCACACACAGAGACAGTGGGGGAGGGAACCCCCACTTAAACAGCTCAAGGGGGGCTTCTAGTGGGATCCAGGGGGTGATGACCTGTGTCCCACTGAACATTAATTAGTGGTTTATGGGTCTCTTCATTCTGCAGGTCTGCAGAGACAAATCATAATCATAATAATAATAATAATAATAATAATAACAATAATAATGATGATGATGATGATGTCAGGAAATGCCAGGGTGCAGGAGTGTGTTAGTAGCTAATATGTACAGCAATGAAATGCAGAATAAGAAATTATAAAAATAAAGCAAAACAAACAGATAAAAAAGTGAGCATGAGAGAAATGCAATGAAAAACTAAAGATGAGAGGAGAAGATGATCAGGTAAAGAAAGAACGGAGGAGAAATGAAGGAGACAAGTGAGGAAAGGTGAAAGGTGGGATGGACGAGTGAAAGTATTTAAAGGACGAATGATGGGTGTAAGGATGAAGAATGCACAGATGGGATAGGTGAAAGGATGGACAGGTGGATGAAAGGATGGATAGGTGGATATATTGATGAAAGTGTGAAGGGATGATGTATATATATGAAAGGAAGGATAGATGGATACATGGATATGTGAAAGGATGGATAGGTGGATATATTGATGGGTGGATGTGTGAAGGGATGGATGTATATATGTGAAAGGATGGATAGCTGGATATATTGAAGGGTGGATGTGTGAAGGGATGGATGTATATATATGAAAGGATGGATAGGTGGATACGTGGATATATTGATGGGTGGATGTGTGAAGGGATGGATGTATATATATGAAAGGAAGGATAGATGGATACATGGATATCTTGTTGGGTGAATGTGTAAAGGAATGTATATATATATATATATATATATATATATATATATATATATATATATATATATATATATATGGATACATTAATATATAGATTGGTGGATGTGTGAAGGGATGGATGTATATATATATATACTGTATATACATATATATATATATAAGGATGGGTACATGGCTACATGGATATAATGATGGGTGTATATGTGAAGGGATGGATATATATATATATATATATATATATATAAGGATGGATAGATGGATACATGGATATATTGATGGGTGGATCTGTGAAGGGATTGGTGTAAATATTTGAAAGGATAGATGTATGTTCAAGGGGTGAATGTAACTCGGACGGGTTTGCACGCTTTGCGTGTTCAGATATATACATCAAGTGGCCGGGGTCTTTTAATTCTCTGTCTACTCCTTTCGACAGAGATGGACAGCAGCTTCCCTTCCAGTTCATGATCGGTAAACACCTGGCGTCTCTCCTGCACATGGGCGCTGCCCTCTAAAAGGATACTTTCTTGCTGTCCTCATTGATAAATTCACGTTTTTGTACCAGGCAGAATGATGGACACACGGATTCTTGAAATACGTACTTCACACACCTTGCCTAAAATATAGGCCTGGGTGGAGTTTACAGAGTCCGAATCAATAGAATTCCATGGAGCTAAAAAAAAAAATGTGTGGAATTCCATGGAGGTGGAGTTCCGTGACCCGTGGAGCCCTGAATGCGCCCGATCTCGGAAGCGCTATGCGGGGTCAGCCTGGTCAGCTAGGCCCGACCCTGCTTAGCGCCTCCGAGATCTGGTGCATTCAGGAGAAGGCCTTGCCAGAGAAAGCTGCCTTTTCAGGCCTTTTGAGTCCCGGCCTGTCCCGTGTGCACTGGCGCATGCCAGCACACAAGAGGCCTGAAACTGCAGCTTTCTTCTGAATTCAGGCCAGGGCCATAGGCAGAAACAGCTACCTTTCCGGTCCCTGTTTGCGCACCAGCAACAATAAAAAAGAAGTGAGGACTTACCTGTCCATCACCCACTGACCTGGAAAACGTGGCAGGGCCGTCGGAGCTCACTCAAGATCCTTTTTGAGCCCAGTTCCATCTCCACTAGCCACGCCCACTTCCGTCTGTCATTGCAAGTCTTCACGCTCTTAGAAGTTGTGCCTTACCTACATCCGCCGCATCACCAACCAAGCTTGTTTACTGTGATAAAGTGCGTGACGCTGGCGCATTTAAGCTCACTGGAGTTTAAACTGCTGAGCATGGGCGTAGGAAGTGTGGGGGATGCGGGAAATGTATCCCCCCCAGATTTTGGAGGGTGGGGGAGACGGGGGACGAAGGTGGGGGGGACAAGGGGACAAAATTATTTCTCCTCTCACATCTATTATTCAGAGGGCCATTAGCGCACAAAAGCGCTAATTATAATAGCCCTGTACGGACCATCCTCCAATCTGATGGGAACAGAATGAAGTTGAGTCCAGAGGCCCACCGCGCCCTCTGCCCTTTTGTTTGTTCTGTTCACAGCTGTGGACATTAAGGGTGCTCATAAGAACAAAGGGCACAAGGAGGAGAAAGGAGTTTTGGATGATTACTGTCTGCATCACCTGCTGCCGCCTTGAAGAGGAGCACTGCGGGACGCCTTCAAGAGGAGCTGCAAGACAATGAAGAAGATTTAAAGAGGAAACAGAGTCCATGCACACTGATGCCTGCAGGCTAGAAAGGAGACTCAGTGAAACACAATT
Source organism: Pleurodeles waltl (assembly GCF_031143425.1). Classification (NCBI taxonomy): domain Eukaryota; kingdom Metazoa; phylum Chordata; class Amphibia; order Caudata; family Salamandridae; genus Pleurodeles; species Pleurodeles waltl. Next base: position 23,514,340 of record NC_090446.1, read on the forward strand.
TTTGTATTTGCCTAAGATCACACCAGTTGGTGAAACAGTGAAGTCGAGATTGAGCCCAGATTTTACCTTTTCACACAGCAATTTAGCTTTTAGAAGGGTATATTTTTCTAACATTTATGTTTAACATTTTGTTATCTAGGTAATGAAGGGCTTGATTACAGCGTGGCTAACAGGGAGAAGCCATATTTCATTTTGGGCCGTTATGCCTAGTTATTATTTATGTTGTTGTTATTTTTACATACTTCAGCATATTGAAGAATATTATCTTTTCTCTATCTTTTCTTCACTCTTCTCTGAAACAATCTACCCTATGCCACTGCACCCTACACCACTTTTCTCCACTCTGTGCTACTCTACGCCACTGAAATCTATGCTGTACCACTCCACTCTACTCTGCAGCACTCTACACTACGCCACTGCAATCTATGCTTTCTACTCTAACCATTGTACACTACACACCCCTGCACTCTGCCAGTGCACTCTTCACCACTTTACTCAAAACCAATGCATTCTATGCCACTGCACTCTATGCCAATCTACTCTGCACCACAGCACTCTATTCCACTGCTTTTAATGCCACTATACTCTGCGCCACAGCACTCTATGCCACTGCACTCTATGCCACTCTACAATACACCACTGTACTTTACAACCCTCTGATCTGCAACATTGCATTCTCTGCCACTGAACTCCACGCCACTCTACTCTGCACTCAATGCCACTGTACTCTGTTCCACTGCACTCTCTTCTGCACCACTGCACTCTAATCTACTCTACACCACTCCACTGTAGGACACTTCACCATACTTTAAAATCATCTCCTCTATGCCACTGCTATCTACGCAACTCCACTCTATGCTATGCCAGTCCAATCTACCATGCACCACTCCATGCTACTGCACTCTACATCACTATGCTCCACTCTGCAACAATCTACTCTTCACCACTATACTGTACCCTCCAGCAATCTACTCTATGCCACTGCACTCTATGCAACTCTATTCTACTCTGCAACACTGTATTCTAAGCCACTCTTCTCTACTCTGCATCACTCTACATCACTGCACTCTACACCAATGCATTCTATGCCACTCTACACCACTGCCCTTTATGACACTCTACTCTGCAACACTGCACTCAGCCACTGAACTATCCTCCTCTCTACTCTGCACCACAGCACTCTACTCTGCATCACTCTACACCAATGCATTCTATGCCACCCTACTCTACACCACTGCCCTTTGTGACACTCTACTTTGTAACACTGCACTCTGCCACTGAACTATACTCCTCTCTACTCTGCACCACAGCACTCTACTCTGCACCGCTCAACTATATGCCACTCTACACCAATGCACTCTATGCCACTGCACTCTATGCCAATCTACTCTGCACCACAGCACTCTATTCCACTGCTTTCAATGCAACTGTACTCTGCGCCACAGCATTCTGTGCCACTCTACAATACACCACTGTACTCTGCGACCTTCTAATCTGCAACATTGCACTCTCTTCCACTGAACTCCACGCCCCTCTACTCTGCACCACTGCACTCAATGCCACTTTACTCTACACCACTCCACTGTAGAGCACTTCACTCTACTTTGAAATCATCTCCTCTATGCCACTGCAATCTACGCAACTCCGCTCTATGCTATGCCAGTCTAATCTACCCTGCACCACTCCAATGTACCCTGCTCCACTCCAATCTGCTCTGCACCGCTCTATGCTACTGCACTCTACATCACTATGCTCCACTCTGCAACAATCTACTCTTCACCACTATACTGTACTCTGCAGCAATCTACTCTATGCCACGGCACTCTATGCAACTCTATTCTACTCTGCACCACTGTACTCTAAGCCACTCTTCTCTACTCTGCATCACTCTACATCACTGCACTCTACACCAATGCATTCTATGCCACTCTACACCACTGCCCTTTATGACACTCTACTCTGCAACACTGCACTCTGCCACTGAACTATACTCTGCTCTACTCTGCACCACGGCACTCTACTCTGCACCGCTCCACTATATGCCACTCTACTGCACTCTACACCAATGTACTATATGCCACTACACTCTATGCCACTCTGCATCACTGCACTCCACCACTGCACTCTACACCAGTCTACTCTACCTTGCACCACTCCACTCTTCCATGCACCAAATCACTCTATGACACAGCACTCTGCCCCACTGCACTCCGCACCACTGCAATCTATGATGTGCCACTCCACTCTGCTCCCCTCTACTCTTCGCCACTCTACGCTACTGCACTGTACGCTAAACCAGTGCAGTCTTCGCCAATGCACTCTACACTACTTTACTCAAAACCAATGCACTCTATACCACTACACTCTACACCAATCTATTTTGCACCACTGTACTCTATGCCACTTCACTCTAGACCACCCAACTGCACTCTGACACTTCACTCTGACTTTACACTCCATGATACTAGACTCTGACACTCTATTCCATTAAACTCTAACACTTTCTCCACTCTGTAACTCCCTACACAACTCCCTATATGCCACTCCATTCCACTTTAGTCCACTCTATGCCACTCCACACCACTCTATGCCACTTCAATCTACGATACTCTACTCAATGCCACTGCACAACCCTCTATGCCACTCCACTATACAACTATTTACTATGCTCAACAACACTCTACCCAACTTTCTCTATGTTAGTTCACGTTACTTTATTTCACTCTACTCCAGTACACTCTTCTTTATGCCTTTCCACTCTACGACACTCTTCCACTCCACTCTATTACACTGTGACACTACTCCACTCTACTACTACTACTTTATGGCATTGGCGCTTGATTAGATATTCAGATCTCCATTGATTGCCTTCTCACTCAAGAGACGTGGGTCAGATTTAACTTCACTGTTTTGGTTACAAGCACTCTGTAACCCTTTTAACTCAAGCTTAACAAAGGCTTAGGATGATCCTGATACTTGTCTAGGGGATCGAAATATCGTCGGCCTAAGTACCTTGACTTGAATTTGTGATATTGTACATAAGTTGGCATAAGCATAGGTACTATGAGCTAATTACTTCTTGATTCACTATTTGAGTCATTCTTGTAAAAGTCGGTGTATAAGAGCTTGCAAATCATTATTGTGGATGCTAACCTTGTAGGAAAGTAGCCTCTTTCTAGCTCTCTTAACCCCACATTTGGCTTGTTTGCCAGTGTGTTTGAGTGTGTCTACTGGGATCCTGCTAATCAGGACCCCAGTAGTTATACTCTTTCCCTTAAATTATGGTTGTTGCATACTGGTAACCCAGTATTTCACCCCAAATTTGCATACTGGTGCCCCCTTATAAGTCCCTAGTATATGGTACTTAGGTACCCAGGGCATTGGGGTTCAAGGAGATCCATATGGGCTGCAGCATTTCCTTTGCCACCCATAGGGAGCCCATGCAAAGGCTTCTCTAGGACTGCCATTGCAGCCTGCGTGAAAAGGTGCATGCACCCTTTCACTGCCAGTTACACTGCACCAGGTCACTTATAAGTCACCCCTATGGCAGGCCCTCCAGCTCTGAGGGCAAGGTGCAGAGTACCTGTGTGTGAGGGCACCCCTGCACTAGCAGAGGTGCCCCACGACCTCCAGGACCATTTTCCCAGACTTCATGAGTGCGGGGATGCCATTTTACACGTGTACTGGAAATAGGTCACTACCTATTCCCAGCTACATAATGGTAACTCCGAACATAGGTATGTTTGGTATCAAAAATGTTTGAATCATACCCCAAGGCTTTTGCAAGCATTGGTTGTATGTTTTCATGCACTCTGGGGGCTCTTTAGAGGACCCCCAGTATTGCCATTCCAGCCTTCTGAGGTTTTCCAGGCAGCCCCAGCTGCTGCCACCTCTCAGACAGGTTTCTGCCCTCCTGTTGCTTGAGAAGCTCAAGCCCAGGAAGGCAGAACAAAGCATTTCCTTTGGGAGAGGAGTATTACACCCTCTCCCTTTGGAAATAGCTGTTACAGGCTTGGAAGGGGTAGCTTCCTTCCCCAGGCCACTGGAAATGCTTTGAAGGGCACATTTGGTGCCCTCCTGGCATAATCCAGTCTACACCAGTTCAGGTACCCCCAGTCCCTGCTCTGGCACGAAACTGGACAAAGGAAAGAGGAGTGAGCACTCCCCTGTCCATCACCACCCCAAGGGTAGTGCTCAGAGCTCCTCCAGAGGGTCCCTGGGTTTCGCCATCTTGGATTCCAAGTTGGCAGCGAACTCTGGGAGCATCTGACTGGCCAGTGCCAGCAGGTGGAGTCAGAGCCCTCCCCTGATAGGTGCTTATCGGTTTAGCTGACCAATCCCCTTTTCAGGGCTATTGAGGGTTTGTCCTTTGGGAGGTTCTTCAGATTCAGATTGCAAGACTCCAGCAGGAATCCTCTGCATCCTTTACTTCACCTTCTCACCGATGAAACTGCATCTGGACCCTCCAGGAACTCCACAAACTGCAACAACGAAGCAAAGACGACTTCTGCAACATTGTATCTTCAGCTCTTGCCAGCAAATGCAACTGTTTCCCAGTCGTGCATCATCAGAGGACAGCCTGTCTTCAGCCTGCACCAGAAGAATGAACGAATCTCCCTTGGACTGAAGGAGTCACTCCCCTGCTTCAGCAGGCACCTCTCTCCAACTACGACCATCTGCGTGGGTCCCCTCTCCTGCCGAGTTGCATGGATCCTGCATCACGGGTGGTGGACTGAAGTGGTCCCAATGGTCTTGACGTCCTACTGTCCAACTTTGGTGGAGGTAAGAGCTTGCCTTCCCACGTAAGACAGTACCTCTGTGCACCACATGTTTTTCAGTTGCCAAGGCTTGTTGGCATCCTTCTATGAAATTCTTTGTGCACAATGTAGCTCCGGCCCCCAGCACTCCTTCCTGCGATGCACAGCTTTCTGAGTGGTTCTCTGGCAGCGTGGGATCCTTTGTTTTTGTACTGCGTGGGCCTCTTTTTGCAACTCCTTTGTCCCCGTGCTGGGGGCCTGCTGTGTGCGCTGGCTGGTCTTCTGTGGGCTCTCTGAGTTGCTGAGAGCCCCCTCTGACGCCTCCTCCTGGGTAGAGTCCACCAGGTCCCTCCTGGTCCCGGGCAGTGCCATTTTCCGCTAACCGTGAGCTTTGCGTGTGCCAAGGCTTGTTGGTAGAATCCAGCGATGCAAACCAGACTGCAGTCATCCATCCGGTGTGGGATATCATCTGCACCAACCAGGAACCTGCATCCGTCTTCTTGGGTGCAGTACTGACTGTAGTTCTTCACCAGAGGTTCTTCTTTTGCACCTTGATTCGGGTTAGCAGGGGCTCCTGTCCTCCCTGGACTCTTCTGAGCTTCTTGGACTTGGTCCCATTCTTCCACAGGTCTTTAGGTCCAGAAATCCACCCTTTGTGTCTTGAAGTATCTTCTGGTTCTTTCCTTATCTTCTTTCTCGTGTTCTTGTGTGTTCTAGAAAAGTTACTTTGATTTACACCTGCTTTCCTGGGCTCTGAGGTGGGTTCTATTACTTACCTTTAGTGTTTTCTAATACTCCCAGCGACCCTCTACACACCACACTTGCCCAGGTGGGAAACTGACATTCGCATTCCACTTTCTTAGTATATGGTTTGTGTTTCCCCCAGGCCCATTTCCAACTATTGTGATTTTCACTAATTGCACTGTTTTCTAACTGTTTTTATGCCTATTTCTGCATACTAGTATATATAATTTGTGTATTACTTACCTCCTAAGGGAGTATAGTCTCTATGGTATTTTTGGCATTTGTGTCACTAAAATAAAGTACCTTTATTTTTGTAACACTGAGTATTTTCTTCATTGTGTGTGAGTACTGTGTTACTACAGTGGTATTGCATGAGCTTTGCATGTCTCCTAGTTAGGCCTTGGCTGCTCATCCACACTACCCCTAGAGAGCCTGGCTTCTAGACACTGCCTACATTTCAGTAATACAGGATAACTGGACCTGGTATAAGGTGTACGTACCATAGGTACCCACCACAAACCAGGCCAGCCTCCTCCAAACCACTGTACTATATAGGTTACTTTTTACATTTTTCTTGTTATTGGTGACATTGGGTCATCCAGATAACTTGTGTAATGCTCGAATACCAGTCTTTCTTGATTTCCCTTGTTGATGTTTTTCCACTACATTTTATCTTTTATATTTTGATTGAATAAATGCATGAAGCATTCCATTTGCAAACTACTTTAATATAATTGTTTATGGGAGTGGTGTTGCATTTTATTCAAGGGACCCCTGTTCCTTTAAAGTTAGCTTACTGCTCCACTCTAGGACACTCTACTTACTCCATGACACTACGCCACACCAGTCAATGACACATCATTCTCCTTTATGCCATTAACTTTGAGCCATGCTGAATAGTAGTCATACTAGTGTACAGCATGGCTAAAACACATTGGCAAAGGCAACAGAACTTGCATAGGCGAGACCTATTGGCTTTGCCAATGCTTGTTTATAAGGTATGAACTTCAAGGTGACTTGCAATATCCTTATGTACGCAGGGGGTATTTTACCCCATATAATACATGGTCACACCATCAACTTTCCCACAAACCACTTAAACCCTTAGTGCATAGCTTCAGTCATTCCAAGCTATTAAAGTAGAGCAGAAGAAAGAAAAGCAACATTCCATTTGTTGCTTTAAACAGCTGCATTAATTATGCTCTGTGACCTGATCTGCCTTCTACCTTGGCTGCTGGCTCTGGCAGAAGGCACTGTAATGTCAGAACTCAACTGTAATATCCCTATCATAGTCATTTTCTGATGTCTTTTCTTTATAATCAGTGAATGTCTTTATATGCAGTGACTTGGTGCATCACAAACAGCCGATTCTAAAGAAATTAGTGACTGCAGTTTATACAGAGATTAGACAATCCATGTTTATAAAGCCTGTAACTCCAAGAGCGTCTTCAGTTGAAATGCTTCTAGTTATGACTGATGTGGAGCTGAGCTGCCCAAGATCACACACAGGAGTAGAAGTGTTATTAGAACTCTGGTTTCCGAGCACAGTTTACAACTGTTGTACCTAATCGCTTTTGATATCTCCAGTGCGGTTCCAATTGGCATGAGGCGAGGGGCATGATGGGTGTGGGGCGCAAAGGGTATGTTCTTCCTTTTTACCCTCCTACCTTGATTTGCTTGGTGCATGAAGATGCAAGGTTAATCAACATGTTATTTGAGCTAATTACTTTGTGAATGTTAATAACAATAAAAGATACTTTCAGACTGTGAAAACATGCCTTCCTTTCTCCCTATTTCACTTCCAATATATATGATTGTGTATATTTATCGGAGCCTGCAGTTCATAAACAACAAGCAATTTGTATAGGGTTGATTGAAAGTCCCCAAGGCTGTCCCTGTCCCCCCCAGAAATGTATTGTCTCCTATGCCCCTGCTGCTGAGTGAAGATTTACAAAGGGCCAGCTGAACATCTGGAAGCTTACATTCCCGGTCTCATTTTCAAGATCCTTTACAGGGTCAGACTGGGACAAAAAATTGTCCCAGGGTCGAAAATAAAAGTTGCCTACATTAGCTAAATAGCTTTAAAAAAGTGGCCACATTTACAAATCGGGGCAATTTTCAACTTGCAAATTATGCCGTATAAGTAAGTGTGTTTGCAAAGTATGGGGGGCTGCACACATGCGAAGGGCAAAGTTTGTGGAAATATCAGGGAAATTAATAGTTAAAAACATCCCCTCAGGTGCTAAGAGGCCCACAGCTCCCACAAAATCGGCTCACGCACTGACTCCGCCCCAGCCCTTCTCGCACTGCCGTATAGGCCAGTCAGACCCGGCCCTCTGTCGTCCTTCTAGTGGGAAAGTCTGCTGTGCAGGTTTCGGTTTCCTCCCCGTGTACTATGCTTTGAAGAAAATGTTTAGCAAGTCTATGGAAAATGTGCGGTAAATTGGGAAAGTATTCGCGTGAGATGTCACCGACGCTTTGCGTGGACATGTCAGACTAGGGTGGTCATTCTGACCTCGGCGGTAAAAGGCGCCTACCGCCGTTCAGAAATCCTCCATAATCCCGCCGCGGTCGCGGAAACCCACCACGGTCATTCTGACCCGCAGAAGGCAAACCTCCGAAAATCCGACCGCCACAACAGACCGCCAGACCAGCGGTCGGCGGAAAGGTGGAGGTGACAAAACCTCCACCGTCACGCCAACAGAAATACGCCCATGCCATTACGACCCACGAATCCACGCGGCGGTCATTCAAACGCGGTATTCCATTGGCGGGACACACCGGCGCGGTCAGAATACACACAAACGAACAAAACTCAGCCACATTGGACGATTTGAATCCCACACACCTGATACACATACACACACCACTCCCACACACACAATACAATATAAAACACACACCCACATCACCCACAAACCCCTACGCTAAAAAATTCGTAAAGAAGGCAAGAGCGAGACACCAGCATCCAAAAAATAACAGCCACAGCCACTCAACACCATCACCCACACACTATCCACACACAAAACAACACACACCACCACACTCAACTCACTTAAATACACATACTCCACCCCACACATCATACACACCACCCCATGGCACCCCAAAGACAACCCCGCTTCACAGACGAAGAACTCAGGGTCATGGTGGAGAAAATCGTTCGGGTAGAGCCCCAGCTGTTCGGCACACAGATACAATACACCAGCATTGCCCGGAGGACGGAGCTATGGCAGAGGATTGTCGACAGGGTGAACGCAGTGGGACAGCACCCCAGAAATCGGGAAGACATCAGGAAGCGATGGAACGACCTACGGGGGAAGGTGCGTTCCATGGTATCCAGGCACAACATCGCTGTGCAGAAGACTGGCGGAGGACCCCCACCTCAACCCCCACAATTCACATCATGGGAGGAGGAAGTCTTGAACATCCTGCATCCTGACGGCCTCGCAGGAGTCGGCGGAGGAATGGATACTGGTAAGTTGAAGCATCAATACTGCTTCCCCCCCACCTGCATGCCAAATCAGACCCCAACCCTCACCCCCATCCTCGAACCCCACCCTCACCCCCACCCCCATCCTCACCCCCACCCTCACCCCCACCACCATCCTCACCCCCACCACCATCCTCACCCCCAGCACACCTATTCCCCGCCAATGTCTCACCATCACAACCCACACATCCCAAAACCTAGGCCTGCATGCGTCCACTAAGCATGGACACCCATCACCAAAGCATGCCCAATGCATATACACATCCCCCCCACAAGCCACCCTCACCAAAGCCCCCACACACGAATGCCAGCACTTGGGGACACGAGAACCCACAGATACACCCATATGCCACTCATTGAAACTATAACCATACCTCTATACCCCTGCAGGACCCAACCGTCAACACACCGCGGCGGAGGGGCCAGAATTCTCCACACCCCCCACCCAAGAGGCCGTCAGCGATGACAGCAGCTCTGTCGACCTGGACACCGATGACCAGCCCGGACCATCGGGGACCTCTGGACAGTCGGTTCCCCTCACACAGGCCCAGGCCACTACACACCCTAACCCCTCTGGGAACACCAGCACAGCTCCCACCCAGCGGGCCCATGCCTCTGTCTCCAGGGCGCGTCAATCTGTGGTGTGTCTACCACTACAGGGCACCCAGGATAACCCACCACCCCAACAACAACAGGGACCTGGGGGCAGTGGTAGTGGGCACACCGGCCAGGGGGCAGAGGCCCAGGGAAACAGGGGAACTCGGAGGGCAGCTGTGCGACAGGGGGGGGAGGAGAGGCCCAGGGAACCCACTCTCCACGAGGTCCTCACCACCATCATGGGAGCATACAACCGCTCCCAGGAGACGATGGCGACGGTACTGGCCCGGTTCCAGGAGATCCAGGCACTGCAGGAGGAACACTATCGGGGGTACAGGGAGGACATCAGAGCCATCAACACCACCCTGGTTACCATGGTAGGGCTGCTGCAGGACCTCGTAAACACCAGGGCGGACACTCAACAACACCCAAGGGCCCCTGCCACTAGCCTGGACCAAGAACAGCCAACCACCTCCGCCGGCGCTAGTGGACAGGAGGCCCCCGCACAGCAGCAGCCCACCAGACCCCCACCTCCTGCAGGAGAAGAACCACCCCGCAAGAGGGCCCTGAGATCTCGCAAGAAGACAGAGTAGGATGTCAAGACCCCCGCCAGCAATGGATACCACCTGATGTCATCCCACTGTCCCACATTGTCACCCTGTCCATCCTTGAACTGCCCATGCTCCATCTCTCCACAGGCCTCTGGACAATGCACCTGTGTGACTGTTACTCTGGACTCTGCCATGGACATTCCTTCACCATAGCCCCCACCCACTTGAAACCACCCATCCCATTTTGAGCACTTCAATAAACACCTATTTTGCACCAAAATATCTGGAGTCTGGCTGTGATTTCAATATATTGTAATTGACATGACAGTGCAAATATGTCCTTGTACATGGTGAAGTCAACAAACAGCTGCCACAAAGCTGTAGTCCATGGGGAAACGAAGCACAGGACTCGTAGTGGGGACCCCAGATCTGAAATAGGGAGGGAAAAGCCAAAACTCAGTCATCATACACTGGGGCAAATAGACAGGCAGCAGAGATGCAGGAGAGTAGTTAACATTTACTAAATTATCTTTGAAATGTTACCTGTGTCCTATTGGAAGTACTGTTCAATGATTCTGTCCCTGTTGTCTGTTTCAGCCCCGTCGTCTTCCTCCTCGTCACTCTCCTCAGGTTCCACCGCTGCCACAACACCACCGTCTCGACCATCCTCCTGCAGGAAAGGCACCTGGCGGCGCAAAGCCAGGTTGTGAAGCATGCAGCAGGCCACGATGATGTGACACACCTTCTTAGGTGAGTACATTAGGGATCCACCTGTCATATGCAGGCACCTAAACCTGGCCTTTAGGAGGCCAAAGGTGCGTTCGATCACCCTCCTAGTACGCCCATGGGCCTCATTGTACCGTTCCTCTGCCCTGGTCCGGGGATTCCTTACTGGGGTCAGTAGCCACGACAGGTTGGGGTACCCAGAGTCCCCCACTAGCCATACACGGTGTCTCTGTAGCTGTTCCATCACGTAAGGGATGCTGCTATTTCTGAGGATGTAGGCGTCATGCACTGACCCTGGGAATTTGGCATTTACATGCGAGATGTACTGGTCAGCCAAACACACCACCTGGATGTTCATTGAATGGTAATTTTTTCTGTTCCTGTACACCTGCTCCCTGTCTCTTGGGGGAACCAAAGCCACATGGGTCCCATCAATGGCACCAATTACGTTGGGAATATGTCCAAGGGCGTAGAAATCACCCTTCACTGTAGCCAATTCGCCCACCTCAGGGAAAATGATGTAGCTCCTCACGGATTTCATCAGGGCAGACAACACTCTGGATAACACCTTCGAAAACATGGGCTGAGACATCCCAGAACCAATTCCCACGGTTGTCTGAAATGACCCACTTGCCAAGAAATGGAGTACTGACATGACCTGCACCAGAGGGGGAATCCCTGTGGGTTGGCGGATGGGGGACATCAGGTCGGGCTCCAGCTGGGCACACAGTTCATGGATAGTGGCACGGTTAAGACGGTAGGTCAGGATAATGTGGCGTTCTTCCATTGTCGACAGGTCCACCAGCGGTCGGTACACGGGAGGATTCATCCGTCTCCTCGCCCAACCCAGCGGACGGTGCCTAGGAAGGACAACATGGAGCACACAGTCAAGCAACCCACAGGTACGTACTCACAGCTAGCACAGTAAACGATTCTCTATGCAGTGAATGGCGTGTCTGAGTGGCTATGCAAGGCCTAGGCCTGTGTGACGCAGTTGAAATTGAGCCATGTGGGCCCTGGAAATGGCGGCTGCCTGACCTGTGAAGTGTGACAATGGGATGTGAGGTCAATGCGCTGGCGTGGCACACCGCGGCGGGCGGCGGGCCAAGACCGCGGCGCCAAGCCGCATTGGTTAACATTGAAGCCTATGGGTTTCAGGAGCCAATGGCGAAGGGCGCCGGCGGTGGCGGCACGCACCGCCGCGGTACGCACCGCCGCGGACGTGACCGCCGCGGACGTGACCGCCATTTTCTATCTACTTATCCACTTGCGACTTGAACTTTCACAGGAGAGGACCTATACTGCAAGTGTTGCTGTGACCTCGGTCTGGAAGGGACAATGGCTGCTACGCCTGGGGAAAGGGCCCCTGCCTTCACTGGAGAGGAGTTGGAGAAACTTGTGGATGGGGTCCTCCCCCAGTATGCGCTACTCTACGGTCCTCCAGACCAACAAGTGAGTTTAATTCAATCTGGATTTGGGGCCACGGGCTGGCTTGGGGGCCTGGCGGGGGGCCTGGCGGGGATGGGGGGCATGTTGGGCCTGGCGGGGGGCATGGCGGGGGGCCTGGCGGGGATGGGGGGCATGTTGGGTCTGGCGGGGGGCATGGCGGGGGGCCTGGCGGGGATGGGGGGCATGTTGGGCCTGGCGGGGGGCATGGCGGGGGGCCTGGCGGGGATGGGGGGCATGTTGGGCCTGGCGGGGGGCATGGCGGGGGGCCTGGCGGGGATGGGGGGCATGTTGGGTCTGGCGGGGGGCATGGCGGGGGGCCTGGCGGGGATGGGGGGCATGTTGGGCCTGGCGGGGGGCCTGGCGGGGATGGGGGGCGTTGGGCCACTGGAAAGGAAAATGCTGACAAACTTGAATGTGGTATTTCTCCCTCCCTGTACGTGTCACATAGGTCCGCGCCCATGAGAAGATCGGGATTTGGCGTGCCATCGCCAAGGAAGTCCGGACCCTGGGGGTCCACCATCGACGGGGCACCCACTGCCGCAAGAGGTGGGAGGACATCCGCCGCGGGACCAAGAAGACCGCCGAGTCTCTGCTGGGGATGGCCTCCCAACGTAGGCGGGGTGCCTGCCGTCAACTGAGCCCCCTGATGTTCCGGATCCTGGCGGTGGCCTACCCTGAATTGGATGGGCGCGTGAGGGCAGCACAGCAGACACAAGGGGGTGAGTACAAGCATTATCTACTCTGTTGTCGCGCAGTGGAGGTGTCTGGTTGGGGGAGGAGGGCTGGGGGTCCCCCTAGGCCAGGGCGATATCTGTAGGCTGGGCACCCCCGTAAGCCCCTGTGTCCCCAGCCACCACCCTCAGTAGTTTGTCAGTACAGCCATCCCTGGGCCGTGTCATCCATGGGTGCAGTTGTCAACTCTAGGCGTGTAGGGCATGTTCCACGGAATGCGTAGCGGACCCCAAGTGCGCAACTTAGTGCAGGGGGCATCTGTGTCTGTCATGTCCGCTAACTGTACCGGAGATCCATGTACTCAATATCCCTTTATTTCTCTCTCCCCCCCCCCTTTTTGTTTGTCTTTCTGTGCTTGTGTGCATCAGCATCATCAGGCGGAGGAGAAGTGGCATCGGGGCAGGAGGGAGCTGCATCTCACATGGCCCAGGAGGGCCATGCCACAGAGTCAGACTGGACCAGTGAGACGGAGGGCGAGGGGAGCTCCACGACGGGGACGACTGGACCCTGCAGCGACACGGACACGTCCTCGGAAGGGGGCTCCCTTGCGGGGGTGGCACCATCCGTGCCCCCCGCCATTACAGGTACAGCCGCCACCCAGCGCACCATCTCCGCCCTCCCAGCAGCCCCTCAGCGTTCGCCCCGTGCCCGCTCTGCCAGGAAGCCGGGCATCTCCTTCGCCCCAGGCACCTCAGGCCCTGCCCCTGTTATCCCCGCTGCCCTCAGTGAGGAGGTCATTGACCTCCTCCGAACGCTCATTGTTGGGCAGACTACCCTTTTGAATGCCATCCAGGGGGTGGAGAGGGAGGTTCATCGCAGCAATGCGTACCTGGAGGGCATTAATTCGGGTCAGGCTGCCCATCAGCGATCGTTCCAGGCTCTGGCCTCAGCACTGACGGCAGCCATTGTCCCTGTCTCCTGCCTGCCTCTACTAACTCCCTCCTCCCAGTCTCCTGTTCCTCTGCCTGTCCCACCCACACCATCAGACCAGCCTGCACACACCTCAACACCCAAGAGAAGCTCATCCAAACATAAGCACCACAGATCACGCAGACATTCACACACGCAACATTCCGATGCAGACATGCCAACAGTCACTACCACCTCTGTGACCCCCACCTCCTCGTCTCCCTCCTCCCTCCCTGTGACGTCTACACTCACACCTCCATTCACCTCACCATCAGCCAGTGTTTCCATCACCAGCACACCCTCCACTCCAGTCCGCACACGTGCAGTCACCACCCCCACTGCCATTTACACGTCCCCTGTGTCCTCTCCCACTGTGTCTGTCACCCCCTCTTCCACACCACACAAACGCAGCCACCCACCCACCCAACAGCCATCCACCTCACGACAGCCTATCCCTCCTGCACCTGCACCCAAAGACAGCAAACGTGACTCACCTACAACCACATCCTCTCCCTCCACTCCCATTCCCACTGTACCTACCACTCTCCATTGTCCCAAGAAGCTCTTCCTCGCCACTACTAACTTCTTTCCTGACCCTGAGCCCCCCCCTCCTTCTCGTCGGGGTAAGAAGAGCACCTCAGCCACCACCAGCCCTGCAGCCCCCTTGACAAGGGTGCAGGGGTATTGGAGCCCGCCAGCCCGCATGTCTGGATCTTCGCCCAGCAGCAAGGGGACAGCCAGCCCACCCCCTGGGAAGAGGAGCAGAAGGCGGAAGGGGCGCCGCAGGAGCCCGCCTTCTACATCCCCCCCGGACACCACCCAGAGACAGTCACCAGCCACAGCTCCAAAGGGAGGAAAGGGCCACAGGCCCACGACTAAGGAGGGCAAGGGCAGCAAGTCGGAGAGGTCAGGCAGCAGGCCTGCTGCCCAGGAGGAGCCCACAACCCCCATAGCCGCTGCCCCGGGAGGAACCGGCACAGCTGCCCCGGGAGAGCCCACCACCCCCATAGCCGCTGCCCAGGGAGGACCCAGCCCAGCTGGCCAGGAGGGCCCCACCACCCACAGCCCAGGTGGGCATTGAAGGAGCACCATCCCTGCTGCCCAGGAGGGCACCACCAGGCAATGAGCAGTTGGCCATAGACCGGCCGCCGTCTCCAGAACCGCTGAACTGGGCCCCGCCGTCTCAAGCACCGCTCCGCTGGGCCCCGCCGTCTCAAGAACCGCTGAACTGGGCCCTTCAAGGCAAGGAGCGCTGGACTGGGCCCCGCCGTCTCCAGAACCGCTGAACTGGGCCCCGCCGTCTCAAGAACCGCTCCGCTGGGCCCCGCCGTCTCAAGAACCGCTGAACTGGGCCCTTCAAGGCAAGGAGCGCTGAACTGGGCCCCGCCGTCTCAAGAACCGCTGAACTGGGCCCCGCCGTCTCATGAACCGCTCCGCTGGGCCCCGCCGTCTCAAGAACCGCTGAACTGGGCCCCGCCGTCTCAAGAACCGCTCCGCTGGGCCCCGCCGTCTCAAGAACCGCTCCGCTGGGCCCCGCCGTCTCACGCACCGCTCCGCTGGGCCCCGCCGTCTCAAGAACCGCTGAACTGGGCCCCGCCGTCTCAGGAACCGCTGAACTGGGCCCTTCAAGGCAAGAACCGCTGGCCCTTTGGCAGACGTGGCAGGGCAGGATCTATCTCGGGCAGGGCTGCAGGATGTCCTCTGGCCAACTTGCCTCCTCCAGTGGCAGTGGGGTCTGTTATGGACTGTATGGACTGTGGCTTTGCTCTCCCCAGGATGGCCCAGTGGGCAGGCCACCCACTGTATGGACTGTTTGGACTGTGGCTTTGCTCTCCCCAGGATGGCCCAGTGGGCAGGCCACCCACTGTATGGACTGTTTGGACTGTGGCTTTGCTCTCCCCAGGATGGCCCAGTGGGCAGGCCACCCACTGTATGGACTGTTTGGACTGTGGCTTTGCTCTCCCCAGGATGGCCCAGTGGGCAGGCCACCCACTGTATGGACTGTATGGACTGTGGCTTTGCTCTCCCTAGGATGGCCCAGTGGGCAGGCCACCCACTGTATGGACTGTTTGGACTGTGGCTTTGCTCTCCCCAGGATGGCCCAGTGGGCAGGCCACCCACTGTATGGACTGTATGGACTGTGGCTTTGCTCTCCCCAGGATGGCCCAGAGGGCAGGCCACCCACTGTATGGACTGTTTGGACTGTGGCTTTGCTCTCCCCAGGATGGGCCAGTGGTCATGGAGTCCCCTCGTGGATCTGGCGTCGTGTACTCAAGTGGCTGAGGTGCCCCCCCTTCCCTTCCCCCTGAGGTGCCTGTCCTATTTTCTTTCTGATGCCCCTGCAGTGTTCTCTCCGTGGAGTTCTTGTCGTGGGACTGGGCCTTGCCCCTTTGCACAGGACCCCTGTGATCCACGGACAGTGGTTGGACTACATTTAGTAGCTGTATATATTTTGTACATAGTTTATTTATTTATTGGGATTACTGGTGTACATATTTCAATATATCTGCCCGTTTATGATCTCTTCTTTTGGTCTTTGCATTATTTCGGAGGGGGGTGGTTTGTGGGTTGTGACAGTGATCTGTGGGAATGCATTGATGTGTGTGTTGTAGTGGGTGTGGGTGGGTGGGTGTGTGCCGGTAATCTTTTCCCTCCCCTGTGTCGTAGGTGCAGTACTCACCGATGTCTTCCGCGCCGCCGGGCGTGCTCCTGGTATATGAGCAGGAATAGGAGTGCGGGGATGACCTGCAACTCTGGTTCCATACTGCCGGAATCTCGCGTGGAGTGCGTAGAGGTAAGCGTTTTCCCGTTCGTAGTCTGTTTCCGCCGTGTTCTTATCGGCGGTGCTCCCGCCCCGGAAAAGGTGGCAGATTGGTGGGTCGTAATAGGGTGGGCGGTACATTGTCTGCCGCCTGGCTGTTGGCGGGAACCGCCGCGCTGTTTGTTTGTACCGCTGTGGCGGGCGGAGTGTTAAGTTGGCGGGCTGTGTTGGCGGTTCCCGCCAGGGTCAGAATTGCATATTTTAGACCGCCGGCCTGTTGGCGGCTTGGCCGCCGCTTTATCACCGACCGCCAGGGTCAGAATGAGGGCCTAGAATTGTTTTGCAGAAGAAACTTGTGAGCAGCCGGCCGAGGCCAGACAGGGTGGAAGGAAACAAGCACTGCCTCACACCAGGATACCCCCAGGGTGGAAGGAAACAAGCACTGGCTCACACCAGGCTGCCCCCAGGGTGGAGGGAAACAAGCACTGGCTCACACCAGGCTACCCCCAGGGTGGAGGGAAACAAGCACTGGCTCACACCAGGATGCCCCCAGGGTGGAGGGAAGCAAGCACTGGCTCACACCAGGCTGCCCCCAGGGTGGAGGAAAAAAGCACTGGCTCACACCAGGATGCCCCCAGGGTGGAGGGAAACAAGCACTGGCTCACACCAGGCTACGCCCAGGGTGCAGGGAAACAAGCACTGGCTCACGCCAGGCTGCCCCCAGGGCAGAGGGAATCAAGCACTGGCTCACGCCAGGATACCCCCAGGGTGCAGGGAAACAAGCACTGGCTCACGCCAGGCTGCCCCCAGGGCGGAGGGAAACAAGCACTGGCTCACGCCAGGCTGCCCCCAGGGTGGAGGGAAACAAGCACTGGCTCACGCCAGGCTATCCCCAGGGTGGAAGGAAACAAGCACTGGCTCACGCCAGGATACCCCCAGGGTGGAGGGAAACAAGCACTGGCTCACGCCAGGCTGCCCCCAGGGTGGAGCGAAACAAGCACTGGCTCACACCAGGCTGCCCCCAGGGTGCAGGGAAACAAGCACTGGCTCACACCAGGCTGCCCCCAGGGCGGAGGGAAACAAGCACTGGCTCACACCAGGCTGCCCCCAGGGCGGAGGGAAACAAGCACTGGCTCACACCAGGCTGCCCCCAGGGTGCAGGGAAACAAGCACTGGCTCACACCAGGCTACCCCCAAGCACTGGCTCACACCAGGATACCCCCAGGGTGGAAGGAAACAAGCACTGGCTCACACCAGGCTGCCCCCAGGGTGGAAGGAAACAAGCACTGGCTCACACCAGGCTGCCCCCAGGGTGGAGGGAAACAAGCACTGGCTCACACCAGGATACCCCCAGGGTGGAGGGAAACAAGCACTGGCTCACACCAGGCTGCCCCCAGGGTGGAAGGAAACAAGCACTGGCTCACACCAGGCTGCCCCCAGGGTGGAAGGAAACAAGCACTGGCTCACACCAGGATACCCCCAGGGTGGAGGGAAACAAGCACTGGCTCACACCAGGCTGCCCCCAGGGTAGAGGGAAACAAGCACTGGCTCACACCAGGCTGCCCCCAGGGTGGAGGGAAACAAGCACTGTCTCACACCAGGATACCCCCAGGGTGCAGGGAAACAAGCACTGGCTCACACCAGGATGCCCCCAGGGCGGAGGGAAACAAGCACTGGCTCACACCAGGCTGCCCCCAGGGTGCAGGGAAACAAGCACTGGCTCACACCAGGCTGCCCCCAGGGTGGAGGGAAACAAGCACTGGCTCACACCAGGATGCCCCCAGGGTGGAGGGAAACAAGCACTGGCTCACACCAGGATACCCCCAGGGCGGAGGGAAACAAGCACTGGCTCACACCAGGCTGCCCCCAGGGTGCAGGGAAACAAGCACTGCCTCACACCAGGATACCCCCAGGGCGGAGGGAAACAAGCACTGGCTCACACCAGGATGCCCCCAGGGTGGAGGGAAACAAGCACTGGCTCACACCAGGATACCCCCAGGGCGGAGGGAAACAAGCACTAGCTCACACCAGGCTGCCCCCAGGGTGCAGGGAAACAAGCACTGCCTCACACCAGGCTACCCCCAAGCACTGGCTCACACCAGGATACCCCCAGGGTGGAAGGAAACAAGCACTGGCTCACACCAGGCTGCCCCCAGGGTGGAGGGAAACAAGCACTGACTCACACCAGGATACCCCCAGGGTGGAGGGAAACAAGCACTGGCTCACACCAGGCTGCCCCCAGGGTGGAAGGAAACAAGCACTGGCTCACACCAGGCTGCCCCCAGGGTGGAGGGAAACAAGCACTGGCTCACACCAGGATACCCCCAGGGTGGAGGGAAACAAGCACTGGCTCACACCAGGCTGCCCCCAGGGTAGAGGGAAACAAGCACTGGCTCACACCAGGCTGCCCCCAGGGTGGAGGGAAACAAGCACTGTCTCACACCAGGATACCCCCAGGGTGCAGGGAAACAAGCACTGGCTCACACCAGGCTGCCCCCAGGGTGGAAGGAAACAAGCACTGGCTCACACCAGGCTGCCCCCAGGGTGGAGGGAAACAAGCACTGGCTCACACCAGGATACCCCCAGGGTGGAGGGAAACAAGCACTGGCTCACACCAGGCTGCCCCCAGGGTGGAAGGAAACAAGCACTGGCTCACACCAGGCTGCCCCCAGGGTGGAGGGAAACAAGCACTGGCTCACACCAGGATACCCCCAGGGTGGAGGGAAACAAGCACTGGCTCACACCAGGCTGCCCCCAGGGTAGAGGGAAACAAGCACTGGCTCACACCAGGCTGCCCCCAGGGTGGAGGGAATAAGCACTGGCTCACACCAGGATACCCCCAGGGTGCAGGGAAACAAGCACTGGCTCACACCAGGATACCCCCAGGGCGGAGGGAAACAAGCACTGGCTCACACCAGGTTGCCCCCAGGGTGCAGGGAAACAAGCACTGGCTCACACCAGGCTGCCCCCAGGGTGGAGGGAAACAAGCACTGGCTCACACCAGGATGCCCCGAGGGTGGAGGGAAACAAGCACTGGCTCACACCAGGATACCCCCAGGGCGGAGGGAAACAAGCACTGGCTCACACCAGGCTGCCCCCAGGGTGCAGGGAAACAAGCACTGCCTCACACCAGGATACCCCCAGGGCGGAGGGAAACAAGCACTGGCTCACACCAGGATGCCCCCAGGGTGGAGGGAAACAAGCACTGGCTCACACCAGGATACCCCCAGGGCGGAGGGAAACAAGCACTGGCTCACACCAGGCTGCCCCCAGGGTGCAGGGAAACAAGCACTGGCTCACACCAGGCTACCCCCAAGCACTGGCTCACACCAGGATACCCCCAGGGTGGAAGGAAACAAGCACTGGCTCACACCAGGCTGCCCCCAGGGTGGAAGGAAACAAGCACTGGCTCACACCAGGATACCCCCAGGGTGGAGGGAAACAAGCACTGGCTCACACCAGGCTGCCCCCAGGGTAGAGGGAAACAAGCACTGGCTCACACCAGGCTGCCCCCAGGGTGGAGGGAAACAAGCACTGGCTCACACCAGGATACCCCCAGGGCGGAGGGAAAGAAGCACTGGCTCACACCAGGCTGCCCCCAGGGTGCAGGGAAACAAGCACTGGCTCACACCAGGCTGCCCCCAGGGTGCAGGGAAACAAGCACTGGCTCACACCAGGCTGCCCCCAGGGTGGAGGGAAACAAGCACTGGCTCACACCAGGATGCCCCCAGGGTGGAGGGAAACAAGCACTGGCTCACACCAGGATACCCCCAGGGCGGAGGGAAACAAGCACTGGCTCACACCAGGCTGCCCCCAGGGTGCAGGGAAACAAGCACTGGCTCACACCAGGATACCCCCAGGGCGGAGGGAAACAAGCACTGGCTCACACCAGGCTGCCCCCAGGGTGCAGGGAAACAAGCACTGGCTCACACCAGGCTACCCCCAAGCACTGGCTCACACCAGGATACCCCCAGGGTGGAAGGAAACAAGCACTGGCTCACACCAGGCTGCCCCCAGGCTCGCCCGGGCACGTGACGGCTGTGAAGGGGCCGGGCCTGACGGTAAGTGGAGGTAACCAGAGGATACAGCAGTGACGCGCAGCTGGCCAGGTGTTTCATCGCTGACACGTTTCTGTCACCAACACTGCAGGCAGCATCCTGCTCGGCATGGGAGTTATAATGAGAAGAATTCAAAGAATGTAAAGACTACAGACCTCAGAATGGAAACTACGGCATGAAATAACCCGCAAACACTGCTTGGCAAAGTGTGCACCACCCAAAAAAAAAAAATACTGCCTCAAACATTGTTGCTGCCATCAAACCCACAAACATTTGTGGTGGGGGCGGTTTGGGGGAATTCGGTGCTGAAGTACAACCACTGCAACGGTGTGACTGTGATCCTGAACATCAAAGGCAGGACAATACCGGGGCACAATATCCTTCCAAGGATATCGGGGGACAAAATATCGAAGAGGGAAGGATTTACTAAACTCAACATCTACATACATTGAAAAAAAAACAGATAGATAGACAGACAGACAGACAGACAGACAGATAGATAGATAGATAGATAGATAGATAGATAGATAGATAGATAGATAGACAGACAGACAGACAGACAGACAGACAGACAGACAGACAGACAGACAAACAGATAGATAGATTAGACAGACTGACAGACAGATAGATTAGACAGACAGACAGACAGACAGACAGACAGACAGACAGACAGACAGACAGACAGACAGATAGATAGATAGATAGATAGAAGTCTCCCAAAAGTCTCCTTACTGCAAGAATCACCGCAGCACTCCAGGAGCTTCAAAATTAAGGGGCTTTTTTACAAGCCCCGTTCGCCAATGGGGTATCACTTTTTGTGACGCACCAGCAGCTCACATTGCAGACACATATCTACAAGGCCACGCAAAGCCACTTTGCTTGGCTTTTCATGGCCTCAAAAATATGGAGTAAGACAAGCCAGGGCAATTCACTGTGTTTCCTTACACTGCCAGGGAGGCATACCATGGGTGTTGTGGTGGATTTTCCACGCAACACCCATGGGATCTGATGCAATCCCATATTTACAAGAATTAGTAAACCTGGGAATGCGTCAAAACTGCACGCCTCCCCAGGGCAGGCGCAATGAGGAGAAATATATTTATTTCTCCTCGGTATTTCCACTTTCCATCCGTGCTGCATTCTGCAGCACACATAGAAAGAGGAAACAGCCGCCTAGGATTGTTTTTGTGCAGAAAGGTGCCCGTTCCTGCACAAAACAATGCTGCTAATAATGCGGACACCCTGGCACCGTGGTGCAAGGGTGACCGCATTAATGCATGGCAGCAATCTGTGCTCCAAAGCAGGGGGAAAGGATAGAAATGTACCATATCTTGTAAATACAGAGCAATTCTGCCCTTTCCGTGTGGTGCAGGGCAGCGCAGCAAGGTTACCTGCTGTGCTGGCCTGCGCCAGGCGCTTGTAAATATTCCCAAGAGTACCTAATGGGGCTACTGCCACGGGCCTGTGAACATTTCAGCCTTCGGACTTAGGGCCTGATTTCTAACTCATCAGACAGGTTGCTCCATCTCAGTGGTGACGGATATCCCATCCACTGAAATCTAAATCCCATTATACCCAATGGGATTTAGATTTCAGCTGACGGGATATCCATCACGGTTGTGATGGAGTACCCTATCTGCCGAGTTCTAAATCAGGCCCTTAGACTCTTTTCTGGAAGTCAGATTCCTTCAGTGGGGCAAGGCTGTAGGATGAGGCCAAAGAGGGTTTGACATCTTTGGATGCCAGCTGGCATTGGCCCCACTTAATCAGATGTGCTGCTGCAGAGAAGAATGTAGTGGAAGCAATTGCGAAATCAGGCCTGCTGGTGATGCAACCTTGGCCTACCGGCATGGCATGTTGGCCCTGTTCTTCTGTCGGTGTTCCAGGCAAAAGGTTTTGAAACATTTCCTAAATTCCAGGTTTTAGGTTTAGGCAGAAAGAGTACACTTTGACACCAGCCAAGGGCTACAAAACTACAGGACCCCAGGAACAGCATTTGGTGTCAGGGGTCACTCCAACAGAAGCAACAAGCAGGGTCCAGACACAGTCCAGGTGAAACTGGTCTGCTGGGCTCTTCCATGAGAATGGGCTTCTTGCAGCTTTTTTGTCCCTGTAGTATAACAGGAGTTCAGTCAACTTACTCCTGAAGCCCATTTCTTAGTCCTGGGTACTAGTGGTAGTAGGTCCAGTCCGTAGGGTTCTCCTCACAGTCTCAACAGCCGGTGCAGTCTTCTTCTGTCTTCCTCAAGTCCAATAGTGATAGGAAGAAGGTGTCCAGGGTTGGCCAGTGTCATGAGTAAACCCTTCCCTGTGGTCACTGAAAACCAGTTCTGAGGGCAGCTTCTCTCACACTGGAGTTGGGGCCAGGCTAGCCAGGAATACAGTAAGACAGGCAGGCCCAGGTGTGAGATACATCTGCCAGTGGCTTGGTAGGCAGTCTTTAATGACTGGCACAAGGCCATCCTGTCAGGGGAAGATCATTGTTTCAGCTCTTGGAGACAACTCACACCTCATCAAGGGGCTATATACCGTCTGTGTGACAGGTGGAAGCTCACGTAAATGGGCATCTAGATGCTATAGGCAGATAAAAGGTAACATTTTAAAAATACATGTTGTAAAAAAACGTTCTTAACTTTAATAATGTATCCCAATGCTTTCCTATGTAACGGGTAACCCTGCTACAGTGAAAGTAGCTTTCAGAGCCTTGTCACTGTAAGGACATCCTTATCATTGAACATTGACATGGCCTACTTTTAAACACCATTCACTCTGTCTTATGGGCACTTAAGGCCTACTTAGGGGTGACTTATTAGCAGTGGCAGTTCAATGATTTGATTGGGGAGGATCAGCACCCCACCTTTTTCTGCACCCTAGTTGTTTGATACTTCTACTACCAGAAACAAAATGCTGCTGACAAACCGCCCCTGCCTGTCTGTCACACAGACCGTGGCTTCAGGCACCATTCATAAGTCAGGGTTATGGCAGGCACAAATTCTTGAACTCCCAGCATACAGCCGCAATCTAACATTTCCTGGGCTGAAAAGCTCACAGCCCTGTGGCTAGTGACATCATCATCCTGGCAAAGTCCTTGCCTTAATCGTTGAAGAACCTCCCCCACCTATAAAGTTAGTTGTTGTCGCTGTACGCTTAAGCCCTGCAGTGGCCGGGGTTACATGTCAATCACAGATCAGCAAGCCTTGCTTTTAACATCACCCAACCCTGCCCGGTGAAGAACCAAACAAGGGTGGGGTAAAGTTAAAAGAAAGATGCGTCTGGCTTCCTCGCACCCTAGGTGAGGGAAATGAAAACTTGCCCTATTTCATCTCTCAGCCAGCCATAAGATGCAATTGGCAGAATTTAACCGTGAATTGGATAAGGTAGCTCAGAGTGTTCGTGCTCTGCTGCCAGAGAATAGTTTGCAATCCGTGGCTCACAGGTTAGCATCATGAAGAGTGTGATTGCTTTTTGCAACCTTATCGAGTAGTAAACTGTGTAGCATTTAGTTTCGGAATTAGATCAGCCAAATTGAAAGAACACATGAAAAGGTTTATTTTGAGGTGTACGCTATGCACAATTTTTAATATATAATATTTATCATAACTTAGACTGGACGTCAGAGCCCAGCGTTCTCATGCAGCTGCTGCAGAGCTCAGGGTGCAAGTTGCAGGTGGAACATAGGAAGTCAGCCTGCCAACAGTACATGGGGCCAATTTTAACCAACGGTGTGCCCCCTTTTAACACCTACTCTGAGCAGGTGTTGAAAATGGCAAAAATAATTGAGCAAAGATATCTTTTCGATTTCTTTGCGCCATTTTTTCAGCCCCCTTCACAGGGGGATGCCCCATCCGTACATGGAGGAGGCAGAATGTGGCGCAAGGGGTTACAAAGTGGCACAATGCATGCATTGTGCTACATTGTAAATCTGGAGTGGCATTTTTTGCCATCTAACGTGACATTAGCGTCAAAAAATTACACTAATGTGTCATTAGATGGCGCCAGGCCATTTTAAATCTGGGCCCAAATCTTTAAGATAAGTATTCACGTTTTGTAGATGAAATCTGGTTGCCAAACATTAAGATCAGATTTAAGAAAAGTGGCGCGGCACCCAGTGCACCCAGTGTAGCCAGTGCCCAGTGCAGTGCCACCTTCCTTGTGCCCCTTAGCGTCCCACTACCGCCACATGTGTGCACTGTACTTAAAATACAGCGTGCCATGGCGTATGGTAGGGGGCAATAGCATCATCATTTCTGATGCTATTGGTGTACTGTTCAGGGTTAGCACCAAAATGTTGGCGTTTACACTGAGTAGTACATAGGGGCCCATTAAAAGAGGGCACACCATTATTATAACGCCTGCTCTCAGCAGGCGCTAAAAATATCCCCAAAAATGACACAAGGAAAACGTTTAGATTATAGATTTCTTTGCGCCATTTTTTCATCCCCCCTGATGGGGGAATGCCCCTCCTTGTGTACATTATGCTTGGCGCAGGCATAATGTGGCGCAAGGGGTTACAAAGTGCATGCATTGTGCCACTTTGTAAATATGGTGTGGTGTTTTTGGCCATCAAATGCCACATTAGCATAAAAAAATGATGCTAATGCATTAGTAGATGGCTATTAGTAGATGGCACTAGGCCCTCTTAAATCTGGGCCTAATATTTGACCTCCTTCTCAAAGGAGGTGATTAAACATTTGCAAATGGGGAGGTGTCCAGCTGGGACCCCTTCCCCTTTGTCAATGTCCACAACCCATGAGACCACTACATGCTTATAAGAAAGGTTTGTGCAGTTTTTTTTTAATGCATCCCATTTTCCTTTAAGGAAAACAGGACACATTTTTAAAAAACAAAGATTGCTTTATTTAAAAGTAATCACAGACAAGGCATTCCCCAGTAGGCCGCCATGCCTGTGAATGTAACCAATGGTAGTGGGTCACAATGTACCTCATGCATATTAATGAGGTAGGTCAAACTGCGACCCATTACGATTCTGTATCTTGGGAATCAACAAATTAGTACATAGGTCAGTTCGCAAAATACAATTGCATTCAGTAAAAGTCGGCGTGCTTTTAACAAATCCATTTGTGTACATTCCTGTTAAGGAATCCGAAAGTGCAAATCGTTCAATGTCACATTATATGATACCTTAAAAGAAACCTTTGTACATAAGGGCTGGAGGCTGGTGTGAGAAAGATGTGATAAAGAGAGAGCTAAAAAACAGCAGTGAAGAGGGAGACATGAAAGATGCATCTAGAGAAAGAGGAGATGGATGACAGGTAGAGAGAAAGAGGCAGAAGGGGAATACAGGTGAGAGGCAGGGGTAATGAAGAAACAAAGAGGATGGAATAAAGAGGGATTAGTAAATGGATGCATGGGCATCCTTTAGAGGTCACCAGAATGTGTAGCGGCTGCCCTGTGGTATCTGCTTTTATGGCCCCTGGCCTCAGAGGTGGCAAAATCAACACCAAGACCACTGGTCTCTTTCATTACTGCCCCTTTCCTATAATACTAATAATGAATGACAGTCTATAATCATTCACTGTAAGTGTAATACATCTGGAGCTCCAACACTACATTTGCTGACAGCTGAGGTAAGTAAAATAAACTTTCAAATGTCTCTTGTGTCTGTGTGTGCAGGTGAGAGTGTGTTTGTGTGAAGTGAAAGTGTGTCTATGTGTGAGCATGTGCCTGCATATCTGTGTGTCTTTCTGTGCGGGTGAAGATGAGAGGATGCGATTGAGTGACAAAAAAGTGATAATGAATGTCAGTTGGTGAGTACAGTTGAGGCAGAGGTGGTGAGAGAATGACTAACTGGAAGTTAGTTAGCATGATTCAGAATGAATGAGTACAAATGAGTGTGAGGTGTGTGAGGGAGCATGAGTGAAAATGAGAGCGAATGAGTGACTGAGCTTAACTGAGAGCGAATAAGTCAGTCATAGTAAGTGGGAATAAGTGAGAATTGGAATAAGAGTGAGTACATGCAAGTGAGACCGCATGGGTGAGAAAGAATAAAAGTGTTTGTAAATAAGAGTAAGTGCAAATAAGTGAATCTGAGTGAGTGAGATGTGAGACTGAAAAAGAATGTGTGAGTGAGAGCAAGAGTGAGTGCAAGTGAGTGTGAGTGCCAAAGTATGTGTGAAAGAGTGCAAGTGAGTGAGACTGAATGAGCATGAGTGAGTGAATGTGTCACAGCCTTGCCTACTGCTAGCGCACACCAAGTGTGCTTGTCTTGTGCAGTCAGTTTGGTACATTGGATCCCTGAAGTCCCCATGCTTATTCAGGCTTCTGCGGCGTGTGAGACTGGTGGCTTTCCTGCAGTCCCTCACACCTGTTTGGGCCACTAAGGCTTGTCCCTTCCTTGGCCTCAGCAGTCTAACTGTACCCAACAAAAAACACCTCAGTTTCTCCCATGTTCCAGGCCCCCTTGTACAAAACATGCCTCAGGTTGTGAAGGTAGACACAAAGCACCTACCAGGCATGCCTTTGTACTAATTCCAGAGTTTTTAGTAGATCAGCTACCTTTCTTACACATGGCTACATGTCTTCGAGCATGTGTTCAAGATCTTGCGGGATCTCGACCCGCACATGCCCGGTGACCATCATGGGCTCGCAGCTGTAAGTACTGCACCCCAAGCATGAGGCCTTGCTTGCCTTCATCTTTTGGAACCAGGAGGATCATGTGAGACAACTCCTCTGGAGGACAAGATCTCCAGAAGAAGCAGGCCTACCTGTGAGATTACCGCGAGCCTGGATCTTTGAGTCGAAAATACCTGCAAGGGGAAAAACCAGCATTAATAAAAGGTATTTGGTTGGGGTAACACACAGGTGGTGCAACCCTATGGGGCCTCGGGACTTTGTTTAACAATCTACTGAGAGTGGAGACTTGGTTTCAGATAGTATAAAGAACTGCGATTTCAGTTGGGATCAGGTGGTAAATATTTGTATTTACTTGTTATTGCACAACACTTGCAGTCTCTTACTGCGCGGTACTGGTGAGTACAGGTGCAGAGTTAGCCTCCTCCCCCAGTGCCATGCAACTCATACTCATGCTGTAAATGTCTCCACGTCTAGCGATTTATCTCTATCTGTTCATCTTTCTAGCTGTCTGCCTTTCCATCACCTGTCTTTCCATCTACCTAACTTCCTATCTAGCTAGTCTATGTATCTAGCAACTATTCGTCCGTCCCTCTATCTATCTATCCATCCATCCATCCATTAAACTGCTTGTCTACCTTTCTTCACGTGACTATTTGTCTATCTACCTGTTAATCTATTGATTTACCCTTTCACCTGTTGAGCTACCTGATTGTATATAGTGCTCTCTATGCATCAATGCTTGGCCTTTGAGTCTAGGTTCTTACTTAAGCCTGGTGACCAGGATCATCATTGGGCCTCATTATACTGGCTGCCTGGAAGACTGCAGCATGTCATGTGGAGAACATCAAATCCCTGTAGGTCTTCAGATACCACAGGTAGTGTCCACTTCTGGGGGCACCCAATGCCTTACCTTGGGTTTGTGGCTCCGTACTCCCACACAGATGTTCCTTGAGTTTCTCCAGCATCAGCGAGGAGCTGTGGTCATCCAAGGTGACGTTGAGGCAGAGCGGAGTCATGTCGGTCCTGTTTATGGTACATCGTGCTGGGGAGACACAAAGCAGAGTTGTGGGGCACTAGGCCTGGTCTTTGACAAAGAAAAATCCCACCTATATGAGGCTTAAAAATCATTTCTCAGGTGCCCCTTGTCAGACCCCTTATCACTTCATCAGGAACCACTGCTTACCTTATACAGTATATACAACTTATAAGTAAATGTAGTGGGCAATTGTGTTCACAATTAGTGCACGTGCTCTTGAAAGTCTCCTCAAACATGAGCCCTCATTAGGTAGTGTTTATCATTTCGTTGTATTCAAAGGGAGCAATCTATTTGGTTAATAGGGGTGTGCATTGCAACTTAGAATTCTCTCCTTTCTGTAGGAATAAAACCTACATTTGGAATCAAGGGGCATGTTCCAAGTCAATAATGTTTTCATTTTCAGATTTTATATTGCAAAAGTCTGGCCCAAATGTCGATAGAGCTGGGAGAATGTGCATCCTATACGCAAGGTGAGGGATGTTTAGTGCCAGTGGGACATGTAGCGCTAACCTTGAGGGAGGCATTGGTGACTGAGGGCCTGACTTAGATATTGGCTGACAGGTTACTCCGTGACAATGGTGACGGATATCCCGCCGACCGAAATCTAAATCTCATTATTACCTATGGGATTTAGATTTGGACTGATGAGATATCCGTCACAGTTGTGACTGAGTAACCCATCCGCCGACGTCTAAATCCAGCCTTTAGGCTCTGAAGCCCTAAAAGCACAGCTTGTACCAGTAGTACAGGCCATTGTCCTGATGTAACGTAGACACAAAGAGTTTGACGAAGTTAATTGCCAGGACACTCATGCTACATATGTTGGGTCCAATACTTCTAGACCAGTGGGGGTTATCCTTGGGTGCTGCACGGCCCATCGCTTATGGACTAATATTGACCAAATACCCCAAAGTGAGCCAGACGTTCAAGTCACACATGGACCACTGGATGCCGAGAAGGCTTTTGACTCCCTAGAGGGGAGGTTCTTATGTGTGGTGACCACGGAGATGATTGCTTTAGCTGGGCGTCTGAATAATAATGTGTCACATGCAGTAGAAAAGACCAGGGTACCAAGAGTGCCTTTTATAACAATAGAGGATTGCTCTGTGAGCAGACGGAGTTGTGGGGGTAATTGCATACCGGCATCTCATTCTGCAGATAAGAACCTGGCCCCAGTCATCTGAGACACTATTAGGCTCTGAGGATAGTGTGTCCCTGCATCAACTGGGAAAATAAGTGAAACGACTCCATAGTCACCTATAATGTCAAGAATGACTCTCTGTTCTCCCCCGTCCGCACGACCACAGTGTGTGCGACCAGGAACAGATACTCAACAACCCTGCGTTCAGTGTTTAAAAGGATACACTGTCTGGGTGCACCAAGGTGGGGGCTCCAGTGGCTGCTCTTTCATTGGCTGCTTCCTCCACGTGTGTTTTGTGACGTCTGACTCCTCCTGGGGCCTCTTCTGCCACAAGCTATGGCCGGAAAGGTGGGTGAACCGACCTGGTGTCAATCAACAGCCTGAGCACAAGGAGGGAGCCAGTGGCCATTGACCTGACCGCGTGGGAGACTTCCTCCTGGCCTTCAGGGTGTGCTCCTTCCCTGGCCTGCAGGGCGGGCTCCTTCCTCCTGGCCTGCAGGGTGGGCTCCTTCCTCCACATGTGTTTTGAGAGACATATTTCTAGTCGACTTTAAAATCCCCACCTTCTGCCTCCATATTACATCCAACATCACAGACACACCAGCGCTCTGCTCTCACTGTGAGGGTGAGCTGAGAGGCAGCAAATATGTCCACCTATCTACCAAAAACGGTTGTGTAAAATCTGTGATCCAAAGCACACCAGACCTTTTCAGGCCTGGGATCCTGCTGCAACTTACTGCATTGGTACAGATGGAAACACTGAGATGCAGGTGCTCCCTCTTTAGAGTGCCTTCGTGTTCCTGACAAGTGCCGGCACTGGCACATTGAATGTACTGCAGTAGTACTGAGAAGTGCAGGTACTTTCCAGAAGTGCTGAGAAGTGCAGATATCCCCCCATTAAATGTACTGAGGCAGTGTTGAGAAGTGCAGGTACTATCCCATTAAATGTACTGAGGCAGTGCTGAGAAGTGCAGATATTCCCCCATTAAATGTACTGAGGCAGTGTTGAGAAGTGCAGGTACTCTCCCATTAAATGTACTGAGGTAGAGCTGAGAAGTGCAGGTACTCTCCCATTAAATCTACTACAGCAGTGCTTAGATGTGCAGGTACTATCCCATTAATTGTACTGTAGCAGTAATGAGAAGTGTAGGTACTCTCCCTTTAAATGTATTGAAGCAGTGCTGAGAAGTGCAGGTACTCTACCATTAAATGTTATGCACTAGTGCAGAGAAGTGCAGGTACTCGCCTATTAAATGTACTGCAGCAGTGCTGAGAAGTGCAGCACAGTCCATTTCAAATGAAAGAAGTGCAGGTACTCAGTCCCAGACAGTGCCTGCCCATTCAAAGCACTGTCTCTTCCCTCAAGGGGCAGACAGTGTGAGCACACACTATGCTTACAGCTGTGGCAGATTCATAGCCACACACTGTAGCAGAGGAGGAGCATAGACACCAGGTGAGCTGGGATAAGCAGACTGACGACAACCTTTACTGGCCTTTCTGTGAGGGTGCCTGTATGTCTATTGATCTCCCGAAATGGAGGGCTGCATGTGCCTTGGTGTGCGAGCATGCATCAAGGCGCTTTATCTCCACAGGTGCCCAAATGATGGCTTCCTTCTTGCGCACACACTGTACAAAACCCAAACCTGTTGAATTACCCAATACTTGTTTTGTTTCTTTACTTGATTATATAGGATGCACACTTTCTGTTAGTTTACATTATTTTAGTGTATGAAGATTTACACCAACTTGGGTTTTCTCTTCTAAGTCAGTCCTAGATTAATTGTCATTCATTTACAAACACTCTACTTCCCAGGAACATGGGTTATTTGGAGCAATATATTTACCCTTCAAACTTCACTCTTTGGGTGAACACTCATATTCCCTCCTCTGCACCCAAAAGCTGAAGATTCAATGCAGATGCAGCTGAAGGTTGACCTGCACTGAGAGGTGAAAATGATTTTGTTTGAATGAAATACCCCTGGATGCCAAAAATATATCCACTTCCTTGCCACAAATGTGTGGGTGTTGTGTGGTCTGCAGACATTCATGTCTCACTAGTCAGTGTGCATGACCCATCTATCATTGTTTACACCATGTATCCTCTTGGACAAGGGTAGATAAGGATGAACATTGCAGTGACCTGTAACCTACGTAGGAGGAAAGTTGGTGCACGGTTGGCTTGTGATATAAAAGTGTGCAATCTTTGTTCACACACGCCTCCTATTGAAGTTCATGCAGGGTTCCCTTGCCTTTGCTCATGATCTTGAGTGACTTAAGCATGCTAAATCAGGGCCCTGATTTATACTTGTTGGTGCAAAACTGCACTAACACAGTTTTGCACCAAAATGGTTAGCACCAGCTTGCACCATTTCTGTTCACCAGCCAGGCACCATATTTATGGAATGGTGTAAGCCGGAGCAAAGGGAAGGCTAGCGTAAAAAAGAAATGACGTTAGACGGGTGGGGCTGGCGGTATGGCAGAAGGGGGTTTGACCAAAAAATTGCATTAGGCAGGTTAGAGTAAAAAAAAATGACTCTAACCTGCCTAGAGTAATTTTCTGTCACAAACCCATCCATACCACATGACTCCTCTCTTAGAAAAGACAGGAGTCATGCCCACCACTCCAATGGCCAGCACAGGGGACCAGGGTCCCCTGGGCATGGGCATTGCATCCAGTGCCATGTAGGGGGGCCCATTTCAGGGCCCCCAATGGCACTTTTTTTTTTTTTTTTTACTTACCTTTACTTACCTATACTTACCTTGGATGTGGTCCCCCATCCTCCGCTGTCCCTCTGGTGTAGGTGGGGGTGTCCATGGGGCCTGGGGAGGGCACCTGTGGGCTTATTCCATGGTGTTCCACCATGGAAATAGACCCACAGGTCCCCTAAAGCCTGCCCTGAGCAAGCAAGCTCAGAGCAGGCGTTAGGGTAAGCTTTGCACCATTTTATTACCCCTCCTCCCACCAAGTGTGATTTTTGCACGAGAGGATAAATGAGGCGCTAGGGCCTTAAAGTCATCTCATTGATGCAAGGTAGTTTTCCGCAAGCAAAAAATGACTTTAACTTCAATATTTTGGCGCTAGACATGTCTAGCCCCAAAATATAAATATGGAGTTAAGTTTGAGCCAGATTTGCGTAAAACAAAATGATGCAAATTCTGCGCAAACAGAATATAAATATGCCCCAGGTATTTTATTGTAAGAGGAAGGGCCTAAGCAGGAGGTTCCTGGTGCTGGGGTTAATCCTAGACAAACGAAGGGAGGCCGTTCATTGGCTATCTCCAACCCCTCTTGGGGTGCGAGAATGGATGAAAGACATGTCTGAAAGGGCAGAGGCAGAGGAGAGCTGCATGCATAAATGCCAGATGATTACTAAGTTAGCTGATGACTTACAGGCCTGGGCCACCACCCTTGCTGAACTAGTTGAGCCTGCGGACGCTAGACCACCCTAGAGAGATTGGTTGCATTGGCAGATGGTAATGTCGGTTTATTAGAGAGTATGAGTACTTAGGCCCATATTTATACTTTTATACGCAAAACTGCACTAGGCAGTTTTGCGTGAAAAAGTTTACCACCTGCTAGCGCCATTCCAAGACACCAGCAGTGCGTCTTATTTATGGAATGGCGCAAGCGGGCACAAAGGGTGGGCTGACGTAATGGAAAATGACATTAGCCGGTGGAGGTGGCGGTATAGGAGATGGGTGTTTAGCACCAAAAAATGGTTAGGCTAGTTAGAGTAAAAAAAGATGACTCTAACCAGATTAGCGCCATTTCTTGGCGCTAAACCTACCACACCACATGACTTCTGTCTTATAAAAAACAGGAGTCATGCCCACCACCCCAATGGCCAGCAAAGGGGACAAGGGTCCCCTGGCAATGCCACTGCACCTAGTGCCATGGAGGGGGGCCCATTTCAGGGCCCCCAATAGCACTTTTAAAAATTTGACAAAAAAAACTTACCTGTTCTTACCTATACTTACCTGGGATGGGGTCTCGCATCCTCCGCTGTCCCCCTGGTGGAGGTGGGGGTGTCCCTGGGGCTTGGGGAGGGCACCTGTAGGCTTTTTCCATGGTGTCCCACCATGGAAATGGGCCCACAGGAACCCTAACGCCTGCCCTGACCCAGGAGTTAAATAATGGCGCTAAGCAGGCTTAGCACCATTATTTAGGCCTGCCTACCTCCTGTGCAACATTTTTGCACGGGAGGATAAATAAGGAGCTAGGGCCTTTGAGTCATTTTCTGTCCAGGAACGTCTACCTTGCATCTCATTGACACAAGGTAGTTTCCAGATAGCAGAAAATTATGTTAACTCCATTATTTTGCCACTACACGGGTCTAGCGTCAAAATATAAATATGGAGTTAAGGTTGAGCTCAATTAGTGTAAAAAAAAAAAATGATGCTAATTCAGCGCAAACAGAGTATAAATATGCCCCTTCGGGTCTCTGACTGGATGCAGGACGCAGGTGCCTTTGGTGTGTGTGCTTATGCTACCTGGAGATGAGTCCGGAGACCCCAATGGGTTGCTGCACAATGCTTTTCCTGCTTTCACACAGTTTCTCTTCCACAAAAGGTCATGCATCAGCTTTGGTAGAATGAGGGGTGGGGCGCAGCAGGATTTGGGGTGCTATGGCTATGCAACTGTTAGCATGTTCCAATTGGTAATATTCACTAATATGCCAATAAAAAACAATGCTAAAAAAATCAGGTGTTTGAGCATTTGTTGCACCAATTCGATCCATTGACTACGTTTATACAACCATTGTGGAATTTCTGCCCTTGTGTCTTTGGGCTTTGCCCTCTACAAATCTCCCTTGTAGTAGTCATTTTCTTACACCAGTCCCAGCCATAATTAAAAGCTGTGATGAAGATGTCCATTGGCTTCCACTTCCAGATACTTACTCAGAATTCCAGCTGCTATCACCATCCCTAGTAGAAGAATGGCCAAAGTCTCCAAGACGGTGGTCAACGACAAGCAGCTCGAAGAAACTGGCGAATCTGTGAATGGAAATAAGCACAGAACAAACTTCTTTAGGTAATTTCACCACCCCTCAGACAACAGCTGGAAATCACCGTGGAGGCTTCCTCCAAGGGATGTACATGGCTAGTGCTGAGCAAATAGGACAGTGAGTAGCAAGTCACAAAGAAGAATGTCTCCAACATGTGTTGGTCAGTCACAAGACTCCTTCTGATCGGCAGAAGGTCCATCTTGGATAGTGTGAGAATAGTGACATGGTGACTGGTGACCTGTGATGGATGGAACACTGCGTAATAGGTTTACAAAGATGCAGAAAGGTAACTATCCATATTTGGAAACTTACATGAGGAGGGGGAAATACACGTTTTACTATGCAGCAATGCCATTGATTTCTGTAATGGCATCTGTTCCACCAAACCCTAGATAAATCCCAGAATATTTTGAAGTCAATTTCACTGCCAAGGTTTTTGATTTTAATGGCTTAGTTTCCAGACAGTTTGGAAGCAACCATCTTGCAAGGGGATACCAGCAGTCAAAGTAGCCAAGGCATTAGTTTATACATAAAAAGTGAAATGACAGAGCCATTGCATACTACTCCAAAATTAGAATCTATTCTTTTGATTGAGAAAGGTGAATCTGATTTTAAACTCGTCTGACAAGAAAGACGAGGTTTGCAGCGATGCGTAGCACACGCTCTCTGGACAGGGGAGAATGAGAAATAGCATCAAAAGATGATAAGTTCAAAACAAGTACTGTACCAACACCATCAGCCTTAGCATTCCACCCAGGTTGTTCCATAATAGACATAGGACCTCATTTGGAAGTGAGTGGGATGGCTACTAAGTATAACGTCTCATCCATGGCCCTTCCACCATAGTCCAAGGTCCTCACCCATGTGACAGAGACTTTGTAACAAAAGAGTGTCCTTCAACATGCCAGGGAATAGAATAGTGAACATACTGTCAGAAGGCTCACCTTGAATAAGGTGGACCTTCTAATGCCATGTCAGCCACCGGACCGCAGCCGTTGCCCAGAAGTGATGGTGCTTCTGAAGGTGGAGCTGGCAGTGACTCGGACATTGGAAATATAGTGGTTGACCCACATCTAAATGAGCCAGTGGAGTGGACAGATTGGTGGATCCAGCATCAGCCAATTTACTGCTAACCTCCAAATGAGGAACATAATCAAGAGCTTGATGGTTTAACTAACGCTTGTGTTAGGTCAAACCAATTATAAATTCCATTTAAAGTCTGAACTTTGATCCAAAGAGGCTTCCTAATCAGTTTGGCACTATAAAGTCAAGTTTATATTGACCTAAAGTTTAATAAATACGTTGGATCATTCCACAGCTTCTTCTGCAGTGTGGTAATGGAAGTATTTTTTAATGCAGCCGGCTTGAGTCCATGCAGACAGAAAAAAGACTGCACAAGTACTTCAGATGGAATGATCTGGCTGCCACTACTGCTAACTGCATGAAGAGTAATGCAGGGGCAGTATCTATAGGGCAGCCACAGTTTTTGTTCTTGCTGGCCATAGTTTTGAGTTCTAGGATCAATAAGGGTTTAAGGTCCAGAGATGAGGCTCACAACTAATGATGTTTGTGCAGATGGTCATTTGATGAGTAGAATGCTAGTGTGCAGAACAGTAATGAGAGAACTGGAAGGAGGTGGGAGGGACATTCTGTAATTTTCAGATCAAGAGTTACCAAAGACTGTCACTATCTAAACAAACTGGTGTTGGGAACAGTGGTACACAGGCTCTGAGAGGGGTGACTACCAACAATGTTACCACTGGGGTTCTGCAGTTCATTCACTGGTCAGAAAACTGTCTTTGACGTTACATTGAAATTCAGGATTAGAATATTCAAGTATATTGTTTCTGCACTAACACATCCCTATTGAATATGATGAGTGATATAGTTTGATTTAAGTTCTTATAGTACTTTCCATCCAGTGTATCAGAAATGCAGTGATGAATCCACCTTAAACTGGAGGCCAGATGGAGGTGCTGGTGAGAAAGTGGAGTAATTGTCACATGTTCCTCAATGAGCACCAAAAGTAAACGTGTTTTCTCTGGACGATTGCTACTGCTCTGGGTAGGCTGAGAGGGAAGGAGGCCTAGTTCTGGTACTTGAGAGTCAACAGGAAATAACTCCATGACCTGAGAAAAGTAAAAGTGTAGGGTTGTGGACAATGAGTGGGTTTAACTTCCAGAGAATCTGATCCAGCGACTGTCCAGAGTTAGAGTCTGTTAAGACTGGTTGGTCTGTCCAAGCACTAAGTCTTCCAACAGAGTAACCGGTTTAAATATTGCAAGCAGTTGAGCTGCAATAACTATCTATACTGATGCAATGGTCTGAGTAAAATAATCTGGAGATCTAGATGAGTAAGAGTTAGTCAATGCAGCAATCAAATATCTTGTTGAAGGATGAGCTCTGAAGGAATAATTTTAGCTAATAGCTCTTCCTTATGAATGGGGTCAAGTGTTCCCCTCAGCCCTGGGAGGAGCCTTTACTAAAGTGATCTAACAGTTTTAGGCTGAACTGGAAATGCCTGAATGCTTTCAAAGACATCTTGGACCAAGTCTTGCCGTCCTGGCAGGCTCTCCCCTGACTGACAGAATTCAATGACAAAAAAAGGGCACAGTAAAGGAACTACCCATCTAGCTGTGTGTGATCTGCTGAGTGCTTTAGCTGTGAGACTTTGGAGAGGAGACATGTTTATAAAAGGTTTTGTAAGCATGTGACCCAGTGGGTTTTTAAAAGCTCGAGGTTAATGATGTAAGGTCTTGTTGGTGGAACTGGAAGCCTAGAGTTCCATAATTAATTTGCAGCACCCGAGCAGTGATTGGTCAGTCACACTGCGTCTTGCCACTGGCCCCTCCCTGTCCCAGGCTATCGGCCACATATTTGCAGGAGAGGGGTTTAGCTCTGCCCAAGCTGAGAGCCAGGAGTACATGTTTTGATTGGGCAGAAGTTGTGTGCTTCCACAAAAAAAGTGTTTGCCCCTTACACATCTGTGATCATTTTGTTTATTTATCCAGCTGTGTGAGCTTGAACTTTAAGGCACACGCATATCCATTGCAATGCCAGTAAAGTGTTTTAGATAACTAGGTAATTTATGGTGTTTTTCTCAAGCAGTAGCACAGGCGGGAGGAGGCAGTCATTAATGTACATGTATTTATAAGTCTGGCTTCACAGTGCATTCACAAGCCAGCACTTTTGGCAATGCCAATGCTTGTTTGTTGCTATGGTGCTCTTGTATTTCATCCACTTTCCCCCAAGTGTGACTTGTTCAGTAAATTCCAAATGTCTGATGTAAAATGTATCATTGCAAACTTAACATAGTTTATGGGAACATCACTGTGACCTAACCGCAGCCCATTACTGGGACCCTGAGACCCCTGTCTCCTATTATACGTAAAGTGCCTACGAGTTGCTTAAAATGTGCAGGTTTAACTGGTAGTCATAACAGAAAGAGAAAGCATACAACATAAAATGGGAGCGTAGAACAGTGGTAATAGTGGAAGAAAGGTGGATGACCTCCTGCTGTAATATTCTTATCTGTACTGGACTCTCCCAACATAAGCAGGAAGATTTTTCATGACTACCCATCTATAAATCAATTAATCACTCTTTACCTTCTAACTGTGTGACATTTGGTGAACTTTTACGAGTCTGTGCACGTTTCCCCTGCTAATCAGTGGTAAAGTGGTTGAGCTGTCCCTTAAAAACAAGGTAAAACTGGCCTACACCTGATTGGTACATTTAATTTACTTGTAAGTCCCTAGTATATGGTACTACATGTGCCCATGGCCTGTAAAATAAATGCTGCTAGTGAGCAGCAGCACCCATTTTACCACCCACTAAAGCAGCTATGTAAAGCGTGTCTCGGGCCTGCCACTGCAGCCTGTAGTGCAGCTTTAAACTGCTGTTTCAATATGGAAAAATAAATCTTTTGCCAGGTCTAAACCTTTCATTTCAATAAGTATAAGTCACTTATAAGGGAGGTCCTAAATGCTCATAGGGCAGTGTGCACAGTATTTAAAAAGCAGGACACGTGGGTTTAAGCTTTACATGCAACGTTCCTAATGTTACTTTTAACTCCAGTAAGGTTATCTCTCCCACCGTGGGTTACCTTATCACATTTAACAAGTGATAACTTCAGTTTGGTACCATATAGAGATATGCTGTTTACACTCAAATGAATTGTAAGTTAAAATCTTCTTTAATGGTAAAGTCAGATTTTATGGAACTATTCTAAAAATGCCACTTTTAGAAATGTGGTATTTTTCTACCTAAAGGAAATGTGGGAAGAACTGACCAGAACCATTTTGGGGAGTAGACAAGGAAATTTCTCCACATAAAGACAGAACCAAATATAAAAGTAGGACCTTCAGAAGCTCTCATCAGAACACTCCTGGACCTGTGGATGATTCAGAAAATGTTATGTCCTTCTGTCTATAGAAGGAAGATTTGACCTACTTGCCTTGAACCCAGACGGGACACCAAGGACCATTTGACTGACCTCCTGCTTGAGCTTCAGGACACATCAAGGTTTCAGGAGCCTTCCGCGTCTGCCCAGCTCACAGGCACAAACTGGATCTGCCAGGTCCTCCTGCTGGCTTCTGCTGGAGTGAGTCCTGGTCCCCCAAGACGTGTCCGAGGCCCTGGACCATGGACTACCATCAGCATGTACTCCAGGTCAACACCCAGATGTTTTGGGCTTCTGATTGAATTGTTGTAGTTTGGTGTAATATTATTTATTAAATTTTTCTAAATTGGTTTGGGATTTTTCTTGTGTTGTCTTCCCTCTTTATTACTATTTGAGTACTGCATAAATACTTTACACATAGCCTCTTAGGTAACCCTGACTGCGTTTGTGCCAAGATACCAGAGGGTTAAGCAGAGGTTTATTTAGTGATTTTTGTGATTCACCCTGACAAGGATGGTGTTTATTATTTGAGTCGGTCTTCCAACCCCCTTCACTAATAACCCAGTTTCTTACAGTATATATCTGCTAACACCACAGGATGTAAGGGAAGACAATTCAATGCTCAGTAAGACAAGTAAAACTATACACACCTGTTACACTCTTTGCATGTGGTTGATTCCTGTCTGTAGTGGCACAGTACGCAAAAGAACATCTGGAGGGAATTCAGTCCAGAGTAACTGGCCATAGCTGAGATTAATTTAAGCATCCTATCCATCAGTTTTTTCAGTGTGTCATCCAAAGTGTAATGGCATTTCAGAGAGCTGGGTCACTCGGTAACTAGAGGTTCAGAGGTAGTTTTTGTAACTGTCTTGAGGAGCCCTGGCCTGTCAGATTGGGCTGGACTCTTCCTATTGGAGCAGGGCCAGGACTGATCTGTGAGTGGCGGGTCTCGCTCTAGAGTAGCATAGTGAGTGACAGAAAGGGTCTGGAATGACGCAGTCTGAGTGTTTGCTAGTGGCTGAGATTAATTCAACCATTCCTCCATCACCTTGTTGTTTGTCACTAGCTCACTATGCGCATACACAAGCAACCTCTCACGGATGAGGCCAAAAACGCATTAATATGTGTGGGTTTCTTCTGTCTCCTTGCAGAGGGAAGTAGTGAAGTTGTTCTGGCTGAAAGGGATTTATGTGGTGAAACCAAGAGCTATTTGGATATGGTTGGGCTCTTTAATGACCAAGTCAGCAATAAAACAGACTGGATGCGATCCACAGTAGTTACCACTGGCTCAATAAATTCAAGTACTCATCCTTCCTTTTATTCTTTTTCAGTGCTCAAGAAAGGCCTCTGTAAACCCTAGACTTTCCCCCATCTTGATTCCTTTTTTTAACCACTTTATGCCAGTAAATCTTGATGGGATTAGTGTCAAGTTTACAGTGGATTTTGCTTGTTCTCGCTGGGAAGTTTGTGGGTAATAATTGCTAACAGTGCATTTAAGAGCATTTTGATCCAGTTACCAAGCGCTGCCAAGCACAGTAGCCATTGCAGCCCTACAAGTGTGACAATTCAGACTGTTCCAGGCCACTCAAAGCTGGGGGGGGGGGGGTCTTCTGTCCGCCAGGGTAAAGGTGGCGGTTTCACCGCCAGCCCACCAAATTATGAGTGTCTCCACTCCACTCATACCGCCAGGGCGGTCGGAACCGCTGGGCCATAGATGAGCATCTCCGACCCAGCGGTCCACAGAAGACCGCAGGCGGTATTACAAATTGCCTTACCACCAGGGTTTCTGCAGCAGCAGCACCACCACGAAAACTGTGGTGGAAATGGTACCGGTGACAGGGAATTTCTTCCCTGTCACCGGTAGATGACTCCCACCCCCCCACCAAGTATATCTATCCCCTTCCTCCCCGCATACATGAACATGCACACAGACACCCACACGCACCACGCATACACTCATTCACCTACACTTACATACATGCATTCACTCACATGCATTCATACTCGCATTCACCTCAGCACTCATGCACGCATTCAACCACACAGGCACACACCCATCCAAACATGCATACTCACACCCATCCAAACACACACACACATGCAAACACGCATTCACCACAAAACTCATTCTCACATACACACACGCATACACACTTACATGCATACACGCACTGACTTCTACATTCAGACACACATACAACCACGCATTCACACATTCATGCACACACGCTGACAACACACACTCACACATGCACACATTCACACACAACATCCCCACCCTCCCACCCCCTCCACTGTCGGACGATCAATTTACCTGGTCCAGGGAGGAGGTCATCTGTCAGGGAATGGTTGCTTCCACCTCCAGCAGCGTCCTGCCATCAGGACATCGCCAGGCTGTATTATTACAGATGGCGGTGTCCTTCTGGTGGGGCAGGGCCGGTGGTAGAACCGCCCCAGCGCCTCTGCAAGCCAGCATGACTACTGCTGGATTTCCACCAAAAGTATGGTGGAAATCCAACAGTACTCGTAATATGGTGGGCGGAAGACCAACAGCACTGGGGGAGGGGTTCTGGCACACGTGGCTTTGGCGGTCTTCGTGGAAGACCGCCAAAGTCATAATGAGGGCCTAAGTACCAGTGCTGAGCACCAGAAACCACCGACTCCAATTAGGCACAGCCAGTTACATTGCCCAAACATTGATAGGACTCAAAGGCATTACACCAGATCACACTACACAAGGTCATGTTTTTATTAGGAGAGGCCATTAAGTGATTTGCCAAGTATCACAGAATGTTGAGTCATTACCGGGACTCCAGCCTTGCTCCTCATTTCCAAGTTTGGGAGCTTAGGCCCATAGGCCATATTTCTTCTCTAGTGACACACTGTAAACCACTTGATTCAGTGCAGTCATCCAAACCTGGTTAGTTATAAAAAAGAAAAAGATCTGAGAATATTTTGGGGTCCCCTAAACTCACACACAAACACCACCCAGCAGATTTTGGGAAACAGCTATAACACACGAGGTATCTAAAATTCAGTCCGTTCTGATTGGTCACAGATCGGTATCAGTTGCGCTCACTAGTTTCCATACAACCAGGGCCACTGGAATTATGCAATTGTGTGGCCGTGGTGATTTTTGCATAATTATAGATTTGCCGCATAACCCACCATCTGCTGCGTAATCTGCAGTCTTTACCAAAATTAATTGTTTCTAACTCAAACGGTTCAAAAAGTTACTAAAAATGCAGCAACATGTGTTGCCATGCACGGCAAGGCCCTTTGTAAAGCTGGACTGGTCAACTTTTTGGTTGCTTATTTCAATATTTGGGGATTAAAATGGTAGTAATGAGGTGAAACCAATGCCTGGATAGTGTTACCAGGTTTAAAAATGCTAAAACAATGAAGTAATACTCTTACAAAAAGTGTGTCATTCTGCCGCATTATTTGCCTTTTCTTGCTGCATAATTTACTCAACCCTGCCGCATAATCTGGCCCTCTCCTGCCGCATAATTCCGGTGACCCTGCACACAACACATTGAATATCTGTGAAACACACACAGGCGAGTGTCTCTGGTCCCCCACACTTTCACTTTCACTCTCACTGGGCCCCGTTTGCTCCAGATAAAATCTGCGTGTGTCCTTCCTGTTTGCTGGGCATGTGCCAGTGCGGCTTCTCGCACCTCAGATGTCTTTCTGAAGTTCTTTCACACCTTTGTGTTTTTCAGCTGTGGTTAGGAGGCGCAGAAGGGGCGGTGGTTGCTCAGGGAGCTCTAAACATTTCTTCAGCTTTGAACTGGCCGCGATTATGAAGTAACAAGTGATGGGTGGAGTACTATGCGACAGAAATGCAACATAAAGCGGATAAATAACTTATCACCTGGGCACAGGGAAGTGCAGTATGGGCAGGGCCACTGGAATTATGTGGTTATGGGGTTGTGGCATTTTTATCATGTGGCATAGCTACAGAGTTCCCGCATTTGTGACATAATCCATCATATGCCACATCATTTGCAGATTTAAAAAAAAAAAAAAAAATGTTTCTAGTTCAAATGGATCAAACGTAACTAAAAATGCAGCAACATGTGTTGTAGCCCAATGGCAGGCCCTTCTCTAAAGTTGACTGGTCATCCTTGAGTTGCTTGTTCCTGACTTTGAGCCTTAAACTGTTATTAATCAGATGGAACCTTAGCCCGAAGGCGTTCACGTGTAGACAGACAAAATATGGCAGTAGTACTGCAACCAAATGTGAGTTGTTGCTTCGCATAATTTGCATTTTCTTACTGCATAATTCAGTCAATCCTGCCACATAATTGGGTCCTCCTCTGTTGCTCAATTGCAGTGGCCCTGAACATGGGTCACTTCTGTCAGAAGGGCCATCTGCAAATAGCACAAATGGCATCAGTTCGCAAGTCTCGGCTGCCAGGAGATGTTTAAACCACGCAATGCTTTTATTACGCAGCAATTACAATGCACTTATTTACAACACATGCAATTTTTGGTGCTTTTACCATGCACGGTAAATATAGGTAAGGTAAGTATATATGTGTATGTAAGTATATGTTAACTGAATAACACAAAGGTTACAGAGATGTTATAGTTGGGAAATAGAATTCAAAAAAACTTAGAAATAACGTGTGCCCTAAGGTAACTATAACTCGCGCCCCCACCATGCACATGTTTCTCGTTAATAATTTTATTGCTGTGCGTGGCGGGTGTTTGGCCAGGCTCCTGCGGCCAACCATCCACATGCAGCTAACCCCATTCTGCTCATGGCCTTCAGCTGTCCACGGTGGGAGGACACTTGGAACACAGGGAGCAGACCTGGCTTTGCTTCTCTTGTGAATATACTGCTTACCCCAGCAGTAAAAGATATTTTCA
Organism: Pleurodeles waltl; assembly: GCF_031143425.1. NCBI lineage: Eukaryota > Metazoa > Chordata > Amphibia > Caudata > Salamandridae > Pleurodeles > Pleurodeles waltl. The sequence continues at coordinate 23,558,174 of NC_090446.1, forward strand.
TCTGGCACGAGAGAAGCGGACAGCATTAGCCCTTTCGGGCTCATGAAAGTTGCCGGCTAAGGCTGACAGTTTTTGACTTGCATCCTCGCCCCAGTGCAGGTCTTTTCTGCCTGTACATTGGATCGACAGCTCTCTGGGACCCCAGTCTTTGCAACCTGTGCAAGCCTTATCCTTTTAATAAATGTACCTGGTGCAGCAGTAATGCTTGCTTTCAGCTCCCTTGCATTGAAGCCAGGTGCGGGACATGAAAGACTCTCCTGTAGATTTTATTGACCAGTCTATTTAATAGGCAAGGGCCTTTGCCCAACAAAATTTCTTGGCCATAGGCCAGCAAAGGGATAATCTTTGCTCTCATAACTTCTATTAGGGGAAGAAGGGTTGGCCTCTTTAAAACTTTAGATAATTTAGAGAAAGCCACCTGCAATGTCACAGCTTTGAGTTCAATTTCCTTCTTATGTTTAATGAAACTGCCCCTGGAATCGAAACGTACCCCTAAATATTTATAAGACTGGTCAAAAACAAGTTTACAGCTTTTATAATACCAACTAAAGCCCGAGTGTTTTTTCCTCCCAAAGGAGACCACTTTTGTTTTAAGCAAATTAACCTCCAATTGATTTGTGGAGGTATAAGATTCAAGTTGGTTAAGCAGCAGTTGGAGGCCAATCTTAGTGCAACTAAATAGTGCAAGATCATCGGCATAAAGCAGATGACTAAGCCTAAAGCCACCCATCTTGGGCGGATGAGACTTAAGAGTGTCAAGAGACGTTGACATTTCTGCAATGAACAGATTAAAAAGAAGGGGAGCAAGTACACAACCCTGTATCACACCACGGGTGGTGGGAATTTTAAAGAGAGGGAGCACCCATCACCAAGCTTAATACGGACCCAGGTGTTTGTATGGAGTTCTATGATAGCACCCAGGAGTACTGGAGAGATGCCCCAGTTTTCTAGTTTGGCCCACAGGGCATTCCGGGGATCCGATTGAATGCCGCCTTAAAATCTACAAAACAACAATTCAGCATCAGACCTGACACAATCGCCCAGTCGATCAGATTAGAAAGTGCTAATAAATTAGTCGAAGTGCCTGAGCCCGCAGGAAACCCTGTTTGGACAATGGGAATTAAAGCCTTCGATTCAGCCCAAGCACGGAGATCTTGCAACAAAAGACTAGCATAGAACTTAGCCTCATTGTCCAGCAGGGCTATCATCCTGAAATTGGCAGGGTCTGACCTTGAACCACTTTTATATAGAGGATGAAGGATGGCACCAAGACAGGACTCGGGTATTGTTGAAGTCAAGAGGCAGTGCTCGAACAAATGTGCAAAATGGTTAGCCCAAAAGAGAGGATCCTGTTTGAATAGTGCCTGTGGAAGGCCGTTGGGACCAGGGGCTCCAAATTGCTTAGCCCTCGAGATGATATTTGGGAGACATAATTGAAAGAACTTCCTCACTCCCTGCTATGGAATTAAAGACCCTGTAAACAAGGGGCACGTATTAAACAAAGCAGGGGTAGATCTATGGGCCCCCTCATCCAGCAGTTTCCCATCCTGCTCACTAGCGGAAAAGTCGGTAGTGAAGTAAGACATCCAAGCTCCTTCTTAAATATCGACAACGCCAGTGCCCCTTTGGTTGCTAATTAAATTGCTAATAAGGGACCAAAATTTCATAGAATTTGGATCTTTGCTTGTGCTTAAAGGTTTAGCCCAAAACTGACTAAGATAGGTCTGGTAGTCATCATAAACAGCCTTCCTATAATCTTTCCTCAGTTGTTTGTATTCAATGAATAAACACTCAGAATCTGGGCTTTTCCTGATTGCCCGTGCTAGCCTATTATGCGCTTTCTTTAGATTCCTGGTTTCCCTAGAGATGGCAAAGGACCGGGATGGAGAGCAATTACGATTACGTGCAGATTGGTGGAACTTTGACCATAAAAAGCAAGAACCCATAACTGAATTGGGGTTACACAGCCCGATCCCTCAGTGTCAAAACAATTGATACATTCAGTCAATACTATGCCGCCAATAGAAGCGTTCCATTTTATGAGCTTTAGTGACTCAAAACAAACACCGCCACCCACTGCCCGCATGACATCGTGTACAGGAAATCTAGATTTGATAGATACAATTTGTGGGCAATGATCGCTCTCACTCCGGGGAGAAATCAGAAACCCTTCAATGAGAAGAAAAAATTCAATATTGCAAATGGTATAGTCTAAATAGGAGCGGGATCAACCATCTGATCTTGTCCACTGTGGGGGGGGGAGGTATTGTCACGTAAACGGCCATTCAAGACTTTAAAGCCCATGCTGTTAAGGCGGATTACTAAGTACTCTCCCGACGGGCAATGCAGACAACCCTGGGGCCTTAATTGTTCGGGAATTAACTGGTGGTTACCACAATCAGGACCCTCAAGAGCTTCCATTGTCTCCTGAAACAGGTTCGTATTAAAATCACCAATTATAAGATAATTAGCACATGGGTATTCCCCAACGAAGATGCCCACAATCTGCATCAGTCGAGACAGCCTGCCCTCGTTTCCTTTGTTCCGGGAGAAATGTAAACATTAATTACTATGAGGGTCTGCTGCGCAGTCCCGTTCCTTATGACAATCCCTTGGATCCAGTTATCATCCCAAACCAGTGACAAAATACTCCCATTTAATTTAGCAGTTACATAGCTGGCCAATCCTCCCTTGGCACGTCCATTCTTACTCGTCCTACGGGCGGATTTCCATATTTATAAATACCCTGGCAAGGGACAGCTGTGCTCAGCCCAGGTTTCCTGAAGGGTGATTACATTGTAACTGTTCAAAAATGTTAAAAGGTCAGCCGAGGCAAACTTACAGAAAGTACTAATTAAATACGTTGGCTTCAATCAACTTACTTTTTATTTGATTCCCTATTGAGCAGTCACTGCTGGGTGTTATAGTGGCATTCCAACGCCTTCTTAGTATACCTAGACAAAATTCAATTACACACACTAAATGTGCACATTGTAGGCATTCCACCCAGATCCGCATTCACAAAATTCCTGCAGTTCTGCGTTATAGGTAGCAGCTTTCTAGAAGCGCCTGGAGACGTGGGCTCTTTCCTGCGCCGTCTTCTCTAAACGACTCGATCTACCATGTCCTTCTTTTCCTCTGTTGATGTTCCTCGATTGGTTCCTTTCTATGTGATCTATAGGTGCCGCTGGTGTGTGAGCTGGCGCCAGGATGCTCTTGTTGAGTGATCGCGCGCTCAATAAATACTAGATAGATTGATTGATTGATTGATTGATTGATTGATTGATTCATTCATTCTGCAGTTTTGCACAATTTCCCGCTGTGGGACACTGTTTTGAGCAGAGAGTGCTTTATTCAAGAGGCAGATTCTGCCCCCACCAGTGGGCTGCCAGTTTGTTTTCAAAGTACTGTTTCACACGAGGTATCTTCTTGAGTGATATTTTCACCCAAGATGCTAGCAAGACACATTTTGCATAATTTAGTGCCTTTTTCCTGTCTTATTGAAGAAAGAAAAGACACTATTTCGCACACCTCCAGTCAGGCTAATGTTTTTTGTTGACTTCTCATCTAGATGCAGTGCTTAATTTGTAATTAAAAAGGTGCCGGTGCTCAAAGCTGTCCTCATAAACACGTGGCTGCTGCAATTAAAAGTGCGAACACACAATACTGAGGCAGTGTAATCCTGAAGCCACCTCGGGCCTTTTCCGTCCATTTATAGCCACTCCCTGCCCCTTCAGCTCATTCTGTCAGCTACCTGCTTTCCCCTTTCTGATGCTTTTTCGTTTTTCTCTTCTTCCTTCTTTCCCATGTGTCTTTTGCTCGCAGCAAATGCTTGAGACACAAACCTAAGCGCCGGCCCTCAGAAATAAGGGCCGGTGCTCAGCACCGGAAACAACAAGCACAAATTAAGCACTGCCTAGATGAATCAAACAGCCCTTTCCTGGTGTCATGTGATTCGGTCTCTGCCCTGCATTATACAGGGAGTGCAGAATTATTAGGCAAGTTGTATTTTTGAGGATTAATTTTATTATTGAACAACAACCATGTTCTCAATGAACCCAAAAAACTCATTAATATCAAAGCTGAATATTTTTGGAAGTAGTTTTTAGTTTGTTTTTAGTTTTAGCTATGTTAGGGGGATATCTGTGTGTGCAGGTGACTATTACTGTGCATAATTATTAGGCAACTTAACAAAAAACAAATATATACCCATTTCAATTATTTATTATTACCAGTGAAACCAATATAACATCTCAACATTCACAAATATACATTTCTGACATTCAAAAACAAAACAAAAACAAATCAGTGACCAATATAGCCACCTTTCTTTGCAAGGACACTCAAAAGCCTGCCATCCATGGATTCTGTCAGTGTTTTGATCTGTTCACCATCAACATTGCGTGCAGCAGCAACCACAGCCTCCCAGACACTGTTCAGAGAGGTGTTCTGTTTTCCCTCCTTGTAAATCTCACATTTGATGATGGACCACAGGTTCTCAATGGGGTTCAGATCAGGTGAACAAGGAGGCCATGTCATTAGATTTCCTTCTTTTATACCCTTTCTTGCCAGCCACGCTGTGGAGTACTTGGACGCGTGTGATGGAGCATTGTCCTGCATGAAAATCATGTTTTTCTTGAAGGATGCAGACTTCTTCCTGTACCACTGCTTGAAGAAGGTGTCTTCCAGGAACTGGCAGTAGGACTGGGAGTTGAGCTTGACTCCATCCTCAACCCGAAAAGGCCCCACAAGCTCATCTTTGATGATACCAGCCCAAACCAGTACTCCACCTCCACCTTGCTGGCGTCTGAGTCGGACTGGAGCTCTCTGCCCTTTACCAATCCAGCCATGGGCCCATCCATCTGGCCCATCAAGACTCACTCTCATTTCATCAGTCCATAAAACCTTAGAAAAATCAGTCTTGAGATATTTCTTGGCCCAGTCTTGACGTTTCAGCTTGTGTGTCTTGTTCAGTGGTGGTCGTCTTTCAGCCTTTCTTACCTTGGCCATGTCTCTGAGTATTGCACACCTTGTGCTTTTGGGCACTCCAGTGATGTTGCAGCTCTGAAATATGGCCAAACTGGTGGCAAGTGGCATCGTGGCAGCTGCACGCTTGACTTTTCTCAGTTCATGGGCAGTTATTTTGCGCCTTGGTTTTTCCACACGCTTCTTGCGACCCTGTTGACTATTTTGAATGAAACGCTTGATTGTTCGATGATCACGCTTCAGAAGCTTTGCAATTTTAAGAGTGCTGCATCCCTCTGCAAGATATCTCACTATTTTTGACTTTTCTGAGCCTGTCAAGTCCTTCTTTTGACCCATTTTGCCAAAGGAAAGGAAGTTGCCTAATAATTATGCACACCTGATATAGGGTGTTGATGACATTAGACCCTTCTCATTACAGAGATGCACATCACCTAATATGCTTCATTGGTAGTAGGCTTTCGAGCCTATACAGCTTGGAGTAAGACAACATGCATAAAGAGGATGATGTGGTCAAAATACTAATTTGCCTAATAATTCTGCACTCCCTGTATGCCATATTGCACCTGGCTGTGGCCACCGCCAGGTGCGATGTAACGCCCTGTACTACTGGTGGGGACAACTGCCCAGTCGCTGCCAATCATCGCCCACAAGGCAGCGGCTCTCTAGGGGCATGACAACAAGCATTGCTATTGACAAAACCTGCACTCTCTTACAGTGGGGCTGCTGTCTGTGAGCTGAAACCTCTGAGGCGGCGTTGGCGGACAGATGATGGCCTTGTTGACGGTCTTGTATGTACACAGCCCTTGCGGTGCTCCTTCACACGCTGCACCTCCACTGTGGGTGTAAAGAATACACTGCTGTGGCCCTGCTATGCAGGTACTATCTGTGGGACGAGATCGCACCTTCTCTCGTTTTGTCATACCTCGTTCTAGCTTGAAAAAGACTTTTCATTATACAAACGTCAAAACTATTGGCTTTGTCAATGCCTGTTCTATATTACTGCTTCTTCCCTTGTGCAAGCACAGGAGCAATGCCTTGGCACATCCATCGCTCTTGCGTATCACAAACACGGTGATGGGGGGAGGCACCTAAAAGTCTCAGAGCCACTGGCAAATGTTCAGGTTCAAACTTGAAAAGGCTCCTTCCTGGTTGTTTTTCTTGTTATTGCTCATCCTTGTAGGTTGTAATATTAGTCTAGCACTAACAGTTTGTAGCCTAGGCAATGACAGGACCACCTGTTACGGTAATCTACTTTGGGAATACTGTAATCATTCAACAAAGAGTTGAACTGAAGTGATCCATTTCCATAAATGTATATTTTTAAATTGGTTTAACGTAACTAGGTTTGTGGCCAGAGATTCGTATTTTATAAATAAAAAAATAAAAAAATGATTTCCATAACAACCTGCTTAAGTTTTCAATCAATTGTGATAGGGAGTTAAATATGGCTAACAAAGGCACCGAGGAGTAAACAAATTGGGAAATAGTACCTGGAGAAAGGCAACTTGATCACAACAATAGAGAGCTAAAAAAAAAGCCTAGTAGGGGAAAGCTTTTTTGAAAGCTAGAAAGTATTTTCATCCGCTAAATAAAAAGGTGATACAATAAACATATTTGTAAGTTTCAAATAATTATTTGTTTCACATAAAGTACTCAAGTCATTGAAAGATTTGTTTGGATATATTTTATGTGCTGATCAAACTAAAGTGTAATCCTTTCAAGGAATTTCAACAAGAACCCAACATTCGGAAAGAAGACATTTCATAAATACCTGTTTTTCTACAAAGGAGACAGATCCCTTTCTTGAACTATTTACGTTCCGGAAAGAAAGTGTTAGAGCCTTTCCCGATTGACAACTGTCTCATTAAAGAAATGGTCGGGCCAGAACCTTAGATTAATAGTTAACACTTAGAATGTTTCGGTCAGTTACAACATAGCGCACATCACCCTTAGAATATGTTTATTCACACCTTGGAGCCAAAATTGGCATAAGAACTCATAATTTTCAGTGACTTTTCCAATATATGTTTCTCTAATTATTTGATCAAAATTAGACCCTAAAACTTTAGAATTATTCTGAAAACATAGATTTTAGGTGCACGCCTGGCCACATCTGAATACATTTCTTAGATTTTCTTACATCCTGATGGGCAAGGCACAAGCAGACAGTCCTATGTGCCAATCCTTTCTGGAATGAATTCTTGTGATCATAGCTTGGTACCTGGCAGGAGAGTGCCTTCCTACCCCGGAACCCTTGCTCCAGGGCCTGTGACCCTGCTTCGTAAAGGTAGCTGGTTACTGCTTCACCCTAATAAGTTCTAGTATGAAAATCAAATTAACACAGGGCCCCACCCCTCCTTTTTGAAGTCTATCTCAGTAGCTCTCTTTAAGGTTTTTTGCTTTTTCCTAACGAGGGCTGGTGGCATTGGAAAGCGGTGGAGTGTACAGGTTCGAGGTGAGTGAACTGTGGTGAGGAAGTCCAACCGTCATAACGGGGGTCTCAGGGGAGTCTCCCCCCGAGAAGATTTTGAAAAAAGAACAAAATATTGGTACATTTCAAGCAAATTTGAGAAAGCAAGAAGGTTAGTAAGGCAACCGGATAATGTGCAGTTATGACATCAATAAACAGATTTAATATGATAATGACGTAGGTAGCTGCTTATTCAGTATAACCACAGAACTTCGTAACAGAGTTTAAGATAACAACACTGATCCTCGCATCACCTTCCCCTTCATTTTCCGCATCATCTTCATGTGTGAGACAGGCTGAGGTGGGGGTTAAAGGATGGAGGGGGTTAGGGTGCAGTCTGACGCATTGGTGGCTAGTGGCTACAGACATTGTGAAACAGGCTGAAGGGTGGGGTGCAAGGGCTGCTGGGGCTGGAGGGAGGGGTGGGGAGAAGGAGAGGCGCAACGGCTGGTGGTGGAGGGGTGGGGAGCAGGAGAGGTGCAAGAGCTGGGGGTGGAGAAGGAGAGGTGCAAGGGCTGGGGGTGGAGGGGTGGGAAGCAGGAGAGTTGCAAGGGCTGGGGGTGGAGGGGTGGGGAGCAGGAGAGGTGCAAGGGCTGGGGGTGGAGGGGTGGAGAGCAGGAGAGGTGCAAGTGCTGGGGGTGGAGAGGTGGGGAGCAGGAGAGGTGCAAGGGCTGGGGGTGGAGGGGTGGGAAGCTGGAGAGGTGCAAGGGCTGCGGGTGGAGGGGTGTGGAGAAGGAGAGGTGCAAGGGCTGGGGGTGGAGAGGTGGGGAGCAGGAGAGGTGCAAGGGCTGGGGTGGAGCGGTGGGGAGCTGGAGAGGTTCAAGGGCTGGGGGTAGGGGAGGGGAGCAGGAGAGGTGCAAGGGCTGGAGGGAGGGGTAGGGAGCAGGAGAGGTGCAAGGGCTGGAGGGAGGGGTAGGGAGCAGGAGAGGTGCAATGGCTGGGGGTGGAGGGGTGGGGAGCTAGAGAGGTGCAGGGGCTGGGGGTGGAGGGGTGGGGGCAGGAGAGGTGCAGGGGGTGGAGGGGCGGGGAGCAGGAGAGGTGCAAGGGCTGGGGCTGGAGGGGTGGGGGGCAGGAGAGGTGCAAGGGCTGGAGGGAGGGGTGGGGAGCAGGAGAGGTGCAAGGGCTGGGGGTGGAGGGGTGGGGAGCAGGAGAGGTGCAAGGGCTGGGGTGGAGGGGTGGGAGCAGGAGAGGTGCAAGGGCTGGAGGGAGGGGTGGGGAGCAGGAGATGTGCAAGGGCTGGGGGTGGAGGGGTGGGGAGCAGGAGAGGTGCAAGGGCTAGGGTGGAGGGGTGGGAGCAGGAGAGGTGCAAGGGCTGGGGTGGAGGGGTGGGGAGCTGGCGAGGTGCAAGGGCTGGCGATGGAGGGGTGGGGAGCAGGAGAGGTGCAACGGCTGGGGGTGGAGGGGTGGGGAGCAGGAGAGGTGCAAGGGCTGGGGGTGGAGGGGTGGGGAGCAGGAGAGGTGCAAGGGCTGGGGGTGGAGGGGTGTATAGAAGGAGAGGTGCAAGGGCTGGGGGTGGAGAGGTGGGGAGCAGGAGAGGTGCAAGGGCTGGGGGTGGAGGAGTGTGGGGCAAGAGAGGTGCAAGGGCTGGGGGTGGAGAGGTGGGGAGCAGGAGAGGTGCAAGGGCTGGGGGCTAGGGGTGGGGAGCGGGAGAGGTGCAGGGGCTGGGGGTGGTGGGGTGGGGAGCAGGAGGGTGGAAGGGCAGGGGGTGGAGAGGTAGGGAGCAGGAGAGGTGCAAGGGCTAGGGGTGGGGAGCAGGAGAGGTGCAGGGGCTGGGGGTGGAGGGGTGGGGAGCAGGAGAGGTGCAAGGGCTGGCGGTGGAGGGGTTGGGAGGTGCAAGGGCTGGGGGTGGAGGGGTGGGGAGCAGGAGAGGTGCAAGGTCTGGGGGTGGAGGGAGGGGGGCAGTAGGGGTACACGGGCTGGGGGTGGAGGGGTGGGGAGCAGGAGAGGTGCAAGGACTGGGGGTGGAGGGGTAGGGAGCAGGAGAGGTGCAAGGGCTGGGGGTGGAGGGGTTGGGAGCAGGAGAGGTGCAGGGGCTGGGGGACAGGAGGGGTGGGGGCAGGAGAGGGAGAGGTGCAAGGGCAGGGGTGGAGGGGCGGGGAGCAGGAGAGGTGGAAGGGCTGGGGCTGGAGGGGTGGGGGGCAGGAGATGTGCAAGGGCTGGAGGGGTGGGGTGGGGAGCAGGAGAAGTGCAAGGGCTGGGGGTGGAGGGGTGGGGAGCAGGAGATGTGCAAGGGCTGGGGGTGGAGGGGTGGGGAGCAGGAGAGGTGCAAGGGCTGGGGTGGAGGGGTGGGAGCAGGAGAGGTGCAAGGGCTGGGGGTGGAGGGGTGGGGAGCAGGAGAGGTGCAGGGGCTGGGGGTGGAGGGGTGGGGAGTAGGAGAGGTGCAAGGGCTGGGGGTGGAGGGGTGGGGAGTAGGAGAGGTGCAAGGGCTGGGGGTGGAGGGGTGGGGAGCAGTTGAGGTGCAGTGGCTGGGGTTGGAGGGGTGGGGAGCAGGAGAGGTGCAAGGCCTGGGGGTGGAGGGGTGGAGAGCTGGAGAGGTGCAAGGGCTGGGGGTGGAGGGGTAGGGAGCTGGAGAGGTGCAAGGGCTGGCGATGGAGGGGTGGGGAGCTGGAGAGGAGCAAGGGCTGGGGGTGGAGGGGTGGGGAGCTGGCGAGGTGCAGGGGCTGGAGGTGGAGGGGTGGGGGGGTGCAGGGGCTGGGGGTGGAGGGGTGGGAAGCGGGAGAGGTGCAGTGGTGGGGTGGAGAGGTGCAAGGTCTGGGGGACTGGAGGGGTGGGGGGCTGGAGAGGAGCAAGGGCTGGGGGTGGAGGGGTGGGGAGCTGGCGAGGTGCAGGGGCTGGGGTTGGAGGGGTGGGGGGGTGCAGGGGCTGAGGGTGGAGGGGTGGGGAGCGGGAGAGGTGCAGTGGTGGGGTGGAGGGGTGGAGAGGTGCAAGGTCTGGGGGACTGGAGGGGTGGGGGCTGGAGAGGTGCAAGATCTGGCGGTGGAGGGGTAGGGAGGTGCAAGGGCTGGAGGGGTGGGGAGCTGGAGAGGTGCAAGGGCTGGGGTGGAGGAGTGGGAGCTGGAGAGATGCAAGGTCTGGGGGACTGAAGGGGTGGGGGGCTGGAGAGGTGCAAGGGCTGGGGGATTGGAGGGGTGGGGGGCAGGAGAGGTGCAAGATCTGGCGATGGAGGGGTGGGGAGGTGCAAGGGCTGGGGGGCTGGAGGGGTGGGGAGCTGGAGAGGTGCAAGGGCTGGGGTGGAGGAGTGGGAGCTGGAGAGGTGCAAGGGCTGGGGTGGAGGGGTGGGGAGCTGGAGAGGTGCAAGTGCTGGCGATGGAGGGGTGGGGAGCTGGAGAGGTGCAAGGGCTGGCGATGGAGGGGTGGGGAGCAGGAGAGGTGCAAGGGCTGGGTGTGGAGGGGTGGGGAGCAGGAGAGGTGCAAGGGCTGGGGGTGGAGGGGTGTGGAGAAGGAGAGGTGCAAGGGCTGAGGGTGGAGAGGTGGGGAGCAGGAGAGGTGCAAGGGCTGGGGGTGGAGGGGTGTGGGGCAAGAGAGGTGCAAGGGCTGGGGGTGGAGAGGTGGGGAGCAGGAGAGGTGCAAGGGCTGGGGGCTAGGGGTGGGGAGCGGGAGAGGTGCAGGGGCTGGGGGTGGAGGGGTGGGGAGCAGGAGAGGTGCAAGGGCTGGGGTGGAGGGGTGGGGAGCAGGAGAGGTGCAAGGGCTGGGGGTGGAGGGGTGGGGAGCAGGAGAGGTGCAGGGGCTGGGGGTGGAGGGGTGGGGAGTAGGAGAGGTGCAAGGGCTGGGGGTGGAGGGGGGGGAGCAGTTGAGGTGCAGTGGCTGGGGTTGGAGGGGTGGGGGCTGGAGAGGTGCAAGGGCTGGGGGATTGGAGGGGTGGGGGGCAGGAGAGGTGCAAGATCTGGCGGTGGAGGGGTAGGGAGGTGCAAGGGCTGGGGGGCTGGAGGGGTGGGGAGCTGGAGAGGTGCAAGGGCTGGGGTGGAGGAGTGGGAGCTGGAGAGGTGCAAGGTCTGGGGGACTGAAGGGGTGGGGGGCTGGAGAGGTGCAAGGGCTGGGGGATTGGAGGGGTGGGGAGCTGGAGAGGTGCAAGGGCTGGGGTGGAGGAGTGGGAGCTGGAGAGGTGCAAGGGCTGGGGTGGAGGGGTGGGGAGCTGGAGAGGTGCAAGGGCTGGCGATGGAGGGGTGGGGAGCTGGAGAGGTGCAAGGGCTGGCAATAGAGGGGTGGGGAGCAGGAGAGGTGCAAGGGCTGGGGGTGGAGGGGTGGGGAGCAGGAGAGGTGCAAGGGCTGGGGGTGGAGGGGTGTGGAAAGGAGAGGTGCAAGTGCTGGGGGTGGAGAGGTGTGGAGAAGGAGAGGTGCAAGGGCTGGGGGTGGAGAGGTGGGGAGCAGGAGAGGTGCAAGGGCTGGGGTGGAGCGGTGGGGAGCTGGAGAGGTTCAAGGGCTGGAGGGAGGGGTAGGGAGCAGGAGAGGTGCAAGGGCTGGAGGGAGGGGTAGGGAGCAGGAGAGGTGCAAGGGCTGGAGGGAGGGGTAGGGAGCAGGAGAGGTGCAATGGCTGGGGGTGGAGGGGTGGGGAGCTAGAGAGGTGCAGGGGCTGGGGGTGGAGGGGTGGGGGCAGGAGAGGTGCAGGGGGTGGAGGGGCGGGGAGCAGGAGAGGTGCAAGGGCTGGGGCTGGAGGGGTGGGGGGCAGGAGAGGTGCAAGGGCTGGAGGGAGGGGTGGGGAGCAGGAGAGGTGCAAGGGCTGGGGGTGGAGGGGTGGGGAGCAGGAGAGGTGCAAGGGCTGGGGTGGAGGGGTGGGAGCAGGAGAGGTGCAAGGGCTGGAGGGAGGGGTGGGGAGCAGGAGATGTGGAAGGGCTGGGGGTGGAGGGGTGGGGAGCAGGAGAGGTGCAAGGGCTAGGGTGGAGGGGTGGGAGCAGGAGAGGTGCAAGGGCTGGGGTGGAGGGGTGGGGAGCTGGCGAGGTGCAAGGGCTGGCGATGGAGGGGTGGGGAGCAGGAGAGGTGCAACGGCTGGGGGTGGAGGGGTGGGGAGCAGGAGAGGTGCAAGGGCTGGGGGTGGAGGGGTGGGGAGCAGGAGAGGTGCAAGGGCTGGGGTGGAGGGGTGTGGAGAAGGAGAGGTGCAAGGGCTGGGGGTGGAGAGGTGGGGAGCAGGAGAGGTGCAAGGGCTGGGGGTGGAGGAGTGTGGGGCAAGAGAGGTGCAAGGGCTGGGGGTGGAGAGGTGGGGAGCAGGAGAGGTGCAAGGGCTGGGGGCTAGGGGTGGGGAGCGGGAGAGGTGCAGGGGCTGGGGGTGGAGGGGTGGGGAGCAGGAGGGTGGAAGGGCAGGGGGTGGAGAGGTAGGGAGCAGGAGAGGTGCAAGGGCTGGGGGTGGGGAGCAGGAGAGGTGCAGGGGCTGGGGGTGGAGGGGTGGGGAGCAGAAGAGGTGCAAGGGCTGGCGGTGGAGGGGTTGGGAGGTGCAAGGGCTGGGGGTGGAGGGGTGGGGAGCAGGAGAGGTGCAAGGTCTGGGGGTGGAGGGAGGGGGGCAGTAGGGGTACAAGGGCTGGGGGTGGAGGGGTGGGGAGCAGGAGAGGTGCAAGGACTGGGGGTGGAGGGGTAGGGAGCAGGAGAGGTGCAAGGGCTGGGGGTGGAGGGGTAGGGAGCAGGAGAGGTGCAGGGGCTGGGGGACAGGAGGGGTGGGGGCAGGAGAGGTGCAAGGGCAGGGGTGGAGGGGTGGGGAGCAGGAGAAGTGAAAGGGCTGGGGGTGGAGGGGTGGGGAGCAGGAGATGTGCAAGGGCTGGGGGGTGGAGGGGTGGGGAGCAGGAGAGGTGCAAGGGCTGGGGTGGAGGGGTGGGAGCAGGAGAGGTGCAGGGCTGGGGGTGGAGGGGTGGGGAGCAGGAGGGTGGAAGGGCAGGGGGTGGAGAGGTAGGGAGCAGGAGAGGTGCAAGGGCTGGGGGTGGGGAGCAGGAGAGGTGCAGGGGCTGGGGGTGGAGGGGTGGGGAGTAGGAGAGGTGCAAGGGCTGGGGGTGGAGGGGTGGGGAGCAGTTGAGGTGCAGTGGCTGGGGTTGGAGGGGTGGGGAGCAGGAGAGGTGCAAGGCCTGGGGGTGGAGGGGTGGAGAGCTGGAGAGGTGCAAGGCCTGGGGGTGGAGGGGTGGAGAGCTGGAGAGGTGCAAGGGCTGGGGGTGGAGGGGTTGGGAGCTGGAGAGGTCCAAGGGCTGGCGATGGAGGGGTGGGGAGCTGGAGAGGAGCAAGGGCTGGGGGTGGAGGGGTGGGGAGCTGGCGAGGTGCAGGGGCTGGAGGTGGAGGGGTGGGGGGGTGCAGGGGCTGGGGGTGGAGGGGTGGGAAGCGGGAGAGGTGCAGTGGTGGGGTGGAGAGGTGCAAGGTCTGGGGGACTGGAGGGGTGGGGGGCTGGAGAGGAGCAAGGGCTGGGGGTGGAGGGGTGGGGAGCTGGCGAGGTGCAGGGGCTGGGGTTGGAGGGGTGGGGGGGTGCAGGGGCTGAGGGTGGAGGGGTGGGGAGCGGGAGAGGTGCAGTGGTGGGGTGGAGGGGTGGAGAGGTGCAAGGTCTGGGGGACTGGGTGGGGGCTGGAGAGGTGCAAGATCTGGCGGTGGAGGGGTAGGGAGGTGCAAGGGCTGGGGGGCTGGAGGGGTGGGGAGCTGGAGAGGTGCAAGGGCTGGGGTGGAGGAGTGGGAGCTGGAGAGATGCAAGGTCTGGGGGACTGAAGGGGTGGGGGGCTGGAGAGGTGCAAGGGCTGGGGGATTGGAGGGGTGGGGGGCAGGAGAGGTGCAAGATCTGGCGATGGAGGGGTGGGGAGGTGCAAGGGCTGGGGGGCTGGAGGGGTGGGGAGCTGGAGAGGTGCAAGGGCTGGGGTGGAGGAGTGGGAGCTGGAGAGGTGCAAGGGCTGGGTTGGAGGGGTGGGGAGCTGGAGAGGTGCAAGTGCTGGCGATGGAGGGGTGCGGAGCTGGAGAGGTGCAAGGGCTGGCGATGGAGGGGTGGGGAGCAGGAGAGGTGCAAGGGCTGGGGGTGGAGGGGTGGGGAGCAGGAGAGGTGCAAGGGCTGGGGGTGGAGGGGTGTGGAGAAGGAGAGGTGCAAGGGCTGAGGGTGGAGAGGTGGGGAGCAGGAGAGGTGCAAGGGCTGGGGGTGGAGGGGTGTGGGGCAAGAGAGGTGCAAGGCTGGGGGTGGAGAGGTGGGGAGCAGGAGAGGTGCAAGGGCTGGGGGCTAGGGGTGGGGAGCGGGAGAGGTGCAGGGGCTGGGGGTGGAGGGGTGGGGAGCAGGAGAGGTGCAAGGGCTGGGGTGGAGGGGTGGGGAGCAGGAGAGGTGCAAGGGCTGGGGGTGGAGGGGTGGGGAGCAGGAGATGTGCAAGGGCTGGGGGTGGAGGGGTGGGGAGCAGGAGAGGTGCAAGGGCTGGGGTGGAGGGGTGGGAGCAGGAGAGGTGCAAGGGCTGGGGTGGAGGGGTGGGAGCAGGAGAGGTGCAAGGGCTGGGGGTGGAGGGGTGGGGAGCAGGAGAGGTGCAGGGGCTGGGGGTGGGGAGTAGGAGAGGTGCAAGGGCTGGGGGTGGAGGGGGGGAGCAGTTGAGGTGCAGTGGCTGGGGTTGGAGGGGTGGGGGCTGGAGAGGTGCAAGGGCTGGGGGATTGGAGGGGTGGGGGGCAGGAGAGGTGCAAGATTTGGCGGTGGAGGGGTAGGGAAGTGCAAGGGCTGGGGGGCTGGAGGGGTGGGGAGCTGGAGAGGTGCAAGGGCTGGGGTGGAGGAGTGGGAGCTGGAGAGGTGCAAGGTCTGGGGGACTGAAGGGGTGGGGGGCTGGAGAGGTGCAAGGGCTGGGGGATTGGAGGGGTGGGGAGCTGGAGAGGTGCAAGGGCTGGGGTGGAGGAGTGGGAGCTGGAGAGGTGCAAGGGCTGGGGTGGAGGGGTGGGGAGCTGGAGAGGTGCAAGGGCTGGCGATGGAGGGGTGGGGAGCTGGAGAGGTGCAAGGGCTGGCAATAGAGGGGTGGGGAGCAGGAGAGGTGCAAGGGCTGGGGGTGGAGGGGTGGGGAGCAGGAGAGGTGCAAGGGCTGGGGGTGGAGGGGTGTGGAGAAGGAGAGGTGCAAGTGCTGGGGGTGGAGAGGTGGGGAGCAGGAAAGGTGCAAGGGCTGGGGGTGGAGGGGTGTGGGGCAAGAGAGGTGCAAGGGCTGGGGGTGGAGAGGTGGGGAGCAGGAGAGGTGTAAGGGCTGGGGGCTAGGGGTGGGGAGCGGGAGAGGTGCAGGGGCTGGGGGTGGAGGGGTGGGGAGCAGGAGGGTGGAAGGGCAGGGCGTGGAGAGGTAGGGAGCAGGAGAGGTGCAAGGGCTGGGGGTGGGGAGCAGGAGAGGTGCAGGGGCTGGAGGGGTGGGGAGCAGGAGAGGTGCAAGGGCTGGCGGTGGAGGGGTTGGGAGGTGCTGGGGGTGGAGGGGTGGGGAGCAGGAGAGGTGCAAGATCTGGCGGTTGGGAGCTGGAGAGGTGCAAGGGCTGGGGTGGTGGGGTGGGGAGCAGGAGAGGTGCAAGGTCTGGGGGTGGAGGGAGGGGGGCAGTAGGGGTACAAGGGCTGGGGGTGGAGGGGTGGGGAGCAGGAGAGGTGCAAGGGCTGGGGGTGGAGGGGTAGGGAGCAGGAGAGGTGCAAGGGCTGGGGGTGGAGGGGTAGGGAGCAGGAGAGGTGCAGGGGCTGGGGGACTGGAGGGGTGGGGGCAGGAGAGGTGCAAGGTCAGGGGTGGAGGGGCGGGGAGCAGGAGAGGTGCAAGGGCTGGGGCTGGAGGGGTGGGGGGCAGGAGAGGTGCAAGGGCTGGAGGGGTGGGGTGGGGAGCAGGAGAGGTGCAAGGGCTGGAGGGGTGGGGTGGGGAGCAGGAGATGTGCAAGGGCTGGGGGTGGAGGGGTGGGGAGCAGGAGAGGTGCAAGGGCTGGGGTGGAGGGGTGGGAGCAGGAGAGGTGCAAGGGCTGGGGTGGAGGGGTGGGAGCAGGAGAGGTGCAAGGGCTGGGGGTGGAGGGGTGGGGAGCAGGAGAGGTGCAGGGGCTGGGGGTGGAGGGGTGGGGAGTAGGAGAGGTGCAAGGGCTGGGGGTGGAGGGGTGGGGAGCAGTTGAGGTGCAGTGGCTGGGGTTGGAGGGGTGGGGAGCAGGAGAGGTGCAAGGGCTGGGGGTGGAGGGGTGGAGAGCTGGAGAGGTGCAAGGGCTGGGGGTGGAGGGGTGGAGGGGTAGGGAGCTGGAGAGGTGCAAGGGCTGGCGATGGAGGGGTGGGGAGCTGGAGAGGAGCAAGGGCTGGGGGTATAGGGGTGGGGAGCTGGCGAGGTGCAGGGGCTGGAGGTGGAGGGTTGGGGGGTGCAGGGGCTGGAGGGGTGGGGAGCGGGAGAGGTGCAGTGGTGGGGTGGAGGGGTGGAGAGGTGCAAGGTCTGGGGGACTGGAGGGGTGGGGGGCTGGAGAGGAGCAAGGGCTGGGGGTGGAGGGGTGGGGAGCTGGCGAGGTGCAGGGGCTGGGGGTGGAGGGGTGGGGGGGTGCAGGGGCTGAGGGTGGAGGGGTGGGGAGCGGGAGAGGTGCAGTGGTGGGGTGGAGGGGTGGAGAGGTGCAAGGTCTGGGGGACTCGAGGGGTGGGGGGCAGGAGAGGAGCAAGATCTGGCGGTGGAGGGGTAGGGAGGTGCAAGGGCTGGGGGGCTGGAGGGGTGGGGAGCTGGAGAGGTGCAAGGGCTGGGGTGGAGGAGTGGGAGCTGGAGAGGTGCAAGGTCTGGGGGACTGAAGGGGTGGGGGGCTGGAGAGGTGCAAGGGCTGGGGGATTGGAGGGGTGGGGGCAGGAGAGGTGCAAGATCTGGCGGTGGAGGGGTGGGGAGGTGCAAGGGCTGGGGGGCTGGAGGGGTGGGGAGCTGGAGAGGTGCAAGGGCTGGGGTGGAGGAGTGGGAGCTGTAGAGGTGCAAGGGCTGGGGTGGAGGGGTGGGGAGCTGGAGAGGTGCAAGGGCTGGCGATGGAGGGGTGGGGAGCAGGAGAGGTGCAAGGGCTGGGGGTGGAGTGGTGGGGAGCAGGAGAGGTGCAAGGGCTGGGGGTGGAGGGGTGTGGAGAAGGAGAGGTGCAAGGGCTGGGGGTGGAGGGGTGTGGAGCTGGAGAGGTGGAAGGGCTGGGGGTGGAGAGGTGGGGAGCAGGAGAGGTGCAAGGGCTGGGGGCTAGGGGTGGAGGGGTGTGGAGCAGTAGAGGTGCAAGGGCTGGGGGTGGAGAGGTGGGGAGCAGGAGAGGTGCAAGGGCAGGGGGCTAGGGGTGGGGAGCGGGAGGGGGGCTGGGGGTGGAGGGGTGGGGAGCAGGAGGGTGGAAGGGCAGGGGGTGGAGAGGTAGGGAGCAGGAGAGGTGCAAGGGCTGGGGGTGGAGGGGTGGGGAGCAGGAGAGGTGCTGGGGTGGAGGGGTGTGGAGCAGGAGAGGTGCAAGGGCTGGCGGTGGAGGGGTTGGGAGGTGCAAGGGCTGGGGGTGGAGGGGTGGGGAGCAGGAGAGGTGCAAGATCTGGCGGCGGAGGGGTGGGGAGGTGCAAGGGCTGGGGGGCTGGAGGGGTAGGGAGCTGGAGAGGTGCAAGGGCTGGGGTGAAGGGGTGGGGAGCAGTAGAGGTGCAAGGGCTGGGGTGGTGGGGTGGGGAGCAGGAGAGGTGCAAGGTCTGGGGGTGGAGGGAGGGGGGCAGTAGGGGTACAAGGGCTTGGGGTGGAGGGGTGGGGAGCAGGAGAGGTGCAAGGGCTGGGGGTGGAGGGGTAGGGAGCAGGAGAGGTGCAAGGGCTGGGGGTGGAGGGGTGGAGGGGTGGGGAGCTGGAGAGGTGCAGGGGCTGGGGGACTGGAGGGGTGGGGGCAGGAGAGGTGCAAGGGCAGGGGGTGGAGGGGCGGGGAGCAGGACAGGTGCAAGGGCTGGGGCTGGAGGGGTGGGGGGCAGGAGAGATGCAAGGGCTGGAGGGAGGGGTGGGGAGCAGGAGAGGTGCAAGGGCTAGGGGTGGAGGGGTGGGGAGCAGGAGAGGTGCAAGGGCTGGGTGGAGGGGTGGGAGCAGGAGAGGTGCAAGGGCTGGGGTGGAGGGGTGGGAGCAGGAGAGGTGCAAGGGCTGGAGGGAGGGGTGGGGAGCAGGAGATGTGCAAGGGCTGGAGTGGAGGGGTGGGGAGCAGGAGAGGTGCAAGGGCTGGGTGGGGGGGTGGGAGCAGGAGAGGTGCAAGGGCTGGGGTGGAGGGGTGGGAGCAGGAGAGGTGCAAGGGCTGGAGGGAGGGGTGGGGAGCAGGAGATGTGCAAGGGCTGGGGTGGAGGGGTGGGAGCAGGAGAGGTGCAAGGGTTGGGGTGGAGGGGTGGGAGCAGGAGAGGTGCAAGGGCTGGGGTGGAGGGGTGGGAGCAGGAGAGGTGCAAGGGCTGGGGGTGGAGGGGTAGGGAGGTGCAAGGGCTGGGGGACTGGAGGGTGGGGGGCTGGAGAGGTGCAAGGGCTGGGGGATTGGAGGGGTGGGGGCAGGAGAGGTGCAATATCTGGCGGTGGAGGGGTAGGGAGGTGCAAGGGCTGGGGGGCTGGAGGGGTGGGGAGCTGGCAAGGTGCAAGTGCTGGGGTGGAAGAGTGGGAGCTGGAGAGGTGCAAGGTCTGGGGGACTGAAGGGGTGGGGGGCTTGAGAGGTGCAAGGGCTGGGGGATTGGAGGGGTGGGGGGCAGGGGAGGTGCAAGATCTGGCGTTGGAGGGGTGGGGAGGTGCAAGGGCTGGGGGGCTGGAGGGGTGGGGAGCTGGATAGGTGCAAGGGCTGGGGTGGAGGAGTGGGAGCTGGAGAGGTGCAAGGGCTGGGGTGGAGGGGTGCGGAGCTGGAGAGGTGCAAGGGCTGGCGATGGAGGGGTGGGGAGCAGGAGAGGTGCAAGGGCTGGGGGTGGAGAGGTGGGGAGCAGGAGAGGTGCAAGGGCTGGGGGTGGAGGGGTGTGGAGATGGAGAGGTGCAAGGGCTGGGGGTGGAGGGGTGTGGAGCAGGAGAGGTGCAAGGGCTGGGGGTGGAGAGGTGGGGAGCAGGAGAGGTGCAAGGGCTGGGGGCTAGGGGTGGAGGGGTGTGGAGCAGTAGAGGTGCAAGGGCTGGGGCTGGAGAGGTGCGGAGCAGGAGAGGTGCAAGGCTGGGGGCTAGGGGTGGGGAGAGGGGCTGGGGGTGGAGGGGTGGGGAGCAGGAGGGTGGAAGGGCAGGGGGTGGAGAGGTAGGGAGCAGGAGAGGTGCAAGGGCTGGGGGTGGAGGGGTGGGGAGCAGGAGAGGTGCAGGGGCTGGGGTGGAGGGGTGGGGAGCAGGAGAGGTGCAGGGGCTGGGGATGGAGGGGTGGGGAGCAGGAGAGGTGCAAGGGCTGGGGGTGGAGAGCAGGTGAGGTGCAGGGGCTGGGGTTGGAGGGGTGGGGAGCAGGAGAGGTGCAAGGGCTGGGGGTGGAGGGGTGGGGAGCTGGAGAGGTGCAAGGGCTGGGGGTGGAGGGGTAGGGAGCTGGAGAGGTGCAAGGGCTGGAGGGAGGTGTGGGGAGCAGGAGAGGTGCAAGGGCTGGGGGTGGAGGGGTGGGGAGCAGGAGAGGTGCAAGGGCTGGGGTGGAGGGGTGGGAGCAGGAGAGGTGCAAGGGCTGGAGGGAGGGGTGGGGAGCAGGAGAGGTGCAAGGGTTGGGGGTGGAGGGGTGGGGAGCAGGAGAGGTGCAAGGGCTGGGGTGGAAGGGTGGGAGCAGGAGAGGTGCAAGGGCTGTGGTGGAGGGGCTATAGCAGGAGGGGTGCAAGGGCTCGGGGTGGAGGGGTGGGGAGCAGGAGAGGTGCAGGGGCTGGGGGTGGAGGGGTGGGGAGCAGGAGAGGTGCAAGGGCTGGAGGGAGGGATGGGGAGCAGGAGAGGTGCAAGGGCTGGGGTGGAAGGGTGGGAGCAGGAGAGGTGCAAGGGCTGGGGTGGAGGGGTGGGGAGCTGGAGAGGTGCAAGGGCTGGGGGTGGAGGGGTGGGGAGCAGGAGAGGTGCAAGGGCTGGAGGGAGGGATGGGAAGCAGGAGAGGTGCTAGGGCTGGGGGTGGAGGGGTGGGGAGCAGGTGAGGTGCAGGGGCTGGGGTTGGAGGGGTGGGGAGCAGGAGAGGTGCAAGGGCTGGGGGTGGAGGGGTGGGGAGCAGGAGAGGTGCAAGGGCTGGAGGGAGGGATAGGAAGCAGGAGAGGTGCTAGTGCTGGGGGTGGAGGGGTGGGGAGCAGGTGAGGTGCAGGGGCTGGGGTTGGAGGGGTGGGGAGCAGGAGAGGTGCAAGGGCTGGGGGTGGAGGGGTGGGGAGCTGGAGAGGTGAAAGGGCTGGCGATGGAGGGATAGAGGGGTGGGGAGCTGGAGAGGTGCAAGGGCTGGGGGTGGAGTGGTGGGGAGCAGGAGCTGGGGGTTGAGGGGTAGGGTGTGGGTGGGGTGCAAGGGCTGGGGGTTGAGGCCTCAGACTGTAATCAAATAACTTAGCACTCCTGCCTGCAGCAAAGCTTTGATTGTGCGGATTATATTTGAAATTCGAGAGAAGATCTTGTCACGTAATAAAAGCCAAAGGGACTTTCCTTTTAGTCGGTGGCTGTCAAAAGGGGATTTGCTTCCTGTTTGTTTCGAATTGCAAGAGCTCTAGCTCACCTCCAGTGCTTGTTTTGAAACCGATTATCAGGACAGAGAAATAACTTAAGAAAGCGGTTTGTAATTTACCATTTGTTAAGGTGTCGATCAAGGGGGCCCCTTCATTCTAAGCCTGTTTTTTATTTCCCTTTTAAAGAATCCCCAGGCTGACTTTGCAATGACTGCAATATGTGGGATTTTCCCGCGAGAGATATCAAAAACATATGGTGATAAACCGATTTGTTTTCTGCTTCCTCAAACCCAACAATGAATTGCTATACATTTAATATGGACAGCAGTACAGCCTCACAGCA
Source organism: Pleurodeles waltl (assembly GCF_031143425.1). Lineage (NCBI taxonomy): Eukaryota > Metazoa > Chordata > Amphibia > Caudata > Salamandridae > Pleurodeles > Pleurodeles waltl. The sequence continues at coordinate 23,579,426 of NC_090446.1, forward strand.
GTTACAGATGGTTCCTAAGTAAGACCATATGGGCACGATTTCCATAATTCTGCTCTTGCCTTGAGACGCATCATTTTGTGTAATGTTTTTGTTGATGAACAATATTTTGGAGACGGTTTTCTGAGGTAGTTAAGACAAATATCCTTTCTTGCCCAAGTAATGTTGAAAGCCGAGCAGGCTAAATATCATTCAACTGAACTGAAAAAAACTTTGCTAAGTTACTCAGAAGCCGCTGTTAAAAGACTTTAAGCTATTAAAATTGTTTCTCCAGGAAAAGGTGTTCATTTTGCCGGCTTTGAGGGTCTAGCCGCTCATCAAATAGGAAGATAATCCCCAACTGAGAATGAAGGACGTTTTTATTTAGTTTTAGCATTGCTATACATTAATTATTTCAGCTTTAACAAACTTCTAATAACGTTGTGATGGATTTGTTTGATTTGGTGCACATACTTTATCAGAAATCATCACAAAGTAAGACTAACTCTGGGAGAGTGTGCGGAGTAACGTCCACTGGGGATCCAGGTTTGAGCCTCGCGTGGGCTCAACACCCTGTGATTCTGGGCAAGTCACTTAACCTCCCCGTGCCTACCAAAAAATGAATGTGTCCTTGTGTAATGTAACTGGTGCTCATGGAAAGCGCTCTAATACCTTGGGCTCAAGTTCACGCTGTATAAAACTGCAAAAAAATAAAAATCTTTTTTTTTCCCCAACCACACATGCTCGATTCACAAAGCCTTTATGCAGATCTACATGAAACATGGGTGGACAGGGAAGTTACCTTCATGGCAGATGTTGCAATCCCGGCTCACAGAATCAGCCTGAGCGGACACTTACACCACTGTTTGTAAAATAGTAAGGGCCATGTGTACGTACACTTTTTCCCATAGACACAGAATGGGTAAAAACCTTTGCTACATCTGGCCCTAAGTGCCACACACTTTCATGTATGCAGTTTCCTACACCACATATATAGTTCGCTCACTTCGGGGATAGCAGGGTTTAAACATACACAAAACAGCCAAAACTAAGTACAACACTCTCAGCTTGAGGTGAGGTCCCAGAGGTGCCTGCAGTGGTCCCACAGGTGTAAGCAGTGTGTGTGTGACTGCACTAAGCACAGCACAGGTTTAGACTTTAGTGTTGTGTTCACTTCTGTTTTGTGCACTGTAATTACCATCTCAAAACAGCGAATGTGTAGTGATGACTCAAAACAGGAGTGTATTCCTTTACAACAGATTTTTTGCGCCAATCTCAAAATTAGGCTCAGAGACTTGGAAGAAATGCTGTTAAATTGTAATTTGTCCGTGGAGTTTTTGTGCTGCACTTTAGCACAGAACTTTGAGCGCCTGGTTGTGGATATGATTTTAATTACTCACTTTGGTGCACGCTGATAACAGTGATGTGCGTCAAAAGACAAAGTGTGCTCTAAATAGGCTGTATCCAAATATGCTTTATGAATGTTACCTATGCCTATTCATGCACTCATTGCAATAACATAATTCCATTATCGATAAGCGGTATTGACTGCAAAATCACAAATGGTTGTATGAACGGAAATAAAGAACTCTCGGCTGTCTGCCAAGCATCAAATCACCTGTAGGGTTTTGATACATTTAATTGAAATTAATATTCATTATATTTGATCCACCTTGATAACGGGGATTCGACCAGTGTTCTATCAGCTTAACCCAATTTTTAGGTGACTGCTGAACATCAAATTAATAGCTACTGGTCCTGAAGAAGGTACTTGTGAGCCGAAACATTTGTCAACCGTATGCGCACCTTCTTCTTGTCAAGGGCAGCAACTGGACTGTGTACATATGTACATTACATAAAATCCGTAATAGTGTATTGTTCTAAAACGGGTTTCTTTCGCTACATTTTGTCAAAGCTTTGAATTTTATTTTCTCTATGCAATTAAAAATGAACAATCGTTTATCAATGTGCTACTTTTCTTTATCTACATTGATTTCCATCACATACCTCCGCCTGTAATAGCGGCATTGCATTTTTATCGTAGTCACACGTGGCTGATCTTTGAAGGTACGTGACAGGGCAGCCAGGATGGTAAATCCAACAAACAATCTACATTAATGCTTTCTGCAAAGGATCAAAAGGTCTCCCAAGCGCAGTTACTTAAAGGGTGAAACCAGAAGATGCTCCCGTTCTCTGGAGTGAAGTGGACTTGTTAACCTTTGGGTGGCGTGGGTGGCGGGGGGGATGCGGGGCAATCTATCTATTCCTATCCCTCCTTGTGTTAAACCAAGTAATGCCACAGTTACTTGCCAGATTTGTAAGAATCTAGGGTTATGATGAGCTCTACAGATGAAAGAGATCTCTTCACTCATCCTCTGTAATGTCACCACAGCTCTTCCTCAGGCAAATTTACTCCCTGATAGTCCTGAAGATTTAGAATGTAAGCAATAAAGGCCAGAGGTATAAAATGCTGGTTTCAAGCCTGCCAGTGTTTTTGCACACCAGATGGTTTGCTGCCCTTTATTGTGTGATACAACTTCAGTACTACTCCGTTGCATCATAAATTGCAACTCTGTATAGGTTGCACAACCTCCTGCACGAGGTATTTTGCCACCCTCCAGCACATATCAGCATAGAGGCTTCAGGGGGACAGCAGACTTCTATCCCTGCATTTGCATACGATGCATTTCAACATTATGTTTCAAACTAACCCCAGTGACACCATCACAGGCTGGAACTTGTCCTAAAGGACTATAAGACAGTTTCCACATTGAAAATGACTTAGAATCCAGTCTTGGCTGCTGGTAACGCGTCAGCAGTTTGCAGCCCCTATAGTGGTTGCAAAGGACTGATGGATATATTTGTGACTTGAAATGAGAAGTATCCTTCACAGCCCCTACTCTTTGCAACTCAGAATGAGTGAAAGAATGCAAAAGACTTTTCTGACCATCAAAGTGCATGTAAGGGTGGATTTAATAACATTTTGCATTGTGGGTGGAACATTGTTTCAGCTCAGCCAGAATGCAAAATATTATTAGCGATTTACAAAGCCACATGAATCAGATGTGTGTGGCTTTACTTTTTCCTGAAAACTAACGCAAGGAAGCGCATAGTGCCGTCTTGTGTTAGGGAGGCGTTGCAAGGGTGGAGCATCGGGGTTCCAATGCATCCACCAATTGTTTTTCGCGCATTCCCAGGTATACTAAAGCTACTAAGCCTGGGAATGCATCAAAATGCTGCACCCCATGAACCAGGCCTAACGAGGATAAATGTCTTTATTCCTCCTCGTTTCTTCCTCTTTCTGCGCATGCTGCGTTCTGCATCTCACACAGAAAGAAGAAATGCTTTTAAAGACTGTTTTCTGCAAGAAGGTACCCGTTACTGCACAAAAACAATTTTAACTTTACTTGTACCATAGGCCTCCTTGCACCCTGCTTCAATGGTGCCTGCATTGGGGCTAGGCAGCACACAGTGAGCCAGCGATAGGTCTTAGTTGATACAGCGCATTTGCGCCATCTCCTTTTGCACAACACAGCAAATTGTGTGCAATGTAAGTAAATATATTCTATATATCAGGCTCTTAAAGCTTAAAACTACAATAATGGATCAATAGTGTTGCACCATAGATGCTGCTGAATCACCCTCTTCACAGTGGCCCTCTAGACCCTGTGGTTCTCCTAATCCTCATATCACACAGTGGTAAGGACCAATTATCCACCCCCCCCCCCCATCCCATCAATACAGTGACACATCAGTAGACTTAAGACTTAGGTGGGTGCAAGGATTTCCGCTTCCTGATTAAGACATTCCCATGGCTACTGAGCACTCTCATGCATTTCCCATAAACTGGTTACAGCTTGGAGAAAAATCACCAACAGACCCATGTCCTGCGGCTCCTGGCTTCGTGCTCGTCTTGCGGCAAGCCACTCGCGCTCCTCCTCCTGAACCGCCATCTCAATCAGGTAGAGGGTCCGTAAGGCAGCTTAAGTAATGTCTTCTGTTGCTGTAAATTCAGAAACCCTCAGAACCTGCTCATCCTGGCAGAAAGAGGAAACCACATCTAGGCCAAGCCCAGACGCTCACGTCCAGCACAGGTTTTGAGGCGGAAGCCACTGACCTGCAAACTCTAAGCCATCAATTTAGGGGTAACAGTGACTTACAAGAAATCCGCAGAGGATGCAATTACTTAACTCTAACAATATTATTATATGCTGACCACAACGTATCTCACACAATTAAACAGGTAATCATGTCCTTCCTAGCAAATCGCCTCCCCCCGCCCCAATGTAAGTGACATCAGTAAGTGCTAAATGAAAGGGGGGAAAAACGATTTTCATAATAAAACTAGAGTTAGAAAAGATAACTTCCTAAGAAAGTCATGGGTCTTGTATCAACTGATAAAAAATATATTGCCATGGTGATCTGTATACCGCACAACCCCCTGCACTCATATCAGCTCACTGTGGAGTGAATCCTTATTTCTTCTCATATGGTCCAGGTTGCAACAACAAAAACAAAGAGAAGTAAAATGGGACCAGCCATTAGCCTCTCACAAAAATACTGGACTGCAGCTGAATGTGAGCTTCTGCAAGTAATGGGGCGGGGTCAGTGAGTGCGGGGGTTGGATCAGAGGTGCGTCTAAAAAAAAGAATAATAATAATTTAAAGTGTTTTTTGCGTTTCACCTCTAGGGTAGCAATTTATAACCCCTTAGCTGCTCGGCCGCCGCCTCCTCCCCTCTCCCCCCAATAATGCTGACCCCTTTTTAAGCTATTTGGGGTAGTTCGTGCTTAGGCTCCCATAACTTTTGTGCACATAAGCTAACCACGCCAAATTTGTGTCCTTTTTTCCCCAACATTCTGGGGATTGTAAAAGTGCCCAGAGTTTGTGGGTTCCCCTGGAAGAGACCAGAAATTAGCCAACATATGTTTTAATTGGAAATATGGGGGAAAAAGTGCTGCAGACGAAAGCATCTGTTTTTTCCCTGCAAATGGCATCAACAAAGGGTTTCCAGTGCTAAAATCACCATATTCCCAGCTTTTAGGAACAGGCAGATTTGAATCAGAAAACCAACATTTTCAACACAATTTTGGCATTTTACTGGGACATACCCCATTTTCACTATTTTTTGTGACAACTAAACATTTTTGAAAAGTAGACAAAATGTTGAATTAAGCAAGGGGTCATTTGTGTAGATCCTTCAAGATTCTCCTACAGAAAGTAACACTTGAAATAAAAAAAAAATTGAAATTTAGTTGAAAAAACAGCCCCTTCTGACTAGGTTTTCTTCTGTAACTTTTTCCAAATATGATAGATTTCTTAAAGCAATATACAGTTATGTTTGCTGGACCCTCCTGGCTGAGGGGATATATAGATCTTGTAGGTTCATCAAGAACCAAAGCTACTTATAGCCAATAAATGAGCTGCACCTTGGAATTGGTTTTCATTGTATACCGGGAATACATCAATTCATTTGGTAAAATATAAAAAGTGAAAAATAGGTTTCAAGGAAACATTTGTATTTCCAAAACAGGCACAAGATAAAGAGTTTAGAAACAGTGTTTTTTTGCACATATCTGAATTCGGGGGTCCCCAAACTAGCATGTGAATTACAGGGAATTTCCCAAAATGACTTTTTTCCTCACACACTGCCTTACTGGGAAGGCAAAAATGTAGTGAAAGACAATTGGCAATAACACTTGTTCTTCTATTCTGTGTTCCCCCAAGTCTCCCGATAAAAATGGTACCTCACTTGTATGGATAGGCTTAGGGCCTGTGACAGAAAACGCCCCAAAACAGTACATGGGCAGCCCCAAAACGGTACATGGACACATCACATTTTTCCACTGAAAAATTATGGGGGCATTACAACATTGGCGGTAAAAGCCGCTTACCGCCGTGCAGAAGACCGCCAATACACCGCCGCGACCGCCGAATCCCGCCACAGCTATTAGGACCCACATCTCGGAATCTGCCGAAATTCAGACACCCACACAAGTCCGCTACAACAAAGGTCAGTGTTAAACTGGCGAAAACAAAACCTCCACCTCCACGCCAACAGAAACACGCCCATGCTATTACGACCCACGAACACACGCAGCGGTCTTTCAACCGCGGTATTCCATTGGCGGTATACACCACCGCGCTCAAAATACACACACATCTCCAAAACACCGCAACATTGGACAATTCCAAAAACACACATCTGATACACATACAAACACCACTCCCACACACCCAACACAATATAAAACACACACCCACATCACCCACAAACCCCTACGACCAAAAATAAGAGACGAAGGCCAGAGAGAGCACAGAATAGACAACCCCACCACACAGAAGCACACAACACCATCACCCACACAACATCAACGCACAAAACACCACACACCACTACACATCACCACACTCATCAACACATACACCACCCCACACATCACATACACCACCCCATGTCACGCCAAAGACACCCCCGGTTTTCAGAGGAGGAGCTCAGGGTTATGGTGGAGGAAATCCTACGGGTAGAGCCACAGCTATTTGGCTCACAGGTGCAGCACACATCCATAGCCAGGAAGATGGAGCTATGGCGCAGAATAGTGGACAGGGTCAACGCTGTGGGACAGCATCCAAGAAATCGGGAGGACATCAGGAAGAGGTGGAACGACCTACGGGGGAAGGTGCGTTCAGCGGTCTCCATGCACAACATCGCGGTTCAGCGGACTGGCGGCGGACCCCCACCTCCTCCCCCACAACTAACAACATGGGAAGAGCAAGTCTTGACATTCATGCATCCAGAGGGCCTCGGAGGAGTCGGTGGAGGAATGGACACTGGTAAGTTCAATCTCAACTATTATATCCCCCACCCTACCAGCATGCTATCACACCCCCCCACCCTCACCCCCTCCCCTATCACTACAACTCCTCACTAATGTACTCATAACACAAACCACACATCCAAACACCAAGCCCTGCATGACACAACTAAGCATGGACACCCCTCACTAAAGCATGCACACTGCACATACCCAGAACCCCCCCAACCATCAACACACGCAGGAATGCTTGCACTGGTGTACACGGTGTGCCACCCATTGCACACCATGACACACACACATGCAATAATCATGCACTTATGTCCCTGCAGGATCACGACGGACCGTCACCACACCGGAGGGTCCAGACAACTCCACTCCACCCACAGAAGAGGCCCAAAGTGACAATAGCAGCTCTGCCCTACTGGATCCTGATGACCAGCCCGGACCATCGTGGGCCTCGGTACAGTTGGTTCCCCTTGCACAGGCACAGCCCAACACTGACCTTCCACC